>NC_067398.1:676445811-676758311 GCF_016432865.1 Antechinus flavipes | reverse complement strand
ATGTGACTGTATGTTAAACTACTACTATTTGCGCATCTCCTTCCATTTCCCAGAAGGGAATTTCAGAGATGAGGCTCATCTACTCAGAGAAGGGGAGATGGGGCAGGTGAAGAGCCCAGGGTCATTCTGCCCACCTGCCTTTCTCCTGTCCCTTCCACCCTGGCCTCCACCTCTGTGACTTTGCCCCAGATGCTTGTCCCCTGTGTCCGAAGTACTCTCCCTTCTCGTGAAGGCCTTTGGCGTCCTCGGCTCCCCTTATGATTCACTTTGAACACTCCCTTCTTCGGGAAGTCTTTCCACCGGCCAGAGCTTCCACTCTAAGATTGTCTTCCCCGAATCTTGTATGTACCTTTTTTCCAATCGATAAAATATTTTAAGTAACTACTATGTGCCAGGCCCTGTGCAAAGTGCTGAGACAGAACAAAAAGCAAACAAATAAACCGACCAGGGAATGGGCAGGGTAGATGGGAAATAATTGACAGAAGGATGGCCCTGGCATTAAGAGGAGGAGGGGAAAGGCTTCCTCTAGAAGGTGGGATTTTAGTTAAGACTTAAAGGAAGAATCAGTGGTCGGAGTGGAGAGGGGAAGTGTTCTAGATATGGAGACAACAGAGGGAACGCCCAGATTGGAGAGATGGTCTTGTCCATGGAACAGCCAGGAGGCTGGATTTAAGAGTATGTGTCAGGAAGTAAGGCATAGGACCACTGGAAAGTTGGGGAGATGCGGTGCTAGGTTATGAAAGGCTTAGTCAAATGAGCATTTTGTATTTGATGCTGGAGGCAATAGGGAGCCCCTGGAGTTGATTGTTTGTGTGTGTGTGTGTGTGTGTGTGTGTGTGTGTGTGTGTGTGTTTGTGTGTGAGAGAAAGAGAGAGAGAGAAAGACAGAGAGAGGGAGAGACAGAGACATAGAGAAACAGAGAGACAGAGAGAGGGAGAGGCAGAGAGGGAGAGAGACAGAGACATAGAGAAACAGACCAAGAGAGGGAGAGACAGACATAGAGAAATAGAAAGACAGAGAGAGGGAGAGACAGAGAGGGAGAGAGATAGAGACAGAGAGAGACAGAGACAGAAAGACAGAGACAGAGAGACAGAGACATAGAGAGAGAAACAGAGAAACAGAGAGGCAGAGAGAGAGGCAGAGAAAGAAAGAAAGACACAGAGACAGAGACAGAGAAACATATATATCTATAGATATAGATAGATAGAGAAAGAAAGAGAGAGGAGGGAGGAGGAGGAGGAGGAGGAGGAGAAGAAGAAGAAGAAGAAGAAGAAGAAGAAGAAGAAGAAGAAGAGAGAAGATCAAACTTGTGCTTTAGGAAAATCACTTTCGTGCTGGCTGGAAGCTGGACTGGAGTAGAAAGAAGGAGCTGGACAGATCTCTCTCCCCGCAGGTTATTGCAATAGTCCAGGTGTGAGGTGATCAGGGGCTACCTGGAGGGACAACGTCAGAGGAGAGACTGGGGCATATGTGGGAGAAGCTGCAAAAGTGAAATGGGCCTGTCCAGGAAACAACTTTGTTTTGAGGAGTGAGAGTCAGTGAGCCCTCCAGAATAACCCCTAGGCTGGGAGCCTGAGGGATGGAGAGGGTGGTGATGTTCTTCATAGTCTTAGGGAAGTTAAGAAGGGGGAAGGTCTGGCGGGAAAGACACTGAGTTCTGTTTGGGATGAATGTGAGTTTAAGTCTTCGGGACATTTGATGAGAGGTCAGCAGAGAGGCTATGGCAGGGAAGGAATAGTTTAGAAACATCTGGATAAATGAATAAATAAATGATGAGATCATCAGGGGAAGTAGTGCAGAAGGAGAAGAGAAGAGCGCTCAAGTCTGTCCCCTTGGAGCACACGGTTAGAAGTTAGATCTGGAGGAGGATCCAGCAAAGGAGACAGAGAAGGTTCGGTCAGGGAGGTAGGAGGAGAACCAGCGAGGAGTTAGGTCCCAAAAACCTGAAGAGAGGAGAGTGTTGAGGAGAGAGAGAGCCACAGTGTAAAAGGCTGCAGGAGGTCAAGGAGAATGGGGACCGAGAAAAAGTCACTGAAGTGGGCCCCTAAGAGATGAGGAGAGAGCAGTTTTGTGGAATGTTGAGGTCAGAAACCCGATTCTAAGAGGCTGAGAAGAGAGTGAGAGAAAAGAAAATAAAGGTAAATAATCTAAGAGGCCTTTTGGATGAGCTTACCTATTTACAAGTCCTTTCCAGTTAGAAGAGCTCCTGGAGAGCCTATATATATATATATTACATATATAAATATATACCTGTTTGTTTTGAATATTTACATGTTCATTTGTCTTTCTTTTTATTCCCAGCGTTTAGCATAATGCCTAGAACATAGTAGACACTTAATAAATGCTTGTTGAAAGGTCCATGTTTTAGACATAAAGATTTCATAAATAAATTAAAGGAGAATGGAGAAATTACCCATCAGATTTATGGATGGGGAGAATTCATTACCAAGAGATGCAACTAGGTGGCGCAGTGGATAAAGTACCAGCCCTGAAGTCAGGAGGAAATGAGTTCAAATCTGCCCTCAGACACTTAACACTTCTAAGCTGTGTGACCCTGGGCAAGTCACTTGACCCCAATTGCCTCAGCAAAAAATAAATAAAAGAGATGGAGAGGTTCACAGGTGAAATGGGCAATTTTGGTTGTATAAAACTTAAAAGTTTTTGCCCTTTTTGAATAAAACCAATTCAATTAAAGTTAAATGAGAAACAGATAAGTGGGGGGGAAATCTTTGAAAGAAGTTTCTTTAATAAAGGTCTTATTTCTAAGACATATCAGGAATTGATTCAAATTCTTCAATCAAAAAACGGTCAAAGCACATGAACTGGAAATTTGCAGAGGAAGAAATCCAACCTATCCATAGCTATATGAAAAAGTCCTCTGAATCACTAATAATGGAGAGATGTAAATTGAAACTACTCTGAGGGATCATCTTACATCCATCAAAGTGACAAAGTTGACAAAGGAAAATGAGAAATTTTGAAAGGGCTATAGGAAAATAAGTATCACAAACTCTATTAGTGGAGATCTGAACTAGTCTAGCCATTCTGGAAAGCAATTTGGAACCATGCCCAAAAAGCTATTAATCTGTGCATACCCAGATCAATTCCTTATTAGATTTATCCCTCAGAAACAACAACAAAAAAGGAAAGGGACCCACATGTCCGAAAATACTGAAACGCGGTTCTTTTTTGTAGTGGGAAAGAATTGGCAGCTGAGGGACTGCCCACACGTGGAGAATGGCTGAAGAAGTTTTGGCACATGGAGGTGGTGCTATTGTGCTGTAACAAGTGATGGAGGGGACGGTGTCAGAGAAACTCGGGAAGACTTGTACCAACTGACGCAGGAAGAAGTTAGCGGAAGCCGAACAAGTGGTACAATAACGATGATACAAACAACTCTGAGAGACTTGGGAGCTCCGAAAAGGCGCCGATGCTCCCGAGGAAGCGCGCTCCGACCTCCTGAGAGTTCCTGGGCTCAACATGCAGACTGAGGCGCTTTTTGGGTGCGCGGGCAACGTGAGAATTTGCTTTGTTTGATCATCCCTGTTTATACGGGTTTTTCTTTTCTTGTTTTCTCTATAGAGTTTTGGGGAAGGTGGGAAGGAAAGAATATGGATGTGAAAATAAAATTGAATTTTTTTTTTAATTCATGGATTCACTGGACTCGTGGACAGGCAGGAAAGTATAAACAAATGAATTGCTTTCCAATGTTTTCTAGCCCTGCGCAAATGAGGGAACTTTTCAGTGCCCCGGGCAACGTGGGAAAGAAGTTGCCGGTTTGTACCGTTGGAGGGATTTTCCGGGCTGAGAGAATGATCCGGGGGACCCGTCTCCCACCGAAGGACGGCTTCTACACGTAAACCAGTCGTGGAATATTTCTTCAGCAGGAAGAAGGCACTTAAGCTTCTCGAGTCATTTGCCAAAATTCCTCGGCTCTTCAGCGACCGGGTTGGGAAGGGGCCCAGAGCCCTCATCCCGACACTTTGCGTTAGTTAAAAAATATGTATAAGATCTAGAAATCGGGAGGGAGGGAATGAAGCAGACCTTTATTAAGAGCGCGCTGCGTTAGTGCACTGCGAAGATTATATTTGGTTTGATCTTCAAAATAACTCTGGGAGTTGGGCGGTTGTTATTATAGGCACGTTACAGAGGAGGAAACTGAGGCAGGAAGGCGGCGGAAGCTGGTGCCCGAGGTCTCCCCCCGGACTCAGGGGGGCGCTCTCTCTACTTTGCCATCCAGACGCGCGCACCCCCTCACTTTGCCGATGAGGAAACTGAGGCCCACAGAGATTCAGTCACAGAATCGAAGGGCAGAGCGGAGTCGATCCTAAGCGCCACGTGGGCGCTCGCTCCGGAGAGCCTCTACCCCCCAACCTAAAATTAACTTTTGAAACTCCACGTGCTCGCTTGGGGCTGGGTGACCCAGCCACCTTGGCCAAGGAGACTACATCTCCCAACTGCGTTTGCGCCCGTCTGTCAACGCTTCGCCCTTCTCCACGGCCACCGTCGGCCCAGAGGACTACGACTCCCATGAGGCTAAGCGCGGCCAAAGAGCGCATTCTTTCTTCGGGGCCGCAAAGACTACATTTCCCAGGAGGTGGAGGCGGCAGCGGCGGCGGGGGTGTACGCGGCGTTGCCTGAAGGACCCCAGGGCAGTCCATGCCGCTGTGCTGCCGGCGGACCAGGAGTCCGAATTTCGGGAGCCCCAGCCCGAACCGCCGCCGCCGTCCGTGTCTGTGCCCGAGCCCCGCTGACCGCGGGCCTCCCCTGCCCGGCCGCCAGGATGCTGGAGGAGGCGGGCGAGGTGTTGGAGAACATGCTGAAGGCCTCGTGCTTGCCCCTCAGCTTCATCGTCTTTCTGCCCGCCGTGCTGCTGCTCGTGGCGCCGCCGCTGCCCACCGCCGACGCGGCGCACGAGTTCACCGTCTACCGCATGCAGCAGTACGACCTGCAGGGCCAGGCTTACGGTGCGTCCTCCCCCCGCCGCCGCACGGCCCCTCCCCCCGCCGCGACCCCCGCTCCCCCTCCCCCCCAGGTATGAATGGGCCCCGCCCCGCCAGCCCGAGGACGGCCGGCCTGAAGCCGCGGGGCCTCGGACCCGGGGTTGGAGGCCGCTCCCTCCCCCTCCTCTGTCCCCAAATCGGGACCCCCCTCTATCTTTCCCTCCCTCCCTCCCCTAGCGCGCGCCCCCTGTCCCGTTCCCTTCGCGTCTCTTCCCTACTGTGTTACAGTTGGGGCACCTCCCCCTCCCCTGTCCGGGCGCTTGCTCCCCTTTGTGACCCTCCCCACTGGTTTTAGAACTGGGGCCTCCCTGCCCCTCTCCCCTTCCCCTGCTCTAGAGCAGCCCCCCAGAACCTTGCCCCCCATTGTGTTATAGCTGGGGACCTTGTTCTAGAGCAGCCCCCCAGAACCTTGCCCCCCCATTGTGTTATAGCTGGGGACCCTGTTCTAGAGCAGCCCCCCATTGTGTTATAGCTGGGGACCCTGTTCTAGAGCAGCCCCCCATTGTGTTATAGCTGGGGACCTTGTTCTAGAGCAGCCCCCCAGAACCTTGCCCCCCATTGTGTTATAGCTGGGGACTTTGTTCTAGAGCAGCCCCCCAGAACCTTGTCCCCCTACTGTGTGAGAGCTGGGGACCCTGTTCTAGAGCAGCCCCCCATTGTGTTATAGCTGGGGACCTTGTTCTAGAGCAGCCCCCCAGAACCTTGCCCCCCCATTGTGTTATAGCTGGGGACCTTGTTCTAGAGCAGCCCCCAGAACCTTGCCCCTCTACTGTGTGAGAGCTGGGGCTCCCCCTTTCTCCCCCTCCTCCTCCTGTGTTGGGGACTCTCCCCTCCCCTGGTGTAGGCCCCCCTGTCCCCCAGCTGCCCCGACTTCTCTAACTGGAGCCGAGCCCGGCCTCCGGACCCCCTTAGGACTAGCTGGGTGGGAGCTCGGCCCCGGCCCTGGCCTGGCTCTGGGGGCCGCCCCTCCCCTCCCTGGCGCAGAGCTGGCCCCGCTTCTCTGTCCCCCGCGGTGGCCATCCCCCGCCAGTCTCCCTGGTGCCCCAAACTGCCCTCCTCTCTCCGTGACTTGGGCCCAGCCTGAGCGCTCTGGCCCGTGGCCTCCCCTCGGAGCTTCTGGGCTGGGCCCTCAGCCGTGTGGGGCCCCGGGGCCCGGGCAGTTCTCTGAGCCCCCCTGCCTGCCCCCGGCTCCGCCTGGCCTCCAGGAGCTCGTCCCGCCCTCCTTCCCCAGCCCAGAGCGAGCCCCCTGGGGGGCTGGGCGCTCGGCCCCCACTCTCCGGCGAGGCTCCGCGCTCTGGGTCTCTTCCTCAGGCTCCCCCTCCTCCCTTTCCCCAGGGTTCCCTGCAACCCACTTATTCACCTGCCCCCTCCTTTCCCCCCTGTCCCCCCATGGAAGTCGCCCTTCCTTTCCCCACAGACTCTCCTCTTTCCAGCTTCCTCTCCCCGGTCCTAGGCTCCCTGGAGGCTTTGGAGGTGCTTACTCCTTTGCCTGGACTCCAGCCTTTCCCTGGCTTGGGAGCTGTCCTTCCCTCGGGGGGTTCCGGCCCTTCCCTGGGGGGCTCCGGCCCTTCCCTCGGGGGGCTCCGGCCCTTCCCTCGGGGAGGCTCCGGCCCTTCCCTTTGGGGGCTCCGGCCCTTCCCCTTGGGGGGCTCCGGCCCTTCCCTCGGGGAGGCTCCGGCCCTTCCCTTTGGGGGCTCCGGCCCTTCCCCTTGGGGGGCTCTGGCCCTTCCCTCGGGGAGGCTCCGGCCCTTCCCTTTGGGGGCTCCGGCCCTTCCCCTTGGGGGGCTCCGGCCCTTCCCTCGGGGAGGCTCCGGCCCTTCCCTTTGGGGGCTCCGGCCCTTCCCCTTGGGGGGCTCTGGCCCTTCCCTCGGGGGGCTCTGGCTCTCCCAGAAGGGCTGAATTGCTAGCATGCCGGCTTCTCTGGGGGGAGGGGAGAGGAGGTGGGACAGCTGGCAGAGACGGGCAGGGCTTTGGATGTGCCGAGCAGGCGTGCCCAGAACCGGCCGTGTTCCTGCCCCTCGTGGCCCCGGGCTGGAGGCTGCACGTGTGTCTGTCTGTCTCCCTGGGCTCCTCCGGCTGTTGTCTTGGGCCCCCGGAGATCCCCCCGGCCTCGGGCTCCTCGGCCTGCTGCCGTGGGGCGGTAATTTGACCTTGGCCAGTTTGCGGACCGCGGCCCCGCGGCAGAGGGCGCTCCCAGGGCCTTCCTTCGAGGCTGCGGGTTCGAGGCCCCCCCCCCCCAGAAGCTAAGTGCCGCCTTCACTTCAGCCGGAGAGGCCGAGGCCCAGGGTGCCCGCGGGCAGCCGCCGTCGGGGAAGAGGCCGGGGGTGACCCGGGTCGTGGGGCAGGCGCCGGAGCTCGGGCACGTTCCTGGGCCCGCCTGGGCCTCCGGAACAGAGGCCTTCTTGCCCGGCCTTCGGGCGGCTGCTTGGCCCGGCCTGCCGAGGCCTTGGGGACGAGCCCTGGGACGCGGGGCGCCTGGAGCGGGGGCCTGGGCCCCGTCCCAGCTCTGCTGCCTGGGTGCGCTCGGACAAGTCGCCGACCCTCCGCCGGAGCGGTCGCGGGGGTCCCGACGGGCTGGCTTCTGAGGGCCCAGGCCCGGCCCCGTTGGAGCCCCCCACTCCCTCGTGCGTCCTTTGAACTAATTGGAGACTTCTTCCTCGCAGCTCCTGAGGCTGGGCCGGGCCCGCCCGAGGCCGCTGCCTCGTTTGCTTTTGGGGCCTGGGGAGCGAAGGCTCGGGAGACCTGAGGAAAAGGCAGGCTGTTTTTCTGGGCTCCGCTTAATTGGGTCTCCTGGGAGACTCCACAGCCCCGGGCTGGGAACAGGGTCCTGAGCTTGGATTTGGTTTCCTCCCCTGGGACCAGCCTGGCTCCCTCCCAGCTTTTCTGTGGCCTCTCTGGCTTCCCATCTTGTTCCCGACCAGCCCCTGGCCCCCACGGGCAGCGCCCTCCCTGAGGGGCTCCAAGTGTGCGTTGCAGTTACATTCAGCAAGCCCTCCTTGGGGAGGGCCTCCCAGTGCGTGTGGGCCCTGCGCTGCCCCCTGGGTCTCCGGGGCGCCCGCTTGCCCGGAGAGTTGCTCACTGCCTGTCCCCGCTCTCCTTGCCCTCTGACCAGAGAAGGAGAATTTGGGGTGTGCTCGGGAGAGGCCTCTGGGAAGGGGGTGCGGGTCTAAAGTCCCGGGCCCAGTGAGCGCTTCCTCTTTCTGCCCTCGCTGGGTGGCCCATGGCCCTCCTCTCTTGACTGAGTGGGAAGAAGAGGAAATGTTGAACGGTGGCGCCCGCCCGGGCCGCCCCAGGGAGGAGAGGGCCCCAGAAAGCTCGTTAGCGGCAGCCGGAGCTGGAGTGGGGGGAGGAGGCCCGGGCCATGTGTCCCCTCCCTGAGGGACTTGCCAGGGTTGCGCTCCCCGCTGCCACCTTTCCCCCATTCACCTCCTCCTCATTCCCAGGTCAGGCTGTAGTGCATCTTGGAGTGCCGGGCGTGGAGGTCAAGGTTCAGCTGCAGCTGAGTTTGAATAGAGGAGCCCAGGTGAAGTGGGCGGGGCCTAGGGCTGGGCTCTGAGTCAGGGCCCAGATTGAAAGCCGAGGCCTGCCCTCCGCACCAGATTCTAGGCTCATCCTTTCCTCCGCTTTGCCTCAGTTTCCCATTCGTAAAATGGGACGTTTAGACTTCTGAGAGACAGAGTGGCCCCAATGAGTTTTCTACCCCGTGCAGGGTCTGGTCCCTGAGGTGGCCCAGGGAGCCCGATGAGAAAAGGTTCTGGTTGCGGCCCCTTCAGAGAGGCTTGGGGGGAAGATGGCGGCTAAGGAGGGAGTTAGAGGAAGTGAGAGGCGCCCCGAGGGCTGGGAGCAGTCTCTCAGACACTGGCTGAAGCGCCCAGGCAGGCTTTGCCCCTGCGGGGCTCCGAGTCTGTTCCTCCAGGCGAAGTGAGAAAGTTCAGAAATTCTGTTACTATAAACTTGACAGAGTTTTTCTGTTTCTGAACACAAGTGGAAAGAGAAGATTGCATGTAAAACTGCAGCTCTTGGCGAAATGCTTTTAGTGAGTGGTTATTCCCATTTCTATGGCCCTGGAGAGGTGGGAAGAGCTGGGTTCAAATCCTGATTAGGCCGCATTGTGGCTGGGGGAGGGGACAGGACTGACCTGTGGGCTGGGCTCAGCAGGCGCTGGGTGGTATTTACAGATGGGGGATTTGGACGGTTGTCAGGGCAAGACAATGTCAGACCCCCTTTGCTTCTGGACTTCCATTTATCTTTACTGTCATTGTGCCCAGAGCATGGCTGGCTTCCCGATGAGCTGCTGGCAAATCCAGCTGACCAAATGCAAACAGCCTCTTTCCCCATGAATTCCCGTTGAAAAGCACCACATCATTTCCTCCTTTTCATCCCTTCCAAGTTCTTGCAATTAATATTTCATAGAATTGTTTTTGGGATTACTTTTCTCCAAGCGGAATGTTCCTTCCCACCGTCCCTGGGGTTTGCTAATGCTTGCTTGTTCCGTCTGTTGGGAGGTCAGCTGTTCTCTGCCGCCGGGGTGGCTGCCTGGGGCTGTCGGCGACAGCGCAGCCAAAGGGGACCTGGCCGAAAGCGGCCTCTTTCCATGTTTGTTCCCTGGAGGAGAGTAAAAAGGGTGTGTAGAGGAAGGGAGAATAATGATGGAGAATCCCACCTCTGTAGCCAGCCCCCTTAACTGTTTTGCACATGGTAGTCACTTAATGTTCTTAAATTCATTCTTTTACTATCTCACACCCGGATTGACTAATAAGACAAAAAGGAACATGTTGAATGTTGGAAGAATTATGGGAAAACTGACACTAATGCATTGTTGGTGGAATTGTGAACTGATCCAGCCATTCTAGAGAGCAATTTGGTACTTTGCCCAAAGGCACCACTGCCACGTCTATGTCCCGGAGAGACATCCAAGTAGAGGGAAAAGGACCTCTTTGTACAAATATTTATAGCAGCTCTTTTTGTGGTGGCTAAGAATTGGAAATTGAAAGGACTCTCCCATTAGGGAAGGGCTAAACAATCCGTGGTATATGAATGTAATGAAATATTGTTGTGCTTTAAAAAATGACAAGCAGGATGATTTCAAAAAACCTGGAAAGACTTAATGTGAACTGATACATAGTGAAATAAACAGAACCGGGAGAACATTGTACACAGTAACAGCAAAGTTGTTGAGTGAAGAATTGTGAATGACTTACTACTCAGCAATAGACTAATGATGCTATTTTTCCATTTTTTATTTTTATTTGAGGATTTTTGTGCAAAATGACTAATGTGGAAATGTTTTACACATGTATATTATTTATCACTGATTGTTTACCTCCTCAGGGAGAAGTAGGGGAGACAAGGAGGGATAGAATTTGGATCTCAAAAATAAAAATAAAAATTTTAAAACCTGTGGTGGGGGGAGGATTGACTTGCTTTACTATTTTAAAATGTACAAAATTACCTTCTTCCACAATGGCCCCAGGAAGTACTGAATACAAGTATTACTTCCCTTTTGGAAGATGAGTAAACTGAGTCTCAGGGACTTAGATTGCTATACTTGATGTTGATTAAAACATTTTTTTTTAACAAGCATTATCTCTCTTTCCTCTTCCCCTCCTCCCCCCATATTTGTTTTTATGAAAAAGCCTTCATATGCATAGTCTGGGAAAAACATTGATTATGTCTCTGTATTTTAAAGTCCACTCTTTTGGAACTAGATGGGTCTCCTGTGTCATCTTAGTTCTATGGGTTAGTGGTTTATTGTTGAATTGCTCTGAAGTCTCAAGTCTTTGAAAGTCGTTTTTCTCTATAATGTTGTTATATAAAATTTTCTAGTTCTGTTCCTTTTGCTTTACACCAATTTATAGAGATCTTCTCAGTTTTCTCTGAAACTGTCCCTCATTTCTTTTGGCCCAATTATATTCCATTTCATTCATATATCATAATTTATTTACCCATCTCCCAGTAGGAGAGCATCCTTTTAATTTCCAGTTTTGGAGTAGGCTATAAATAGTTATGTATATGTGGATTCTTTTCCTTTTTCTTTGATTTCTTTGGGATATAGACTTTGTAAATATTTTTGCTGGGTCAAAGAATATGCAGAGTTGAGTAAATTGGGGCAGTTCCAAATTGCTTTTCAGAATGGTTGGACCAGTTCAAGGCTCCAACAGTGTATTAGTGAAACTTTTTTTTTTTTTTTTTTGCAGTTCCTCCTCCTTTTATTATCTTTGTTAATCTGATAAGTTTGAAGTGGCCTCTCAGCCCTAAAATTTATTTTTTAACTTTATTTTTTAGCCCAAAGATTTAAACCCAGATCTCCTAATTCCCACCTTCTCTCTAAAGTAAGTACACATCTCTGTGAAATTCAGGGTTTTGGAGTGAACAATTTCTAAATTCCCTTCCAGTTTCTAGTAGTTTATGATTTAGTTGTACTGTTTAAAAGTTTTGAGAGACATAATTTCTGGGTGATTAATCATAAATAATATCAGCATTTTAATAGAAGAGGTCAGTGGCATTCTATTTCAAGACCGTCATGGGGCTTATATGCCCTTGGAAAAGTGGGTATTGTGAAGTGAATATTACAGTGAGAAGTGGGCTCATTAACATTAGGGGCTGAGAGAGTCACTCTTGGACAAAGCAGAATGTCTACACCCACCCCCTGCTTTGGACAATCTCACCAGACAATTTATTCCCCACCCAAACCTGAGTAGGACAGGATGAGCTTTCCCACCTTAAGTTAAATTCCTTCCAATTTTGGATGGAGTCTAACCAAGATGGAGGAGAGTTAATTTTATCTCATCAGTAATGTCCTTCAAGAGATTGAATTTTGAAATGAGGACTAGAAAAAAGGGGGAATTCTGGATTTCCCCTCATGTATTATAATCAGCATAAAGGAATGTCATGATTGGAATTCAGTAGAGGAGAATTTAAATGGAGAAAGGATCAAAGCCTGGAAAACTTTTTTTAAAATGATTTTGGCCTTCCCTGTGTGTTTGTTCCCTCTCTGGGAGGAGGGAGAGAGTGAAGAACAGTGAATGCTGTGTAATGGTGGCTACAGCAATAGCTGTTAAATGGCTAGTTAATGGTTAATGGCTAGTTAAAGCCTACAATAATGGCACTTAAAAGGCGACCCTTGCCTTCCTTTGAAGTTGTGAAGAGGCTGAACCTCTCCCGATTGGCCTCGGTGTTTAAATGCATCAGCTGGGGTGCCGGGACACCTCAAGTGATTTTATTTGGGCGTTTTTGCTTGTAGCGAACTATTGCCAGCTGCTTGTGTTAGCTCGGCCTTTGTCAGGCAGGTAGAAGTCAGTGCTGAGGGCCCCTGCTGGTCGGGGTGGTGCCCGTTTGCAGTGTCCCTGGCTAGTCGAGGTTCTAACCTCGTTCTTGGAGCAGCTGTAGCTCGTCCAGGTGGAAGGATGCTTAGAAATCATGAAGTCCAGCCGTCTTACTGGGAAGGAAATGAGTGGTCTTTGCCCTGGCCAGCAGCGAGTTAAGTTGGGTTTTCCCATGGATGTCTCAAACTCGGCGTGTCCAAAACTGAACTCACTTTTTTCTTCCACTTTCTGAAAAAGCATGACTGGTCTTCTAGACTCCCAGGTGTGTAACCCTGGCATTAACCTCAGCTTTTTACTCTCCCTCACCCCATGGAGCCAATTAGTTGCTACATCTTGTCTTCTCTGCTTCCTGGGCTTTCTCTCCTTGTCTCCACTCCAACAGCCACTGCCTTGGTGGAGGCTCTCATCATTTCTCGCCTGGGTTTGTACAGCAGCCTCCTAATTGGTCTCGCCCCGCGGCAGCCTCGTCCATGCCTTGTAGCCAGTGATTTTCTTTAAGCAGAGATTTGATCCCATGACTCTCCCGAGTCAGCTCCAATGCCTTCTTATGGCCTCACAGACCTGTGTTGGGTCAGTTTTTAGTCAGGTCCAGTTCTCTGTGATCCTGTTTGGGATTGTCAAAAACAGTGGAGCGATTTGCCGTTTCCTTCTCCAGCTCATTTTACGGATGAGGAAATTGAGACAGAGTGTGTCTGGGGTTGGATTTGAACTCGGGAAGATGAGTCTCTTTGATTCCAAGCCCAGTGCTTTATTTTCTCCGCCATCTAGAGGCTTAAGGATCAAGTATAACCTTCATAGTTTTTAGAAGTATATACAGCTTGGCCCCAACTTAATTAAAAATTAAAACAAGTTTTTTTCAGTTCCCAATTCTCCCTTTTCTATCCTTTCCCCTGCTCATAGAGAAGACAAGAAATAGGATACCCATTATATACATGCAGTCATGCAAAATATTTCTACATTAACCATGTCCAGAAAAAAAGGCAGAAAAATATATGAAGAGGCAAGTATTCTTTGGTCTGTTTCCTGAGTGCATGAGTTTGCAGTTTGGAAATGGATAACATTTTATAGTGTGAGTTCTCTGGAATTGTGTGGCTCATGGTATTGATCAGCGTCACTAAGTCCCTCCGCGATGACCTGTATAACATTGTTGCTTCTGTATGCAGTGGGCGCCTGGCTTTTGCATGGGTTCCTACAGGTGAACAGAAGCAGGTGGTTCTGAAACCTCCCAACCTCCCCTTTCCGTTTCCTGGACAGAGCTCCTTTCCTTGGGGTCTGTCTTCCAGCCAAACTGACCTTCCTTCCCCAGCACAGTCCTCTCAGCTGCGGGGCCTGGGAGCTGCCGCTCGGGCACCCCCTTCTGCAGGGAGCTTCCCTGACCCCCGTCCCCTTGTCTTTAGCTGCCTGATGTACACCTCCTGGGGGGGGAGGGTCCTGCCCCGTCAGAAGGTCTGTTCCCCATCTCGGGGTGCGTCATCCCTCCTGGGGCTCCTGGGGGCCTGGAGGCCTCTGCAGCGGCTCCTCTGCTCCCTTCCCGCAGGCACCCGGAACGCAGTGCTCAACACGGAGGCCAGGACGGTGGAGGCGGACGTGCTGAGTCGCCGCTGCGTCATGATGCGGCTGGTGGACTTCTCCTATGAGCAGTACCAGAAGGCGCTGCGGCAGTCGGCGGGGGCCGTGGTCATCATCCTGCCCCGGGCCATGGCCGCCGTGCCCCAGGACGTCATCCGGGTAGGTACCGGGACCCCGGGCGCAGGCCCAGCCCGGGCGGCCACTCCTTCCCGCTCCCCGGGTCTCCCCAGCTGTGAAGTGATGGAGTTGGACTGAGCGGCCTCCAGGGCTTGCAGCCGTCCCTTGCTTGTGGGCCGCCATCTTGTCGTCCTCGATCCCTGTTCTTCCCGGCTCCTCTCCCCCAGTCCCGTTCCCCCAGCTTGGCGCGTCAGCGTCTGTGCGCATCCTTTCTCTCTTAGTGCAGTCAGTCGGCCACAAGCAGGAAGTCGGTTAATAAATGTTTATTAGGTGCCTGATGTGCGGGGGAGACGCGTAGAAAGGCAACAGGCCGTCCCTGTGCTCATCCTTCCCTCTCCCCCCGCAGTCTGATGGGGAGCTCCATGCACAGGGCTTGGGACCCGGCGCTACGGTCATCGACAGAGGACAGGCTTTAGCTTTAAGGAGAGCGGGAAAGACTTGGGGAGACGGTAGGACTCGAAGCTGGGACTTAAGGAAACCGACCGCAGGAACAGGGAGGAGGAGAAGCGGAAGTTGGGGCTGAAATTCCCGGGCTCGGAGGGGTCTTGTTCAGGAACAGCCAGGTGGTCAGGGGCCAAGGTATAAAGGGCTTGGAAGCCCAAGTGGTCTCTGGAGGAGGCAGGGGGGTTATCAAGTCCGGGAGGGACACGTCCAGTCTGTGCTTGAGGAAAATCCCTTTAGTGGCCAACAGGAGAATGGGCAAGGGAGACCGGGGGCGGGCAGCCCATTTCTGGGGGGGTGGGGGCCTGCCTGGGGGGCCGGTGTCGCAGCAGGGAAGGGACAGTTGGCAGGCCTTGACAACAGAGTGGGTGTGGGGGGCGAGTGCCGGCATGGCTGGGGGGCTGGAGGGCAGAGACGGAGCCTGGGGGGGGCCTGGGAGGCCACCTCCCAGCCTGCTGCAAAGTCAATGCAGGGCAGTTTGCAAGGGCAGTTGCGGGCAGGGGGTGGGGGGGGGGTGGACCTCCTGGAGGTCAACCCTGGAGCTTTGGAGGAAACTAGGGGTTCTATGAGATGGGGGGAGGGGCTGCAAAATCCAGGTCTGGAGTGTGTGTGTGTGAGTGAGAGGTGAGGAGAAGGAAGGGGGTCGTGTACAGTAAGACAGGGAAGGCCGGAGGGGAGTGTGAGGGGGCAGCGCGGTCACAGAGTTTGCTAAGGCTTAGAGAGACTTGGCCGTGAGTGCAGGGAGTCAGGCTGGGGGGTGAGCAGGGGCCCGACCCCAAGCGTGTGGCGCCCACCCCTGCCCCTGCCCCTGCCCCCCGGCTGGGCCCGGCACACTTGCTTTAGCAGGCTCACTGCCCCGCTCCCCCCCCCGCCCTTGCTCTGGCCCCCTCCCTTGGTCTCTCTCCCCCGTGGAAGGCCAGCTCTCGAGGGCAGGACGCTCGCAACCTCCGCTCCTCCCCGGCAGGGCCTGCCTGGGGCTCGGGCTCTGTGCTCGGGGATCCCCCGCCTGCCCGCGGACTTCGCGGCATCCCCTCCCGCCCCGGGTGGCCCCGGTTACCCCGAGCGCCTCCGCGTCTTCAGGTCCCACGACCTGCTCCCAAGGCTACTTTGAGGAGTGAATGAGTGAACGTTGTCAGGTGAAGTGCCAACTTTTTTTTAAGGCCGTAGAAATGCCCCCCGTGGGGCCCCTGGGGGGCAGCGGGCAGACCCCCGGCTCGGGCAGGTCCAGATGTGGCCCCATCCTCACGTCCTCGTCACGCGGAGTCTGCTGCCCGGGCGTAGTCGCACCTGGTCTCCCGCCAGCCGCCCGGGAGCTCCCCCGCTCCTCCCAAGGGGTTGTGGCTCGCGGGGAGGCCCTGAAGTGCAGAGGAGCGTCGGGGTGACCTCCTCGGGGCAGTCCCTTCCCTTGGGATCCCGGCCGCGAGGCTCAGGAGCCCGGCAAGCGTCTCCCCGGGCCGCTGTCATTGGGGATTCTCGTTCTGCGAGGCCGGGGGCTCCGGGATGTGACGGTGTTTATGCCGGGCTCTGGAGAGCTGCCTTTGCCTTCCCAGCACGCAGCACACAGGAGGGGCTTAATAATTACTCGTGGGTTTGTCCTCCCAGGTCCCCATGAGGTCTGAGTGTGTACGTAAGTCACCGATAACTGAGACCAAAGCTGCCCGGGGCTGGTGACGGAGGGTTAGGACGGGGGGCGCGGCCTCTGGCTGGAACGTGGGCTCTCCTCCCGAGCCCTCGGCACTTCCCACCTCCCCTTCCTCGCCCCCCCAGCCTCTGCTCACCCCCTTTGGTGGATGTGGAAGCTCTCCGATGGGGTCTACTCTGAGCCCCGGCTTTTCCTTCTGTCCCTAGCAATTCATGGAGATTGAGCCCGAGATGCTGGCCATGGAGACCATCGTCCCCGTCTACTTTGCAGTGGAGGACGAGGCCTTGCTTTCCATCTACGAGCAGACCCAGGCGGCGTCGGCCTCCCAGGGCTCCGCCTCTGCAGCTGAAGGTAGGGGCCGTTAGGCGGGGGGTGACCTCAGGGCTCCTGGGTCTCTGTCAAGGGCATTTGGTCGTGGGGGGCGGGGTGAAGGGGCTGCTCTCTCTTCAGCTCGTGCGGAAAGCATCCGTGTGGGGGATGGTTGGACGTGTATTTATTCCAGTTCCTCCTCCTTCCATGACTCACCAATGGAACAACAATTCCATCTCTAGCTGGGAAGAATTGTTAAAGTAACGTGGACTCCTGGATTTTATATTTACTATTAATTTTACTTATTTACTTAATCAGTCAATACATTTTTAAAAAGTGACATCTTTTTATTTTATTCATTTTAAACATTTCAGTTTTATTGATGGGTTGATGGCTTTTTTTTTTTTTTAACATTAGTCTCTTTGGAGTCTTATAATCTTTTCCACATACACTCGCTGAGCTGTCCCTCTGACAAACGCAGTTAAGCGTAGCCAGCCCGCTTTGGGCGACCGCTCCTCCCAGCCGCACTGTCCCGCAGGTTCGGGGGCTTTCCCGACTCTAAGCCCCGCAGCAGCTCCCGGAGGCGCCTCCTCGCCTCCCCGCATTTGTTGTCCCTTGTGCCACGGCCACAGCGCCCAGACCACTTGCTCAGCACTTCCCGGGCGGCCCCCCTCTGGCTGCCCCGAACCTGCCGAGGCAGCATTTCTCAGTGACTGTCTCTCGCCTCTAATTAGCTGGCGGGAGCTCCGTGGGAGGCCGGGGTGTCTGTGTCCCGCGCCCCCAGGAGCCTCGCGCCCGTCTCTGGGATCCTTCGCCAGCTCCTGGCCGGGGGGGGGAACGGGGGGGGCACTGCCACATCTCAGAGGGGAGCTCTCTGTGAGGGTCTGGGGCAGAGGGGAGGGGGCCCTCCCCCCGCCAGCCGGGCAGTGGGCAGGCTTCCCGGGAGGGGGCTGGCAGAAGGGAGCACCGCGGCCTGACCCTGGGTCTCTTCCCCAGTGCTTCTGCACACGGCCACTGCCAACGGCTTCCAGATGGTGACGAGCGGGGCCCAGAGCAAGGCCGTGAGCGACTGGCTCATCACCAGCGTGGAGGTGAGTGCCCGAGATGGGCCGGAGCCGAGCCCGAGGAGAGGGGGAGGGATGTAGAAAAGGAATGCTTTTTACTGATCTAACATTTCCTGGTTTTCCTGGTGTGTTTTTGTCCCCTCTGGGAGCTGTCCCTTAAAAAGGAGAGAACAAAATCATGACGTCAGAATTTCAGGGCAGTGCCCCCACCCCCCACCGCTTGCCACCACTTTGGAGGCGGCAGCGGCGGCGGCGGCTGTCAGGGCTCCTTCTTCATTGACGGCTCTTTAGTTGCCAGAGGGACGTCCCCTTGCCAGGCATCATCCTTTGGGTCCCCCTTCCCCGCCCCCCAGTTGCAGGGGCACGTGCCCAAGAACCGCGTAGCTTGTGAATGCGAAGATAAATCTGGTGCAGACGTGTGGAGGTGACAGGTCCTGCCTGGACTCACTGGGCACAGATTCACGGAGAAGACTCGGACCCCCGTCTCCTTCCTCAGGCTCCAAATGCTCCCCTCCCTCTGCAGGGCCCCCTCCCTGCCCTCTTCTGGCGTGGAGACGAAGCTGGGCTTTCGGAGGCTCTTCGGATGGAGGGGACGGGCCGGCGGGGGGGCTGTGGGGGGGGGGGGCCGGCCCTCTGCCCCCCGTGTCTCACGTTCCTCTTTGCCTTCGCCCTTTGTGGCGGAGCCCGGAGATCAGAGGCTCCGTCAGGCCCTCCCCCGCGCGGTCTGCCTCGGCCTCCTGGGCCCCACAGCCAGGGAGCAGTGACCCTGCCGGGCCCCCCTGCTCGGGCAGATCCGTGGGCCCCGGAGGCGTCTCTCTCTGGGCCCGGCTGTTTGCTGTGAGCGGGCCCTTTGGGGGTGTGGCCGAGCGCTGCGGGGGCTTTGTGGCCAAGAAAAGGGATGCGGGAATGACTTTGTGCTGCTGGAGACGGGGCCTCCTTTAAGCTGGGAGCCCTCTCCAGGGGCCCCTGTGCCCCTCCCCGGCCGGGCCCCGCCCCTCACTCGGCTGAGATCCTGGGTGGGCCCAGAAGGGCAGCTTCCCCTCGGAGCTTCCCTGGGCGTGACCTGGGCGTGGGCCTGCCCCCCTCTCCTCCCCCTCCCGTGGTTCAGAGAAGAGCTCCCTTGGCTAGGACCGCTCCAGGGGCTGCGCCAGGGTGGTCTGTGCCAGGGGCGGGGCATGTCTGTGCCAGGGGCAGGTCTGTGCCAGGGGCAGGTCTGTGCCAGGGGCGGGGCACAGTCGGGGTGAGGCTCCATGCTCCTGAGGGTGGTTCTTCTGCAGAGGCAGGGACCTCAGGGAGTCCGGCCGCAGCCGGCGTGCCTGCCCCTCTCTCTGCCCCAGGACGCTTGGCTCTGTCCCCGCTGCACCCCGCCGCGTCTCGGGCAGCCCGAGGGCTTGGGCTCAGTGACCTCAGAGGGGGCGCCCCCGGGAGGATTCTAGGCTGGCTTGGTGGCCCTCAGGCACAGGGGTCTGGGCTCATCCTGCTTATAGAGAGTCCTTGAGGGGGCCGCGCAGGTGGGCGGGGTCAGGCGGGGAAGGCTGCGAGTGCCCGCTGTCCCGCGGTTCCCCTGCACAAGTCCCCGTGAGCCGGGGAGGTCCTGGGGCGCCCAGTGACCTCGTGGGCCCCTCACAGAGGCGGAGCCCTCGGTCCCAGAGTCGGGAGCAGAGCCGAGACGGGGCCCGGGCTCTTTGGGCTGTTTCCTCGGTGCTGGCCTGGGCAGCTGTGAGGGGGGAGGGGATGCACTAAGCCCGCGGAGGAGGGCCACAGCTGGGTGGCACCGCAGGGCACAGGACCTGGGTTCAAATCTAGCCTCCGACATGTACTAGCTGCGTCACCCCGGCAAGTCCCTCAACCCCTGCAACTTTTCCCCCAGCTCCTAAATGAGGGTGACGACAACCCCGAGGGTTGTGTGAGGAGCGAGCGAGAGACTTTGGGAAGTTAGCAGGGAGCCTGGTGGTGCGAGGACAAGCTGGGGCAGCTCGGGGTGCGGGCCCCTGGTTCCGGGGGAGCCCTGCCCCCCGCTGCTGACGGCCGTTGTCTCCACAGGGCCGGCTGACGGGCCTGGGCGGAGAGGACCTTCCCACCATTGTCATCGTGGCGCACTACGACTCCTTCGGGGTGGCTCCGGTACGTGCCCCCGCTTTCTCCCCGGCGGTTTCCCCCTCAGGGAGGGCAGGGTGGGGGCCGTGCTCCAGGCCAACCCTAAGGCACTGCCTCTGTTCTAGTGGCTCTCGCACGGCGCCGACTCCAACGGGAGCGGGATCTCTGTGCTGCTGGAGCTGGCCAGGCTCTTCTCGAGACTCTACACCTACAAACGCACCCACGCGGGGTAAGCGGCCCGAGGCTGCAGAAGCACCTTTGTGGGGAGCACGGTGGTCACTGCCTGGTGGGGGCCGCAGCCAGGAGGGCCCCCCTTTTCCTGCTCTCCCACCCTTGGCTCTCCCCGCCTTTCTCCTCTCCCTTTTTCTCTCTGCCCTCTCCTCTTCCTCCTCTCCCTGTTTTCCCACCATTAAGGCAAGCTAGATGCCCTACTCTCCTGCTTCCAGCTCTTTTGCCTCCAAGACTCCTCTTTCCCGACCCAAACCTAAAATCATAAATTCTTAGCACTGGAAGGGACCGTTGCACCCCATGCAGCAGTCTCCATGGCAACCTCCTTGACAGGTGGTCAGTGTCTGCTTGAATGCTTTTGGGGCTGAAACTTCCCTCCTTTTGGGAACCAGATAATGGGCGGGTCCCCTAGGAAGACAGGGCTTCCTAGGCTGGAGCTGAAAAGGCCTTCCCAACATTTCTCCTGCTTCTGTGCTAGCTCTGGTCTTTGGAGGTCTCTCGCTTCAGATCCAGGCTGTTATGTTATTTCTGCTACGCCAAGCTGGTTGTGTTCCCTTTTCAAACTTTACTCATGCATTCCCTTCCTTTCTCCATTAGCATATGATCTTCCTTTTAAACAGTAATAATAACTATTTTTCAAAATACATGGAGATAATTTTCAACATTTACCCTTGTAAAACCTCATGTTCCAAATATTTCTCCCTCCCTTCGCTCCTCCCCTAGACAGCAAGTAATCTAATATGGGTTAATATGTGCAGTTCTTTTAAACATATTTCCACATTTATCCTGCTTCACAAAAAAAAATCAGATCAAAAGGGGAAAAAAGTGAGAAAAAAAGAAACAAGCAAACAACCACAAAAAAGGTGAAAAGGCTGTGTTGTGACCCACCCTCAGTCCCCACAGTTCTTCTCCGGGGGCAGATGGCTCTCCATCCCAAGTCTTTTGAAATTGGCCTGAATCATCTCCCTGTTGAGAAGAGCCACGCCCATTAGCGTTATCACATGATCTTGTTGTTGCCGCCTACAGCCTTCTCTTGCTTCTACTCCTGTTCCTAATGCCCAGTGTCCACAAATACATGTAACAGGAGCTATGGGAGTCCTTAGAACACAGAACGTTAGGGCTGGGAGGGGCCCTTGGCATGGGGCCCAGCTCCTGAGAGCTCCCTTAGTGTTGGTTGACTTAAGTTGGTGGAAGAACTACTGCAGTGTCCAGACCTCTCCCCAGCTGCGGGGCACTCGGAGATTCCCATTTCCCCAGCACCACAAAGGGGCCAAACTTTTCTACTTTCAAGCACTTTCTTGGTGTCTGAATTTGGGATACTTTAGCACAAAATTCACAATAGTGGAAGAAACCCTTGAATTAGGAGGCAGTTACCCTGATGTCAGAGTCAGGTCTGCTGTTAACTCATGTCATGACCTTTATCAGGTCATTTCCTCTCTGAGACTTAGTTTCTTCATCTGTAAAATAAGGCACTTGAATTAGATTATTTCTGAGGTTCCTCTTACTTGTGACTTTCTGGGTTCTAAGGGCCCGCCCAGTCCTGACCTCCTGGGCTCTAAGGGCCCTCCCAGCTCTGACATCCTGGGTTCTGAGGGTCCTCCCAGCCCTGACCTCCTGGGTTCTAAGCTCTGACAGTCCAGTCTAATAGTTTTGTTTTTCACCTGGCAGGTACAACCTGCTGTTTTTTGCCTCAGGTGGAGGCAAGTTTAACTATCAGGGTACTAAGAGGTGGTTAGAAGACAATCTGGATCACACAGGTGAGTCGGGCCACGGTTGGGGTGGCTGAGAAAGGGGAAGGCCTGGAGGAGGGGCTGGGCAAAGGCCTGGCAGCAGTGGCCAGATGCCTCGAGAAAGCTGGTCTCCTGTTTGACCTTCTCTTGCTGGAGCTCTCTTGGCTTTTCCCTATCACCTGTGTCTCCCCATCTCTCAGACTCCAGTTTGCTGCAGGACAATGTGGCTTTTGTCCTCTGCCTCGACACTCTGGGCCGAGGGAATGGCCTGCACCTGCATGTGTCGAAGCCCCCCAAGGAGGGGACCCTGCAATATGCTTTCCTTCGAGAGCTTGAGATGGTAACTGTCTGGGCTGGGGGCATGGGTGGGGTTCCTCTTTTGCTCTGCCCCTGCCCGTCTGCCTTCTGGGTTGGTGACCAGTGCCCCCATCGCCTGGGGAGGCTCACCCCGCTGGCTGTCCGGCCCAGACGGGAGCTCTGCAGCCTGGCCCTGTCTTCAGCCACACAGCTGCCTGCTCTCTCTGCAGGTGGCTGCCAGTCAGTTCCCAGAGGTGAGGTTTTCCATGGTGCACAAGAAAATCAACTTGGCAGAGGACATGCTGGCTTGGGAACACGAGCGCTTTGCCATCCGCCGGCTCCCGGCATTCACAGTCTCCCACCTGGAGAGTCATCGCGATGGGCTGCGAAACAGCATCATGGACGTCCGGTAAGCAGGCTCGGGCCGCCGGCTCCTCTCCCTCCTCCTCCTCGCGGCGTTCTCCTGGCACAGCCCAGAGCTGGGGAGCTGGGGGCCCTTGGGAGAGGCCCAGGAAGGTTCACCAGGTCGGAGGCGGGTTGGCAGCACAGGGCTCCTCAGCGGCCCTCCCGTCCCCCCAGGGCAGCTGCTTGCGTGGCCCCTGCTGCCTCCAGCCTGGTGCAGACAGCCCCCAGAGAAAGTCCCCTTCCTTCCTGAGGGTTCTCCAGCCTCTAGCTGGCGCTTCCCTGGTGGGCGTGAAGGGGCCTGGCCGTCCTGGGGCGTGGGATTGGGGAGATCCCCAGCCCTAATGAGGAGGGGGGAAGCCTGTGGTTTGGGGCAGACGGGGTTGTTCATGTGGCCATGAGCTGGTGAAGTGAGAGGCTGAGGCTTGGCCCAGGGAGGAGTGGAAGGAGCTGCTCCCCAACCTGGCATGGAAAGATCTAGAGGGCACAGACCCCTCCTCAGATGGGGGGAACACTGCCCAGCGCCGCCTCCCCTGGGCAGAGAGGGCCTGGAGCTCCTCAGGCTGGGCTGGCAGAGAGTGGGACAGTTGGAGGAAAGAGTGTGGGACTCTAGACAGGGTGAACTTCAGCGGTTGCTCCAGGGGGCCAAGTGCCCCAGCAGATGAGGCTTCTTCCAGAAAGCCGGCTTCCTCCTCTGCCTCCCCACACGACCTCTCACTAGTGGGAAGGGAGGGCTTGCAGACCCTCCCCAGTCTGTTCCCCTGTCCCCAGGGCTTTGGGGGCAACTGCTCTGCCTGCGGGCTGCCTCGGAGCCTGCCACTAGCGTACACTGCTGGAGCTGTGGCTCCCGGACGTGCAGGTTCCCCTGCACAACCAGCTCCTCTCTGGGTCCTTGTGTCTGGGATGTCCGGAGACTCCTGGTCACCAGAGCTCTCTCCAACAGCTTTGATGAACCTGAAGCTTTTTATTCTCTACAGAGGGTGACTTTCATGGCAGAGCAGTACAGCAGCGTTGGAAGATTAGTGACGTTTAAAATAGGGTTTTTGTTTCGAAGGAAACCTGGGGTCCTTGAGGGCCGTTCTCCCGCGGCAGGCCCCCCTGCTCCCTTCTGGGCCCCCTTGTCCAGTCCCAAGTCTTTCCAGATGCACCCCCTGCATGTGGCAGGCAGTCAGCACCCTGGGGGTTTCCTGTGTAGGTGCTTCAGCCAAACACTTGGGAGAGAATCTCTCCCTCCTTTGGAAGGGTCTGCTGCTAGGAAGGGCAAACCCAGGAGCATCTGGAAGCCCTCATCGTTGCTAGGGAACCCATCCTATCTAGAGTGATGGACAGCCTCCAGGGCAGCAGCCCCGGCTGTGGGGAAGCACACTCAGGCCTTGGCCTTGGGCCTTGGCTCTCCATCAGAGGTGTCCCTCTCGCTTGTTCAGAGAGTCAAGACCTGGCTTTGACACTTCACAGGAGGTGCCTTCTTGGGGGAGAGCTTGTCCAGCAGCAAATTAAATCTCTCTTGTCAGCCAGCAGTATACAGGGTTGCGTCTTTTGGTCAGTTGTGTGACTAAAGATCTAGGAAGCAGTGGAATAGGGACTAGAAGCCGTCCTCCTCTCTGCAGTGCAGGATCACCAGCTAGCATGGCCCTGGCCGTCCTGGCTTGGAGGTCACCTCTGCCCTCCCTACTCCCTGCTGGCTCTGATGTGCGTGGAAGTTTATTTTCATGAAAGTTTGAAAAGCTGGGAAAGTAGCCATATGGGTATGTAGTTATTTGCATTTTCTTGGCCAGCTCTTTGTGGTAATGAGCTCTGTGATTCTCCTTACCTCCTGCCCCCAAGCACGTGGTGTCTTTCCTCCTTTCGGCTGTCTTGATGAGCAGTCCCTCAGCAACCTGAGAACTGGGTCCCCTGTAGCCTCCCCCACTGTGTACACCTGCTCTTTTCTTCCTGATTTTCCCCTTTTAATTTCTTTGGCATCTTTTCTGCTGCCACCCTGTACAATACTTAGGAGATCGGGACTTTAGGCTTCAGATGTGTATGAGTTTCACTGTAACTGGTGGGAAAAGGTTGTTGTAGAAATGTTGACAGGTCTTTTCCATTTCTTTGCCTTTTCTTTATTTTTCCAAATGTCTCCTCAAATATCCTCTCAACCTGTCCTGTTTTGGTTGGGTCTCTTAGCAAGCTGACTTTAAATTTATTTTTCTCTATATTGCTTCTTGATAAGTTTTATGAGGTGAGATATGACTTGTGTTCTTCCACTGTCATCCTGTCACTTTTTACACATGAGTTTATGTGGTTTGCCAGTGTTGGCTTTAGCTACCATCTTTCTCAGGTTGGTACAAAGATGGACCATTTTTTTTGGCCAAGATGATTCTTGGATACTAATGTGTGTGGTTATTGCTTTTACATCAGTTAGTGCACATCTGTTCTTTTATTTGTTTACCGTTTTTCTATAATAATAGATTGTTTAAATAGGTCAGGTTGGAGTTTCCTCATTTGCTTGTTTTATCTCCTCATTTTTAATCTTCACATTTTGTGTTTGATATTTGCTCTCACAAGTTGGTGGCCAAGAACATTGATTTGGAAATGACTCTCACTTTAGAATCTGAAGGTTTCCTGTCTTTGTTTTAATTTCAAAAATTTGTTCGTTTTGAGAACATGACATTCAGCAACAATTATTTCACTTGTAATATGGTATTTTAATTTAAAAAATTTTTTAAAAATACAATTATTAGTATCTTTCGTTTTTACATCACCTATATCCCCCCCCCCCCCACTCTCGTCCAGGGAGCCATCCCTTTTAAGATAAAAAATAGAAAAAGGAATAAGGAAAAAATGAGTTACGTACAACTAGCTGACATATGTCAAAAAACTAGTGCTTTTGCTGTGCTTCACACCCATGATCCTGCACATCTGGAAAGAAGTGGGAGTGTGTGGAGGGAGGATCCACTGTTTGGTGTTCATTCTGTCCACTCCCACCCGCCTTCTGGCTGAGAGAAAACGTTCATGATGGGTAGGGTTTTCAGTGTTGTTTACAAGCCTTTGGTATCTTTGGTTTCTTATTCCTGAAACA
The DNA here is from genome assembly GCF_016432865.1 of Antechinus flavipes. Taxonomy (NCBI): domain Eukaryota; kingdom Metazoa; phylum Chordata; class Mammalia; order Dasyuromorphia; family Dasyuridae; genus Antechinus; species Antechinus flavipes. The sequence continues at coordinate 676,732,969 of NC_067398.1, read as the reverse complement.
GGTTCCCCAACATACCTTTCACTGTTTCTTGCCCCCTCCACCTTTGCATTGAAGTCACTGAGTATAGGGGAAGGAGCACAGTTCTGAAATCAGAGGCCTTCTGTTCAAATCCTGTCTCCGATCCCCTTCTTTGTGATCTTAGGAAGATCATTTCAGCTTCCTGGGCGGCCTCGGTTTCCTCCTCTGTAAAAAGAGGGGATTGGGCTTGATGGTTTCCGAGGGTCCTCGCGGATCTGGAATTGCAGGTGCGGGTTTTATTCAGGAGGTCTTTGGAATTTCTGTGTCTCCTCGTCCTGGGCAGTAGATGTTGGCCTGTGGCTGGCAGTTATCTTTGTAGTCATCTTTTTGCTGAGGTCTGATGACCAAGATCAGATAACCAGAAATGAGATTTCTTTTGCCTTTGACTACCAGATAAAATCTAGCTCCTGGCTCTTTCCTGTGCCTTTCCACACAGAACCTTCCAGGCCCCAGGCAGCGGCTGCTTCCTTCTGTCTTTTGGTTTCATTCATGGGGGAAGATGTGATAGGTTTTAGTACCTCCCCTCTTAGGTTTAGTACCTAGTACCTAAACTGTAGGTCAGCTCTTTGTTCATTAGAGAAAGGTCTGCCATTTCGCATGTCGGGATTCTCATTAGTATTCATGGATGATTTAAAAACTGTGGGATTCTCTGCCCCCGATCATGGCTGGAGTGGGAAGGGGCTTCCTCTGTTCCCTGGGGGGTCGTGGCTGTGGGATCATCGCTCTGTGACTGACCTGCAAGTCGTCAGCCTCTTTCTACTTCAGCTGGGAGCTTGCTCTGTTTCTAGTCAGATAAGAACCGACAGGCTATGCATTCGGATGGGCTGCTCTTGGGTCGCTTCTGTGCCGTGCGAAATCCATAGCAGTCGCGGAGATTCGAACACGGAGCTGGCCTTTGTAGTGCAGGCCCGAAGTCCCTGCCGCTGGGCAGGCTGAGGCTGGGGGCCCCTGCACTCGGGAGTTCTGCCCTGGAGGAGGAGCAGCTCGGGCCCGGAATGGGCTGAGGGCTTCCTTGCTGGTCTGGCCTGAAATCCAGCCTGGGCTGCCTGCTGGGCAAGAAAGGAAGGACAGGAGAGGAGTATGTGGTACATAAGGAAAAGAAAAGGACGGTGAGAGGCTGGGATTTTACTGGTGTAGGGATGTCCTAGGGGAGGGTTCCCTCTCCCTGTGCAGGTCGGCGCCTCCTTTGCAATTTCTTCAGCTAAAGTGTCACATGGTTTGGATGGGCATGGCATATTTACATTGGTCTGGAATCAGTGAACATGTCTGCCAAATCATTCCTTCCAGTGGCAGGAATTTGAATCCGTGCAGTCATTCCAGGGTATTGTTATCTTAGCTGCCCAGAGTGCTGACAGGTGCTCTCAGCCAGCAGGGCCTTGGAGCCAGCCCTTGCGCCTCTGAGGGACTATGGAAACATGATCAGCTGAGGAAGAGACCCGGGGGCTTTGGGGCAGAGCTGGCATCCGACCCTCGGGCTTTAGCAGACCTCAGCTTGGACCAGCGAGTGGTCACCGGTTTCCTCATCTGTACTGCGAGGAGGCCGGACCAGATGGACCCCTGAGCTTCTCCAGGCCTGGCTCGAGCATCCTGGCCAGAGGCCTTCTCACACTGGGCAGCGGCTGTCACTCCTGGCCCCTGCCCGGCAGCAGCCCCCCTAGGAGCTTTGGAGAGATCTGAGTGTGAGAGCTGTGAGGGAAACAAGCTGCGCCCCCACCCTTGCCCAGAGCCGCGTGGGCCCGTCGCAGCCTGGGCAGCGATCTCATTTGGCAGTGCCCCTGGGCCTCTAGCCTGCCCTGTGCTGGAATGGCTGCGGGCAAACCTGGTTTCTGGCCAGGACCTGTATAAGACAGAGGGGTTTGAGTGAGGGGTCAGAGGTAAGGCGGGGAACCCAGAGACCAACTGGCCATGCTGTGTTCCCGTTCCTTCCCCTCTCCCCTGGAGTTAGAGCAGAAGCCAAGGTCCAGGGGAATGAAGACAGGGCTCCTCCGGAGTACAAAGCTGGCCCGAGAGGGATTGAATCACAGGCTTCCTTTTTTGGAGTTTTGTTGGTAATTGCTTGAGCTTTGGGCTTGTTGAAGGTAAAATGGGATTCTAGGGCAGGAGCGCCTCTCCTGTGGTGGGAGTTTGTTATCTCCTTGCAAGTCATGTGCACTGTTACCTGGACAGGAGGCCAGTTTAGGTGGGTAGTGTAATGGGTGTGACTGCTGGCAGCGTCAGGCTGGCCCCTCTTACCAGCATGCAAGGCCGGTGGTGACCTGAATCTCTGTGTGCACAGGTGATGTCATTCTTTTATTCTGCGGCAGAGTGCTCTCCCTCCCCCATTGCCACTGTCTCCCTCAGTCTCAATTTCTCCAGGTACCTCCTGTCCTCAAAAACCCCCACTTGTTTTATCCGTCCCCTTAGCTATTGCCCTATATCTCTTTTCTAATGCGAGCCCCCTGCAGAGATCTGGAAAATAGCTCAGACCAAGTCTTCATTGGGAAATTAAAGGGAAAAAATCCCAATATGTCATTTCCTCCCCAAGTCAGTATAGGGAGAGAGAGGTCTCTGTGGATGCTGGGCGTAGGCTCTAGCTGGAGGTGCACCTTGATGTGTTCCACCATAGAGGGACTGGAGGGGGAGGGGGCAAGCAGAGGTCCCGGGTCTATCTAGGGGACCCTGGTCTTGTGCAGGCTGCTACAGACCCAGTGTGGGCTGTGAGGAGCACTTGTGGACCCCAGGCCGAGTGCTGAGCTGGGAATAAGTCCTGTGAGCGGCCCAGGATGGAGTGGGTCTCAGTTTTGGTCTCCAGCCTAATCTGATGCCTGCAGTGGAATGTCTAGAGTGGACTCTCAGACCGACTCTGCACCCACAGAGCTTCCCAGCTGATTTGGACCACAGTGTCCTGGAATTTCTGACAGACTTCTAAGCCAGAAGTGTGGACAGACCCAGACCCAGGTCAGGGACTTGCAGGGGGAAGGGAGCACGCGTTGCTTTGGATCAGACCACTTTAGGAAGATTGACAGCTTTTGGGTCCCCACCTAAGCTCTCCCTGAGATCTTGGACTAACATAATGCTTAGGAAGCAGCAGAAGGACTCAAGAGGACAAAACCTCAGTTCAGACATTTCCCTCATGGGTGAGCAGAGCCTAGCTCTAAAATGAAGTCCAAGCTTAGGAAATAGACTGAAGGAAAGAGCAAATAGAGGGGAAAAGGGCACCATGAAGAACTATGGGTAGGTGACGGGGAAGTTCAAGACACAAGTTCATAAAAAGAGCATTCTCTAGATGATCTCCAAGCAAAGCCTTAAAAAAAAATTGCTTAGACACAAGTTCAACTACAATTTCTGGACAGATGAAGCAAATATTTTTTTTAAAAGGGCTAAAAATTATTTTAAAAACAAAATGGGAGCACAAGAGGAAAAAATAGGGGGAAAAACAAGAGCTAAGGAAGAAAGATTTGAAAAGAGAATAATTTGGAACAAGATATAAAACATAGGAAAAGAAACTAGGGGGAAAAAACTCCCATAAAACTAGAATGGACCAAATAAATAGAAGCCAGTGACTCCATGAATCAAGAAATATTAAAAGAAACTCAAATAACTGAAAAACTAGAAGAAAATGTAACATGTCTTATAGTAAAAACAATGGTTCTGGGAAACAGGAGAAATCATTAAGAATCATTGTGTACTGTACCTAAAAGCCATGGCCCAAAAAAAAAAAAAAAAAAAAAAAGAGCAGAGACGACATTTTAAGAAATTATAAAAGATGTTATTTACAGAAACAAAAAAACACCACTTGAAACAGAATTAAAATTAAAATGCTAAAGCAGAATTTAATATGATTTCAGTTGATTTAAAAATAGATACTAAATCCTGATTGCCCTCTTTATCTTCTCTTCTCCCCCCCAAAAAAAGGACACAGTGGATAAAGCACTGACCTTGACGTCAGAAAGACAAGAGTTCAAAGCTGGTCTGAGGCACTTACCATAGATAGTGAAGTAATATATTTAAAAAAAAAATTATAATAACTTTCTCTGATTAAGAAAGACATCATTTCTCAAACATAGAATGGAGTTAAATATATAAAAATAATATTTTATAATTGATAAATGGTCAAAGAATATGAACAAGTAATTTTCAGAAGAGATCAAAGCTATCCATAGCCATATGAAAGTTCTATGTCCCTATTGATAAGAGAAATGCAAATTAATTGAGATACCACCTCACATCTATCAGAAAAGACAATTGCTGGAAGGGATGTTGGGGTGGGGAGGGAAAATGATGCACTAACTCACAGTTGTTAGTAGTCTGAGTTCTGGAGAACAATTTAAACTGTACCCAAATGGCTATAAAATTGTGCATATCCTTTGAGCAACACTACAGTTAGACCTTTTTCCCAGTGACATAAAAGGAAAAGGATATATCTGTATGAAAATAAAGCTAGTTGTTTTTTATTTTGTTTTGTTTTGTTTTTGGTGATGGCAAAGAATTGGGAATCAAAGGGGGTGCTCATCAATTGGGGACTAGCCGAACAAGCTGTTGCATGTGATTGTGATGGAGTATTGTAGTGCTATGGGAAATAGAAGAGATGTGGTTTCAAGAAAAAAAATGGCAAGCTTAAATGAACCGATGCAAAATGAAGTGAGATGAACTGAAAGATCATTGTACTTAAGAACAGCAATATTGTAATGATGATCAACTTGTAATGATGATCCAAGACAATGTTAGGACTGATGATGAAAAAATGCTATCCACTTCTAGAGAGAGAACTGATGAAGTCTTGGGTACAAATTTGAAGTATAATTTTTTTTTCGCTTTTTCTTGATTCTTTTTTAACAGTATGGCTAATGTGAAAATGTTTTGCATAATTTCACATGTATAATTAATACCATATTATGTGCTTTCTCAGCTGTGAGGTAGAGGTAGGAGGGAGAGAAAGAATTTGGATCTGAAAATTACAAAAGAAAAGCATGTTAAATAAATGAAACTTATACAGAAAATTGGTTCTGTAAAGTAGAAATAGACTCTGCTGATCATCTCCTGAAAGAAATTCCAGGATGAAAATTTCCAGTAATGCTATATCCCAAATCCAGAGCTTTTAGTACACAGGGAAAAAAAACCAGCAAATATCCAGGAAGAAATTCAAGTGCCAAGGAGCCAGTCAGAATCATGTATGATTTAGTAGCCATCACAGTGAAGGAGTGCAGGGCTTGAAATACAGGACAACACTGGGGTAAGCAGAGAGTGGAAGGAGGGGGAAAATGATCTCACATAATGGAGCTGCACAAGTGGAAATCTATCTGTCCAAACAAGGAGGGAATTGTGTGGAGTGAGGAACCCTTGAATTCCACTCCCAAGATTGGTTAAAGGAGAGAAAAACACATCCCAGATTGAATACAGAAATACATTTTACTTAATAGGGAAATAGGAGAGGAAAAGGGAAAGATTAGTCTTAAGCAAAATAAACTCTTAAAGAAGGAGCAGGAAACAAAGAAAAAAAAAAAAGAATGAGAATAAATGAGGGAATAATGCAATTAATGATATACTATGAATGTGGATGAGATAAACTCACCTTTAAAATTGGGGGACAGGAAAATGAATGATTAGGAAGCAGAATTCAACAGTGTTTACAAAGACACAGGGCACAGGTAAAAAAGAAAGATGCACATGGTTAAAATGGGGTTGAAGCATAAGGTAAGGTGTCTTATACGGCAGAACATGTAATTAAAAAGCAACCAAAAAAAGACGGTAGCAATCATGATCTTAAAATAATAGTATAACTGATGAGATAAATAAGGAAGCTACATTTTGCTGAAAGTTACCATAGTCAGTGCTAAACATATATTTATTAAATAGAAAATAAATACTTAAAGGAAAAATTAAATGAGTTATAAGAATGAATAGTAAGACTAATGTGGGACCTCAGTGTTCTCCTGTCCCCATCATACCTCGATAAAATTAACACCAAAAAATGGATGACCATGATGCAGTGAAGACTTCATTGAGATTAATTTTTTTTTCTGATGGGGGATAGGTTTCTTAATAACATTTCATTGCTGATCTGTAATAGCTAGCTTTAGAGCAAGCATTCTTCATTTTTAAAAAATTTCTTAGATCCTTACACCAATGAGTCTGGAACAGCCTATGGACCTCTTTTTTATTTCTTTTTTCAATCTATAAAATAAAGTACAAAATATTACAAAGGAAACCAATTATATGGAAATGAATCTGTCAGAAAAAAGAATGTGTCCCAGATTTTGAAGACATTTTAAAAGTTTTCCTGGGAGCACTGAGAAGTCAGGTGACAATTTGGGGTCACAGCCAGGATACATGAAACTGACTTCCTGAATGCTCATCATGGTGGAGAGACGCCTTTGGTTGCTTTGTACAGAGATGATAGAGATGAAATTCAGGGGTGATAAATAGTGTGATGTGTGAATGACAGCGGACCAGAGACAAGGGGCTTACAGGGGGAGGGCTGTGGTTGTAGAGTCCATTCTGTGCAGGGGTGACGAGGGCTTCATGAGCCAGGAAAGGCCAGCGGGACAAAGCTGCTGAAAGTTTCTATGAGAATGATGAAGGATGGTTTGTGGGCGAATAAAAGGAAGGAGATTGTGATCAGTGAAGGGGATTTCAGATTTTGGATTCAGGAAGGTGACACAGTTACAGATCTAGAGCATGACCCACTGGCACTGTAGTGGAGCCAGCTCATACTGGTTGAGAGAGCTGGTTGTTAAATTTCCACAGGGAGCACTTAGGTCTTGGTAATTAGCAAGAATGCTATTTAAGAAAAAGCTGGAGAAATGTTAATGATTCGGATTCAACTACAGTGTATTGCATGGGAGATCTTGGTCCTAAACACTTTCCAGCATAACCTTGTGACCATTCCTGGATTGAGGTTATTGCCATTGGCTACAAATCTACAAGTGACCTTAACTGCGTGACCTTGGGCAAGACCCTTTATGGGACTAACTCTGCCTCCCTCCCAAGGTGGTTGTGAAGATCAAAAGAGGTGATATTTTTGAAAGCACAGAGCTGGTGCCTCTGAGCCTGTGGTCCTTCCCTGGCCCATCCTTGAGGGGGATGTGAAAGCGGGCACCGCAGCCCTGAAGAGGAGGATGGGGGTGCAGCCTCCCCTGGGGGTTTCCCTGAAGATGGAAGAGTGAAGAGAGATGTTCTTGTCTGGCCCCTGAGCAATTTTCCCTCTCTCCCTTTGAAGGTCACGTGTAGATTCCAAAACCCTGACCCGTAACACTCGAATCATCGCAGAAGCCCTGACCCGGGTTATCTACAACCTGACCAAGAAGGTAGGAGAGCCCAGAAGTCCCTGTGCCCCACGCCCCCAGCCCCATCCTCCCCTCAGCACGCTCCCTCCCTGTCTCTCTGCAGGGCACCCCCGCCGATCTCCAGATCTTCACAGAGCAGATGGTAAGGGGGCCGGGGGCCTGCATCGGGCAGGAGCCAAGGGGCGGGGGGAGGTGGGGGGGTGGTGCAGGCCGAGGCTCTGGCAACCCGGCTCTTCACAGCAGATCCAGCAGGAGCAGATCGACTCGGTGATGGACTGGCTCACCAACCAGCCCCGCGCTGCCCAGCTCGTGGACAAAGACAGTACCTTCCTCAACACCTTGGAGTATTACCTGAGCCGTTATCTGAAGGACGTCAGGCAGCACCACGTGAAGGCAGACAAACGGTGAGAGGAGGGCCCGTCAGCAGCCGGGAGAGCGGGGGGGGGGGGGGGGGGGGGGCGGCTTTCTTTTTTTACACACCCCCTTTTGTTTCTGAGTCTATCTCTCCTGGCCCTACTCGGCAAACCATTCCTGATAGAGAGTTTGAAAAGCTGGGGGAAGAGTAGCCGAGTAACCAGTGCATCCCTCGGCCCAGAGAATGTCCAGGATCCCACAGCCTCCTCCCTCTCCCCTCCCTCAACCCCATTAGTGTCATGTCTGGGTGTCCAGCTTCACTCCCAGCAGACCCACTCTTTCCTTCAGCTATGAACTTTTGGTGTCCAACTTCAGGATCCTATCCTTGTTCTTTGTCTGCAAACAGAAGCTTTAATTCTTTATTCGTTTCTAGCTTTTTTGTTTCCTCCATACGCATTTTTGGGTCATCTTTGTTTCATTTAGTTCTTTATTACTGGATGACTTGATTTTTGAATTTACTTTTAAAGGATATGATGACTTAAGCACGTCAGTCCCAAGCTGTCCTGTTTCATTGAGGCTTCTCTCCTTTCCTCTCCTCCTCTCCATCACCAGCCCCCTTCTTCCCTTTCCCCTCACCCCCCCCCCCCCAAAATCCCTTGTAACAAGTGTAATCAAGGCAATCAAATCCATGTCACTATGTCTGAAAACGTATGTCTTGTTTCTTGGTTCTGGTCCATCATTTTTCTTCCAAGAAGTGAAACCATTTGCTTCTCAGTAGACCTTTTACTCCTCCGTAGGAAAGCCATTAAGTCTCCGTTTTCTCTTCTTGTCTCTCCCCTTTCTTTTTTCTTTCTCTTCTCTCTTTCCCCTCTTCCTCCCTCCCTTCCCCTCCCCCTTTTTCTTCCTCCTCTTTCTCTCTTCCTCTTTCCCCTTTTTTCCCTTTTTCTTTCCCTTTTCTCCCTCCTCTCTCCCTTTTTCCTTCTCTCCCCCCTTCCCTTTGCATGCAGAGTTCCTTAGAGTTCGGTGATAGCTAGGGAAGGGAGAAGCCCGGGTGTCCTTTAGCAGTGGATGAGGCTGAGGGTGTTAGGGGCCCCGCTTCGGTTCTGCTGAAAGGCCACTTTCTCCCCTCCAGGGACCCCGAGTTTGTCTTCTACGACCAGCTGAAGCAGGAGATGAACGCCTACAGGTAGGTGGGCTCCCGGGGAGGTGGCGGCATCTCCAAGCCTGCTTCCAGCAGCCCTGGCTTCTGTCTTGACCCGAGCTGGCTTCCTTCCTTCCCCTCAGGGTCAAGCCGGCCATCTTTGATCTCCTCCTAGCCCTCTGCATAGGAGCCTACTTGGGAGTGGCTTACTTTGCCGTCCAGGTGAGTTGGGGGAGGGAGAAGAAGGGAGAAGAGGGGAGGGGGCTTTCCTGAGCCCCCCACGACCCCTCGGACAAGAGGAGGCCTGGTGTTCCAGTAGCTTCCTCGTCCCTGCTCAGAGAAAGCTGGCCCCGGCCCCGGCCCCGGCCGGAATAACCTCTTGGGTTTGAAGCAGAGAACGAGGCTGGCGCTGGGGGCTGGGGGGCAGGGGGGCGTTCAGCCGGCCACCGGGGCCTGCCATCCCTGCCCTGGGAGAGCGCGGCTCCCATCTGTCTGGCCCTTGTGGCGCTCACAGCCCGCGGGAGGCTGGGGAGGGGAGGCGAGCCTTTAACAGGGACCAGCACCCCGGGATGGGACGGGTGTCCTGGAGAGATGCAGAAAAGGGATCACGGGTACGCAGTCTGGGAGGGCTGCCTGCAGGAGGAGGAGGTACAGATGAGGAGGAGGGGCACCAGAGACATAGGGAGAAGTGAGGGAGGGCCCGGCGTGGCCCACTGTGGCTGCAGCCGAGAGGGGGCGCGCGTCAGCCTGAAGAGGGCCTCGAAGGCCGGGCAGAGGGAGATGGGAACCCCTGCAAGTGTCCAATCAGTGCAGTGAAGGTCAAGCCCTCCGGCCGCCCGCTCCCCTGCCCCAGGTCACCTTAGGTGTGTCTGCATGTCCCCACCATGCAGGGGCCGCTTTTGGGGCTTCTTTGCTTCTCTGATTCCTGTACACCAGAGGTGCTTAATCAGTGCTTGTCCCGGGGCTGTGGCCCGCTCTGGGTCTGGGGGATTCCGGCCTCACAGAGGGTCCGAGGGCCCCAGGGCCCGGGCTGGCGGCCATGCCCACCGAGCGCTCTCCCTTCCTCCTAGCACTTCGGCCTCCTCTATAAGACAGTGCAGAGAATATCTCTGAAGATGAAGCAGCAGTGAGCGCCCTCGCTGCCGTCAGCCGCACTGAGCCAGCGCCCGGAGGGAGCAGCAGGAGCTCCCCCTCAGCCCAGCCGTCTCCGCCCTTTTGTCCCCCAGCCCCCGCCGGCTCGGGCCGCCTCCTGCTCTTCTCTCCAGAGAAGGGGCGGCCGGGGACCTCCACAACCGCTCAGGCCCCCCCTTCCCCGGCCCAGGCCCCGCTGAGACACTGAATCGCAGGCGTCCTGGAGCTCCCCGGGAGAGTGGCCGGGGGGTCTCAGCCCTCCGGGACCCACGGGCCAGGCCCGTCCTGGCCGAGCCGAGCTCTCCCCCTTGACCTCGGAGCTCATGTTAAAGTGCACACCTGAATTAAAGAGAAGCGGAAACTTGAGGACTCCTTTCCAGGCCAGAGGTTCTGGCCAGGCTTTCTCTCTGCCTTCGATCGGAAGGCCTGGGTGCCCAGGAATGGGCTGGGGCCGAGGCCGAGGCCGGAGGCCGCCCGGGAGGAGACTGACGGAGACTTGGGAAGTGGGGCGTGAGCCCCATCCTGGGGCCCTAGAGATCTGGCAGCTTGGGGCTTATGATGGGAAGGCAGGCTCTGAGTTAGGAAGGGGGCCCGGCAGAGGTGGGGCCTTGGGAGGGAGGGTGGTCCTGCCCCAGGAGGTCTCTCTGGGGGCTTCGGAGGCGATTGCCCTTCGGGGCACTCTGAGAGAAGTTCCCTTGCGGTGGGCTTCAGGCCTTCTCTGACTTTCCTGCTCCCCAATCTGTCTCCATGGGAGGGCAAGTACCCCATACAGCATCCCTGAGCCTTGGCCCCTGGGCACCAGTCTGGGCAGCGGGGGAGGCCCAGGTCCCTGTCTCTAAACCTGTCTCCTCTAAAGTGAGGGCGTTGGACTGGATGACCTCTATGGTCCCTTTCAGCTCTGACCTCCCGGCTTGGTTGCTCCCTTCTTTCTACTCCAGGGGGTCCCTTCCTCTGGGACACGGGGAGGAGGAACGGCCAAAGGAAAACTGGCATTTCTGCTTTCAAATAGCTGAGCCCCGACAAGGGGTGTTGGCGTTACCTTGTGTCTCAGAAAGGGGCCCCAGGTGAGTGCCACCGAGAGGCGGGCCACGGTTGGCTTTCAGGGAGCTGCCCAGGATGGTCACCCTGTGAGGTGGTGAGGTGCCCGTCACTGGAGATGTTTTGAGCAGGAGCTCTTGGGAAGACTCTGGGAGGATTGCCTGGAGCTGGGAGCGCCGGGATGATTCTCTCCTGACCCCGTCTCTCCTACCAATGGGGCTCCCGCACCTGTGCATCTGGACTGGGCCCGTGTGGGCTTGTTTTGGGAGGGTCTTCCCAGGAAGTCCTGGGCCTGGCTCAGCTCCTTCCCAGCTCCTACCTGCCACTTGTACATACAAGTACATACACAGTGGAGATGGCCTGCCCTGGAAGAGCTGGGTTTAGGTGGGAGCAGATTGCCCAGGGAGGTCCCCAGAAAGGCAGGAAAAGAAGGGGTGCTTGAGGAGGGGGCCAAGGGCTGCCCTCTTTGCTGCGCCTCCTCGGCTCCAGGCAGAAGCCCCAGAGGCTCATCTGGTGCCAGCCGATGCCTCCTCCATTTTCCTGCTCAAGGCTCAGAATGGCCTTGTTTTCTACCTGCCCCCCCTCCAAACCCAACTCAGGCCAGCCAGCCCTTGGGCTGGGGTCACCGTTTGCATAATCCTCATGTCTCCCGCCTCACTCCATCCTGAAGGTGCCTCTTCTGCTTCAGGGCTTCAGGGTGGGCCTGGAAGGCTTTTCTCTGGCCCTCCAGCCTGTCCTACCACAGCCTCTGGCCTTGTTTGAGCTTCTCATTGAGCCCTTGGGGCATGGCGGGCCTACCTGGCGCTGCAGCCCAGCCTAAGGGGAGCCCTGGATGGCATCGGGAGGGCCAGCTGGTGAAGGCCCTTCGTGCCCTGGACGAGCTTTCTGCAGTGATTGCCCCCAGGGCCCTCCGGCTCCGACTTGATATGTTCTTGCTCTGAGGTGAGATTTCTGGGGGAGGACTTGGAGGGAACAGTGGGGCAGAAGGAGCTGCCCTGTTTCCTGCCACACTTCTAGATCCCTCCTTCAACACACCCTTTACACAGGTTCCACTGTGGGCGAAATGGGCCCTCCCTTCTGGAGGTCTTTGGGTGACCCAGCTAGCCCTTTGTCTTCCTGGGCCTGTCCACGCGGAGGTTGGACCCAGCTCCCACGGGGTGGTTTGGGGGCCTCCCCTCCCTTTCTATTGTTTTACATGAGCACTGATGTGTTTGGGCTAAGAAGTTTCTGCCTAGGATTGATCAGTAAGGTCAATGGATTGATTAATTCAGGGTCCCTGCAAATTGTGGGAAGAAATAACTTGGAAAAATAAAGCCATATTGAAAGATTTTCCTTTGAGTCATGTTTTAGAGGCTGAGGACTCCAGGCCAAGGATTTTTGAGGGGTTTTTGTGTCCCAGACCCTTTGGGCAGTTATGAGTGCGGTGGATGGTGCTGGAGTCAGGAAAGTACCAGTTGGAATCCTCTGGAGACGTGCTCCTATCCAAGTTCACGGGCTCTGAAAGATCTTTGCACAAACCCTTTAGTGTTTGTGAACTCCAGGTCAAGGATCCTTGGTCTGGAGGGACATGTGCTGCCTCCGGGAATCTTACCTGCTCAAGGGGGTGCGGATAAAGGGGTGCAGAAGTTTGGGCACAGGGGGAGTCTGTAGCCTCGGAAATCTGCACTGCTCAACTTTCCAAACAGGTTGGTGCTCCCCACAGAGCTGGATGGGGGAGGTGATTGTTCCTCAAACTCCCCCAATGCACACTTGGCTGCTGGAGGATTTCATCATTAGGGGCAGAAAGGGGCCTGTTGCGGAATGGCTGATGGGGAAATTGGAGGTTTTTTAATACCTCTCCCCCAGTTTTTTGCCTTTTCTCAGGGCAGGCTTTGCACACAGTCTGGAGTGTGAGCAGATCCCAGCTCTGCAATGCAGGTGGAATAGGTGGGAGGGTTACCTGCCTCCTCTGAGGCTTATTTGAATAGCTGCCACTCTCAGCAGCATTCAGCTGAGCTCTGGGACTCGGCCTTCCATCTTGTTGCTGCACGATTCCGGCTCCAGACAGCCCTGAAAGCTTGGTGGCTGTTGAGTAAGAAGAAGCACCTCCAAGGAGTTCCCTCCCAAGAGCTTTCCTAGTGTAGAAGGGCAAAGGATCTGGCCGAAACTCAGCACGTTGTTCCAGAGAAAGGAAAGAGCAGTGCCCTTGGAATCGGGAAGAATGCTGTGGCAATGGGCAGATCACTCGGCTGAGTAGGAATAACACAGGTTGTAGAAGTTGTAGAAATTGGAGCTGTAAGAGTTCTGACTTGGCACTGGGTCCAGAATCAGAAAGCCCTGAGTTCAGATTCAGCCTCAGCTGTGTGACTCTGGGCAAGTCACTTCCCTCTGTCAGCCTTGGTTTTGTCATCTTTCAAATGAGCTGGAAGAACCATTCCATTCCAACCATTCCAGTGCGTCTGCCAAGAAAACCCCGATGGGGGTTGAACACAACACTGTCATGATTGTGGCTTGGCCAACTAATGGCTGGGTGCCCTCCTCCACACCCCCAGCAACTCACTTAACTTTTTAATTCAGTAAATATTAAACACCTACTATGTGCAAAACATTCTCAAGCCTTGCAAAATAGAAACAGTCCCTCCCTTAAGAGGCTATACTCACCTCGGGGAGGAGGGGTAGGACACATAATGCCTATTCTCTCCATTGTCCTCCCCACCTCCCACCTGTGTCCTAATCCAGAACGGCCCGAGCCTTCCACTCTAACCTCCGGAACTCTTGCTGCTCTGTAATGAACAAATTTCCACGTACACCAGACTGGCTCCGTGCATCTTCCTTCTAGCTCTCCCCGAGACCTGGCTCCCCCAGGATTACAAGGACCAGTTTATTGCTTTTCTCATTTTTTCACTTCTCCATCCAGGTGACAAAAGTAAAATACATCTTGCCTGCCCTGCCCCCGTGGCCACATCTGGACTCTCCATCACCCAGGAACCTTTTCTTTGAGCCTCACTGGGTCTAACAATATCTTGATGATATTTCTATTAATTTGCCACTGGGGATAATCTCCCTCCTTTCTTAGTGAGTTCAGTCCTGGGTATGCAGTCTTCCTCGTTCAACTCCTGTTCTCTTAGTAAGGAGGAAAGAAAACATGAATTTATTAAGCATCTGTGCTACTCTTAAGAAAAAAAGCTTCACATTTGATCCTCACAACATCCCTGAGGTATAGGTGCTCTTATTTCTCCCCGTTTTAAAGCTGAGAAAACTGAGGCAAAAGTCACTTGCCCAGTGTATCAGGCTGGGTTTGAATTTGGGCTCCGGGCTCTCTCCACTGCCAGCTACCTGCCTCAACACGGGCTGCTGTTCCCTCACCTCCCACTTACTTCCTCAGTCTGCGCTGCTGCTTCTTACCTTATTGTAAATCATTCCTCGTCCAGCCTCTTGTACCTCTTCTATTCCTGCTAAATAGTGTGGAGAGGAAATAATGAAGTCCCGCAGAGTGGGCCCACTCTGTCCCAACTGAGGGGCCCTTGAAGCCGGACCATCCTGCTCCCTGGTTCTTGATCTTGAGCTCTGTACCCACTGCTCCAGTCATCTCAAGCTGGCAATAATCCCTTTTCCCATCTTCTCAGCTCTACAGATTTCAAGATTGTTCCCTTTCTCTTTTTACCATCCTTGCTATCACCCCCCACCATTTCCTTCTTTAGGAAGGCACCTGGGAGGAGTAGACAAGACGTAGGCTGCAGAGGACCTGAATTTGAGTCCCAGCTCTCCCACTGGCTGGTTTGAGCATGTCACAACCTCTGGATCTCTGTTTCCCTGGCTGGAAAAGGGGGTGGGGCTGAATGAGCTGAGGTTCCTTCCAGCTCTAGACCTGTGATCCCAGGATAGCCTCAAGTCCCACTGAGGCCGGGCCACATCTGGAGTATTTCATTCTGGGCGTCAAATTTGAGGCATGCACAAGCTGGACAACGGCCCAAGGATCCTCCAGGCTGGATTATTCCTCACAATAATCGATAGGAAAAGACGCCGATATTAAATTAAGTCTGCTTGAGAGAAGATGCAGGGGGTGTAGCTCTCCCAGCTGCCTGGGTCTGTCCCCAGGGGAAAAGATCAGGCCTGCCCTGGTTCCAGGGCAATGGGTGAATGTGGGGAATCGGAGGGAAGCTGCAGTTCAGACTGGGTCAGGGGGAAATTCCTAATAATAAGAGGCTGCTTCTGTCTCTGAGGAGAAAATTCTCCTCACGGGAGGTTTTTAATCAAAAGGGGGATGACCTCTCCTTGGATATGTTGTATCCTTTGAAGCCCTTTCGTACTCTTGTTTTTATTTTATTTTCTCCCAGGGAATCCATTTTCTTTCCCTGCCAGGTCCCCAGGATCCCTGTCCACTCCCTTCCCCCCAAAGTCGCTTTCAATCCTATAATCCGTCCTCTTGGGTTAAGGCCGGTGGTCTTTTCTGCCCCCTCCCCCCAGATGCACAGGGGTCTTGCAGATGCCCAGGTTGGAATAAGGAGGAAACCCCAGCTTTAGGGCACAGGTTCCTTTCCACTTTAGATTTTCCATCCCTTTGCTTGGTCCAGGGGCTCTCCTTGCCCTCTGGCGCCCCCTCCTGGAAGCCAAACTCAGGACAGAGCATTGATGATTGAACCTGTTAGCAGCATTGGCCAGGTGAGTGATGGCTTCCCTGAGTGACAGGCCCCTTGCTCCTTGCCCTCTGGCGCCCCCTCCTGGATGCCAAACTCGACAGGGCATTGATGATTGAACCTGTTAGCAGCATTGGCCAGGTGAGTGATGGCTTCCCTGAGTGACAGGCCCCTTGCTCCTTGCTCTCTGGCGCCCCCTCCTGGATGCCAAACTCGACAGGGCATTGATGATTGAACCTGTTAGCAGCATTGGCCAGGTGAGTGATGGCTTCCCTGAGTGACAGGCCCCTTGCTCCTTGCCCTCTGGCGCCCCCTCCTGGATGCCAAACTCAGGACAGGGCATTGATGGTTGAACCTGTTAGCAGCATTGGCCAGGTGAGTGATGGCTTCCCTGAGTGACAGGCCCCTTGCTCCTTGCTCTCTGGCGCCCCCTCCTGGATGCCAAACTCAGGACAGAGCATTGATGGTTGAACCTGTTAGCAGGATTGGCCAGGTGAGTGATGGCTTCCCTGAGTGACAGGCCCCTTGCTCCTTGCCCTCTGGCGCCCCCTCCTGGAAGCCAAACTCAGGACAGAGCATTGATGATTGAACCTGTTAGCAGCATTGGCCAGGTGAGTGATGGCTTCCCTGAGTGACAGGCCCCTTGCTCCTTGCTCTCTGGCGCCCCCTCCTGGAGGTCAAACTCGGGGCCAGATAGGACCTGGATGAAGATCCAGCAAAGGAGATAGAGAAGGACCTGTCGGATGGGTCGTGGGGGACCCAGAAGAGAGCAGGCAGGTAGACCTGGGGAGAATGACACGAAAGGGGAGATCACATGTCAAGGGGCTGCAGAGAGGCCGGGGGGAGGGAGATGGAGAAAAGGCCCAACAGGTCCTGGCTCCCTCTGCAGAGCAGGTGGAAAACCTGAGACAAGGTTCTGAGCTGAGAGGGCAGAACTGGGAGAAGTCCTGGGAGCTCAGAGTTGGGATAGAATAGTGACTCAGTTAGGGAGCGGTAGGATGGCCCCAGAAACAAGATTGGATCCAGTTCCTCTTTCTACCGAAACATGAAGAAGCGGATTTAGAGAAATTAAGAGTTCACTGGTCAGTTAGAAAGCATCTCAGCTGGGATTCAAAGCCAGTCTTTCTCATTCCAAAACATTCTGCAGTGTATTATGCCGCTCTCCTGGAAATCAGCGTGGTCTACTCTGTGTTATGGTTACTTGGGTCCCGGTCTTAGCTCCCCATAAATAGCATCATGGCGTAGCCAAAAGGGACCTAGGGAGCTCAGCGGATGGAGTGCCAAGCCTGGAGTTAAGAAGCCTTCTCTCCCTGAATCCACATATTAGTTGTGTGACCCTAGACAAGTCATTTAACCCTGTTTGCCTCAGTTTCCCCATCTGTAGCTTCCCCAGCTGGAGAAGGAAATGGCAAAGCTGTCCTGTATCTTTGCCAAGAAAACCCAAATGGGGTCACAGAGAGGGGCGTAGCTAGGATTTCCTGGAAAGCAGACTTTTTGGAATTGTAAGCCCCCTCCCATCCATTCTCCACTGTCCAAATCACTCATAGTAACCTTAGGCTGTTTATACTATTTGTTGCTTCTCTGGAGGGACCACAAAGGCCGTCCTTGTGTATCCCAGAGGCACACTGCTTAGGAAATCACCATCTTCCCTTCCCGTCCTCCCTTCCCTCCTCTAATGAGAAAGGAAGACTTTAGGAACATTGCCCATGAGATCCCCTCTTGGGCCCCCTACTTCTGCAGGAACGCTTGCTGTCTCTTCACACCCTGGCTGCTGCCATTCTGGGGGGTTGGGAAAATTCACTGCCAGTAACTGAATCCTCTGGCCCAATGGGCTGGAGGTTATGGATGGGCTTCCATGTGCTCCTGTTCAAGGCAGCCAGGGTTGGTTGCTGGGGGGAGGTGACTGCCTATGAACAGACTCCCACCTCCCCCATCAGAATCTTAGAATCACACAAGATTGGAGACCTAGAGCGGAAATTAACTTTGAAGTTCATCCTTCTCTTTGCTTAATAGATGAAGATCTAGAGTGGTCAGCTGGATTATCCTGATAGCATTTGAGCCCATCTGCCCTTATTTTAAGTTGATTTGATGTCTTGGACTTTATTCTATCCTCTGGACAGAAAACAGCATCATCCAGCAAATCACTTGGGTTTTTATTGACTACAAACCAAGAGTTCTCATCATTCTCTAAACATACTTCATGGGGAAAGAGGTGTGCTTATCAATTTGATTGGGCAACTCCTCTGATCTACCTTCCTTATTATTATTGGACTCTGTCCCTCCTTTAGGGTCTAACTCTACGGTCAAATGCCTCCCTTGAGTCTCTTTGATTGCATCAGTGAAGAGACTTTCTGTTTTAAGGAGGTTCTTTAGACTGACTGCAACAAATATGATGAATAGAAAGTTGATACACAAAAGAAGTGACCATCTACTTGCTACTGCTGAGATTGTTGCCTGGCCCAATTGAACTTCCTTCTCAAGTACTGAAAGAATTGGGAAATGGAATTGCCGGGACATTGTCAGAGCTTTTTTTCCTTTTAAATATAAATATATTTTTTTTACCAGTACATGTAAAGGCAATTTTGAACATTTACTCTTTTTTTTATTTTTTTATTATAGTTTTAATTTACAAGTTATATGCATGGGTAATTTTTCAGCATTGACAATTGCAAAACTTTTTGTTCCAACTTTTCCCCTTCTTCCCCCCACCCCTTTCCCCAGATGGCAGGATGACCAATACATGTTAAATATGTTAAAGTATAAATTAAATACAATATAATTATACATGTCCAAACAGTTATTTTGCTGTACAAAAAGAATTGGACTCTGAAATAGGGTACTATTAGCCTGCGAAGGAAATCAAAAATGCAGGTGGACAAAAATAGAGGGATTGGGAATTCTATGTAGTGGTTCATAGTCATCTCCCAGAGTTCTTTCCCTGGGGTAGCTGGTTCAATTCATTATTGCTTTATTGGAACTGATTTGGTTTATCTCATTGTTGAAGAGAGCCATGTCCATCAGAACTGATCATCATATAATATAGTTGAAGTATATAATGATCTCCTGGTTCTGCTCATTTCACTCAGCATCATTTCATGTAAGTCTCTCCAAGCCTCTCTGTATTCATCCTGCTGGTCATTTCTTACAGAACAATAATATTCTATAATATTCATTTACCATAATTTATTCAGTCATTCTCCAACTGATGGGCATCCACTCAATTTCCAGTTTCTGGTCACTACAAAGAGACCTGCCACAAACATTCTGGAACATACAGTTCCCTGAACATTTACTCTAAAAAAATTTTGAGTTCCAATTTTTCTCTCTTCCTCTCTCACCTCACCCCCCAAAAAGATAAGCAATTTGATATAAATTATATAGGTTCATCATGCAAAACTTATTACCATATTAGTCATGTTGTGAAAGAAGATATAGACCCAAGAGGGAAAAATAGGAAAAAATTAGAAAGTGAAATATTATAATATGCTTTAATCTACATCTAAGCTCCATCCGTTCTTTCTCTGGAAATGAGTAGCATTTTTTAGTCCTTTGGAATTGTCTCTGATTCTTGTATTGCTGAGAATAACTAAGTCATTCACAATTGACTGTTGTTATAGTATAGCTGTTACTGTGTGTAGTGCTCTTTTGGTTCCATCCAATTTACTTTGCATCAGTACATATAAGTCTTTCTAGGTTTTTCTGAAATCAGCTTGCTCATCATTTCATACATGGATGTATACATATATATGTGTGTGTGTACAAAAATATATACATGTAATATTCCATTATAAGCATATACAACTTGTTCAGCCATTCCCCAACTGATGAGCATCCCTTTAATTTCTAATTATTTGCCACCACAAAGAGTTGTCACTAATTTTTTTCCTACTAAATTTATTTATTTTTAATACACATTACTTTATGAATCATGTTGGGAGAGAAAAATTAGAACAAAAGGGAAAACCAGAGGAAAGATTAAAAAAAAGAGTGAACATAGCATGTGATGATTTATATTCAGCCTCCATATTCTCTCTCTGGATGTAGATGGCATTTTCTATCCAAAGTCTATTGGGATTGCTTTGGATCATTGAACCACTGAGAAGAACCAAGCCTTTTTATAGTTGATCATCACAGATTCTTGCTGTTATCGTGTACAATTAATTCCTGGTCCTGCTTATTTCACTCAGTATCAGTAAGAGATGTAAATCTCTCCAGCTCTTTCTAAAATTAGCTTGTTCATCATTTTTTAGAGTATATTGCATTACCTTTATATACCACAACTTATTCAGCCATTCCCCAATTAATGGACATCTGCTCATTTCCCAATTCTTTACTGTGATGACCGTGTATTTTAAAATTAGCCGGAGTCAGGAATTCAGGTTAGGGGAAAATCGTTGATCTTTATTCTTAGTAGAGGTGAAGAAGGATCGAAGGTGAAGGGGGGGGGGTCGCGATAGCAATGTGAGTAGTTGTGTCCAAGAAGCCAGCCAGCAATCTCTCCTGCCGCTTCCCTTTCCACTCCCCTGCCTCCACCCACCAAAATCGTCATTTCCTATACGACACATCAGGACTTGCACAATGAGTGGGCGGGGCCATTCTTTCTCCAAGCTTATATATTAATAGGGTATGGTCCAATTACTATTTAGGCTCATGTGCTTGGGACCTCAGTGCATCAACTCAAGTCTCAGCCCATTATACTTTACTACCACAAAAAAAGCTGCTACAGTTTTGTACATGTGGGCCCTTTTCTCTCTCTCTCTCTCTCTTTTTTGGCTGAGGCAATTGGGGTGGCAAGGGTCACATAGCCAGGAAGTGTTAAGTGTCTGAGAAGAGATTTGAACTCAAGTCCTCCTGATTTCAGGGCTGGCCCTTTGTCCATTGCCCCACCTAGCTGCCCCTCCTTTTCCCTCTTTTATGATTTCCTTACTATACAGACCCAGTAATGGTATTGCTGGGTCAAATGGTATGTAATTTATAGCCCTTTGAGTCATTTTACAACTCTACCAACAATTATCAATTAGGGAGTGACTTGTATTCTTATAAGTTTGATATACTTCTTTATACATTTTAGAAATGAGACATTTGTCAGAAACACTGACTGTAAAGATTTTTTTCCCCTTTTAGTACTTCCCTTTTAGTCTTGTTTCAGTTGGTTTTGTTGGTACAAAACCTTTTTAATTTAATGTAATCAGAGTTGTCCATTTTGCCTTTCACAATGTTCTCTGGTCATAAATTCCTTCCTTCTCCAAAGAGCTGATTATCTAATTATCATCCTTTATGCCCAAATCATGTGCCCATTTTTGACTTTATTTTGGTATGGAGTGTGAGATATAGGTCTTTACTGAATTTCTTGTTACTAAATTTTCAAAGATAATAGAGAACAGGGGCAGCTAAGTGGTGCAGTGGATAGAGCACTAACTCTGAAGTCAGGAGGACCTGAGTTCAAATCTAGTCTTAGACACAACACTTCCTAGCTGTGTGATTCTGGGCAAGTCATTTAACCCCAATTGCCTCAGGGGGAAAAATTATAGAGAATAATAGAAACATTATAATACTGGAGAAGAGAAAAAACAACTTAACCCAATACCAAAGAGCCAGTGTGGCTCCATTTCATGGGATCAGTCACGCCTTGCCAAATCTCAGTGGCTCCCAACATCATCTTTTTTTAGAGAAATAATTAAGGCCATTTTCCATAAGTTCCTTTTTTTTCCCTCTTCCTCATCTCATATCACTAAGGTGCCTCCTGTCACACATTCCTTCTTTACTCCTGTCTCACAAGAAGAGATGACCTTATTCCTTACCAAGGCTAACCCCTCTACCTGACATTTTTGGTTCCAGTTCAGTTACAAAGTGATTTTCCTAAAGCACAGGTCTAACCTTGCCACCCCCATACTCAATAACCTCTAATGGCTCCCTATTGCTTCTAGGATCAAATGCAAAATGCTCTTTTTAGCATTCAAAGCCCTTCAAAACCTCCAATACTGCCCCCCCCTCACCCTTCCAGCCTTTTAGCATCTTATTTTCCAAGGCATAGTTTTCAATCCAGAGACACAAGCCTCCTGGCTGTTCCATGAACAAGATCTTTTATCTCTATCTCTGAGCATTTCCTCTGTCTGTTCTCCATGCCCTGCTCTCCTTTCTCAGTTCTATCTAGTGACTTTCATGGCTTCCTTTAAGTCCCAGCTAAAGCATCCCTTCTGCAGGAAGCCTTCCCCAACCCCTCTTAATTCCAGTGCCTTCCCTCTGTTGATTATTTCCTATTTATCCTGCATAAAGTTTGTGCACAAAAGGAGCAGCTGATAATGCAGTAGATATAGCTCTCGTCCAGGAACCAGAAGAATTCAAATCTGGCCTCAGACACTTAATGCTGAGTATCATTTGAAGGAAGATGCTGAAACTGGAGCAAAGATGTCACAGTGGGACAGGACAGCAGGCTTGAGTTGTCTGAAGGGTCATTGTGGAGAGAAGGGATCATATGTGTCCTGTTTGGCGTGGGGCTAGAAGGAGGAGCAGAAGGTAGAACAACAAAGAAGAGATGTAGGCTGGATGGCAGGAGGAACTCTAAAGGTTGTCCTGACATGCAGGGAACTAGCTTGGAAGTCAGTGGGCTCCCTCGATGGAGTTCTTCAAGCAAATGTTGGATGGTTCCTTGTCCGGGGTGGGAGTGGAGAGAGAGAGAGAGAGAGAGAGAGAGAGAGAGAGAGAGAGAGAGAGAGAGACAGAGAGAGAGAGAGACAGAGAGAGATATGGAAGAGAGAGAAAAAGAGGAAAGGAGAGATAGCAACAAAGAGGGGGAGAGAGACAGAGAAAAGGAGAGAAAGACAGAGCCAGAGACAGAAGAGAGAGGGAATGAGGGAGAGAGAGAGAGAAAAAGACAAACAGAAGAGAAAAAGACAAAAAGAGAAACAGAGACAGATGGAAGAGAGACAGAAGGAGGGAGGAAGAGAAAGGGAGAAAAAGCAGGAGACAGAAGAGGGAATGAGGGAGGGAGAGACTGAGAGACAGAAAGAGACAAATAGAAGAGAAAGAAACAGAGAGACAAAAAGAGACAGAAAAAGAGACAGAGATGGAAGACAGAGAAAAGGAAGGAGGAAGAGAAAGGGAGAAGTAGAAGGAGAGAGACAAAAGAGAAAGGGAGTAAAGAAGGGAAAGACAGACACAGTGAGAGAAAGAGACAAGACAGACACAGACACACATACAGATAAAGACAGAGACAAGCAGAGAAGAGAGAGACTTTGATTCTTGCACTTCACCCCTTTTGTGATTCTGTGATCAGGTGCAAAAAGAATCATACCCTAGTCTTTATGTTTATGGGAGCGCTTATTCCTTCTTCCATCAACATATAATAAATGCTTGCTGTGTATGGAACATTATGCTGATGTAATGGGGTCCTTTTTGCTCTGCCTCCCCCAAACTACTCAGGTAGATATTCACCTGTTACTAATGGATCATATGGGAGTTCAGGGGGCAGGAGGAGGGGAGCGCCTTCTGGCCATGTAGGACTCCCTGTTGTGTGTCTCCTGATTGGCTTTTGACTTGGAAAACTAAGGATGTGGGGTATCGCACCTGTAGTAGAAGAGATAATTGCTGGGTCCTCTTGGATGCAGTCCTCCAGGTGACAAGTCTTTTCTTTTCCCCTTCATCCCTCCCTCTCTTTTTCTCTGTCTCTGTCTGTTTTTCTTTTTCTTTATCTCTGTGTCCCTCTTCTGTCTCTTTCTGCCTCTGTTTCTGTCTCTTTCTCTCCCTCCCTCTCTCCCTCTCTCCTATCACCCTCTTCTCCATTCCTCCCTTTCCTCCCTCCCTCTCCCCCCCTCTGATACTTTTCATGTTTTCTTTAATTTTTTTAAAAGAAGAATTTCTAAAGGCCCAGAGCCAGGAACATAGAAGAAGGGGGAAGTTGGAATGGAGAGCACAGGAGCCAAGTTGGACTCAGTGTTAGGATCCTTTTCTTCCAACCATGTGGCTTCCCTGAATCCTGAGTCCAGCTGTTCTATCCTCTTCTCTCATCTCCTAGGTAGTGAGACTGAGAAGAGAAGCACAAACCTGTTATGTCCTGTTTCCACTCTGAGGAAAGTCCCATAGGTTTCTTAAACTCAGTATATCCAAAATTGAATTCATTATCTTTCTCCCAAACCCTCCCAATGATAGAGTATAGCTTCTAGGGGGAAATACAGCAGTAATCCTGAGGTTCCCTGACCTTAGAGTGCTATTGTTCTAACAATCTGTCAATGATACTGATGTCCCCTGGCCTTGGAAATATAATAATATAGTTATATATTTCTTCCCCTAGACTTTAGAGAAGATATATAGCAGTGATCCTGAGGCCTTCAGACCTTAGAAGTGCTATTGTTCTAATAATCTGTTTGTGAATGATCCTAAAAGTCTCCTGGCTTTAGGAATACTATCGTATAGTTCTAGAAACTTTGCTGACTGCCAGATAACAATCTGTGGGTCAGTGATAACAGGGTTTCTGAGACAAAAGGTGAGGTTCACACCAGCCTACGCCTTAATTCTACTTCTAAGCCACAAAATGAGCACTTCAGTGACATGAAGAACTGGATCTCTGTCTTTTCTCATAAATTTATCTTCTTGTTCCTGGTTCTTTGCTAAATTCTTTTGTAACTTCATGTGCTTCAATTGGCATTACAATTAAAATAAACTTTGCCCCTTGACTTGAAGATGGGTTCAAGCCTGCAAATTCTTTTGAGATACCTCCTGATACCTGTCGGCAACTCCAACCTTTTGGGGTCACCCCTTCCGAGCGTCTCTGTCTCTGTCAAGGACATCCCCATCCTCCCAGTCACTCAGCCTCCCAATCCAGGAGTCATCCTTTATTTATATATTTCTCTGGCTGTTCCCCCACGCCTGGAATTCTCTCCTTCCTTATCTCCTCCCTCAGCTTAAAGTCTGTATTCTAAAAAAAGCCTTCTCCCAGTCCTTCTTAATCTTAATGCCTTCCCTCACTAGGTTATCTCCAATTTATCCTGCCTCTGTCTTATTCACACATAGTTGTTTGCTTTAAACTCTGAACTCCTTGAAAGAAGGACTGTTTTTTGTCTTTCTTTGTAGTCCTAGCGTTTAGCTAAGTTTAAACTTAGTACTCAGTGTATGACATTATAGGAGACACTTAATAAATGCTAGTTGACTGACTGACAGTGCTTTATAAACAATAAGTGCATAACAAATATTTGTTGAGTTGCTGATGACTTTGGATTCCAGGAAGATCCAGGGAGCTTTTAGGAAAGAGATACTTCTCTTCTTCCTCTTTCTGAAATGTATGGAATTCTTTCTCTGGGACTTTCTGTGAGGGTGGGGAGATGATCTCTCATCCCTTCTGCCTTCCCTCCCTTGATTTCTCTCCAGGTGGCAGTCCTGGCTCCTACAACTCTACAACTTCTTCACTTCAATGATGATAATGTTATGTGCATTTTATAATTATACAATTAATATTATATATATTATATAATCATACATATTAAATAATGATGTTATATATTATACAATTATGCATTAGACAATGATATCACATATAATCATATTTGTATTAATATATTATGTATTATATGTATATTGTGTGTTATATATAATATATGTGTATTATGTATTATGTGTATTTTATATTATATGCATTATTACATATATGCATTATATAATATATAACTAATGTTATACATGCTCTATAATCATATACATTAAATGTTATATATTATACAATGATGAATTAAACAATGATATTCATATATTATATAACCAAACATGTATTAATATATTAAGTAGTATATGTATGTTATGAATTATATGTATATCATATGTAACGTGAATTTTATATGTATTATATCATATGATATATTATATAGTACACATATGTTATATAATCAGACACATCAGATAATGATTTATAGACATTATATAATTATACACATTGATTATCTTATGTTTATTTGTTCATGGGCTACAATGAACCTTTTGTATCTTATTCACTTCCTGTGGTCAATGAAATAAGTGTTGTTTCATATCTAATTTTAAAAAGAATTGAAGGATGATTGAGACTCTCCACTGGAAACTTCCTTCCAAATTGACATTGACCCAAAAGAACTTTCTATGACTTGTCAAACTAGTGATTCTTGACCATGTTTGATGGGCAAGAATATTGTCGAGGTTAACAGTCTTTAGGGAGAAATTAAAGACACTGATGGGAAGCGGGAGGGGGAACAAGTAGGATTTTCGCCACTGTTGTCAACTGAAGTCAAGGGCTTGACAAGGGAAAGACCAAGTTGGGAATGTGAACAGTTGGTTAAGAAGATGGTGTCTGAGAATGGAATTTGGGCTGTTGGACCCCCCCTGCTTCAAAATATAGAAACAATAGACTCTTGGCTAGGAAGGGAGTGCAATAAACAAGGGATGGTAAGGATGAATTTGCTTACAGTTTTGCAAATCTAATTAAAAGGGCTTTAAAATTGAAAAAGAGAGGGGAGAAAAAAATCCATATCGCTCTAGCCACTGAGCACAAAACTAGAGAAACTATCTTCCACATAAGAAGGATGGCAGTGGATGCATGCAGAAATTTATGAGGGGAAAAAATCCAAGTAATGAGGAAACAGGGACACCTATGGCCTTAAAATGTTTATACAAATTGGAAGTGAATTAGGTGAATTAGAGATCTGATTCAAGGAAGCAAATTTGGCCTTATGGACAACACTGAGATTTGGTAACAGGAGATCCTTGATTGTAATGTAACTTTGGTTGGGTAACCCCCAGTTCAAATGGAACAAGGTGGGTATAGGTCATGGTGGGTGGGTCATGGTATCAGAGTGTCATTATACAATTAATAATGTTATATACATAATATAATTATGTATTAGATAATATATATTATTTATAATATATAATATATATTAGAATTTATAAATTAGAAAATGTTATATGCATTATCTAATATATACATAGTGATGTTCTATGCATTATATAATTATGCAATTAGATAATGTTAAATACATTATATAATCATGCACATTAAATTATGTTATATAAATTATATAATTATACACATTAGATAATGATGTTATATACATTATATAATTACACAATTAGATAATGATGTTATATACACATACATTTATATATGTGTGTATACATATGCATATATACATATATGCTTATGTAATTTATATAGTATTACATATATTATATCAACATATATATTAGATAATGATGTTATAGACATGATATAATTTTACACATTAGATAAGGATATCATGCACTATATATATATAGATATACATATGTGTAATGTTTTACATACATATAATTATATATCTTAGATAATAATGTTACATGTATTATATAATTCTATGGATTATATAATATATAATAAGAAAGTATACCCACGTGAGGAAATCTGGGAATCAGAGAGAGGAAATACAAAATTACAGTTTCAGAGTTGGAAGATGTTTTAACTGACATTTAGTCCAGTTTATACAGGAAATGTATAATCCTAACAGCTTAGCTGATAAGGCTTGTCTAACCTCAGAAGGTCTAAAGAGGGACCACCTACTACCTCTTTAGGCAGGCAATCAATAAGTTCTTATTAGGAATTGCTTATGCTCCAGGTACTATGCTAGGAGATGAGGATAAATAAACTAAAAAAGACAATCATTTTTATTTTCATTGATCTCCCTCTTTTTTGGGGGGAAGGCGACATGCACTATATAAACATGACTCTAGACTCTGGGAAGATCCAGTGAAATTTTAGGAGAGCCTTTTCTTCTCATCCTCATCTTCCTCTTTCTAGAATATGTGGAATTCTTTCTCTGGGGCTTCCCTTCTCAAGGATGACTGCTTTTTTTTTTTTTTTTTTTTTTTTTTTTTTTTTTAACTTTGCGTTCCTTTTTCTGAAGATTGGTGACAAATAGTGATCTTGAGGAGGATGTTTCCAGTGACAATCTCATGAGTTTGAGAGAGTGGGAGCCATTCCAATAATGTCAGCTCTTCTATGGCTACTCTGATATTGGACTGACCAAACTATAGGCTCACAGTATTAGATGGGGGTGGGCTCTTGGTACATAGCTTACCACTTCTTTTTATTGATGGGGGAAGGAAGTTAAATAGAGTCAGCACTAGAATTCAGGTCTCCTGATTCTCAGTCTAGGGGTTTTTTAAGCCAGGATTTTTTTTTTGTATCAACTCTTTAAATTTTTAAAATTTTATTAAAGCTTTTTATTTACAAGATATATGCATGGGTAATTTTTCAACATTGACCCTTGTAAAACCTTATGTTCCAAATTATCTCCTCTTTCCCCCCACTCCCTTCCTTAGATGGCAGGTAGCCCAATACATGTTAAATATGTTAAAATACATGTTAAATCCATATATGTATACATATTTATGTTATCTTGCTGGACAAGAAACATTGGATCAAGAAGGAAAAAAAAACTGGGAAAGAAAACAAAATGCAAACAAACTTCTTATCATTAACAGAAAGAGTGAGGATGCTATGTTGTGATCCACACTCTGTTCCCACAGTCCTCTCTCTGGGTGTAAATGGCTCTCTTCATCACTGAACAATTGGAATTGGTTTGAATCCTCTCACTATTGAAGAGAGCCACATCCATCAGAATTGGTCATCATATAATCTTTTTATTGTGTGTACAATGATCTCCTGGTTAAGTTCACTTCACTCAGCATCAATTCGTGTAAGTATCTTCAGGCCTCTCTGAAATCATCCTGCTGGTCATTTCTTTCAGAACAATAATATTCCATAACATCCATATACCACAATTTATTCAGCCATTCTCCAATTGATGGGCATCCACTCAATTTCCAGTTTCTGGCTACTACAAAGAGGGCTGCCACAGACATTTTGGCACATTCAGGTCCCTTTCCCTCCTTTAAGATCTCTTTGGGATATGAGCCCAGTAGAGACACTGCAGGATCAAAGGGTATGCACAGTTTGATAACCCTTTGAGCATAGTTCCAAACTGGTCTCCACAATGGTTGGATCCATTCACAATTCCACCAACAATGTATCAGTGTCCCAGTTTTCCCACATCCCCTCCAACATTTGTCATTATCTTTTTCCTGTCATCTTAGCCAATTTGAGAGGTGTGTAATGGTATCTCAGAGTTGTTTAAGCCATGATTTCTCCCGAATCTTCATACCTGGGTGAGGATTGGATCAGGAATAGCATACAGTGTTTCCTGCATCTTCCTGGGTCTATAGTTGTGGGGGCAGGAAATCTCCATTCTGCATATACTGGCTATTTGTCCCAGAGGTAGTGAAGTGTGGATAGAGTGCTTATCCTGGAGTCAGGAAGAACTGAATTCAAATCGGGCCTCAGACACTTACTAGCTGTGTGACCATGGGCAAGTCACTTCATTCTGTTTGCTTCATCTTCCTCATCTGTAAAATAAACTGGAGAAGGAAATGGCCAACCACTCCAGTGTCTCTGACAAGAAAATCCCAAATTGGATTATGAAGAGTCAGACGTAACTGAAAAAAAATTTCCAACACCATCTTGTTTCCTTCCTCCCTCCCTGACAGGCTCTTCTCATAGCTTGAAAATTGATTTCTCAGAAGTTTTAAAAATCTGTCACCTCCATCGTGTACTTATCTTTAGTTTGTCTGGAAGCTATTCCTACCTTTGTTTTCTTTTAGAGCAGTGCACTTCAGCCTGTGAACTTGAAAATTCAAGTGGGGTCATTCTACTATCATTGATGGAGAAAATAGTTCATTTTATGTGCATGTGTATCTATTTAAATATACATATACATACACACAGATATATATATACATAAATACACACAGAGAGAAGATAGCTAATCTTATATATATATAAAATCTTCACAGATATTTTCCATCCCCCCATTCTTATACTTTTAATTTCTATCTTAGATGTACTTAGGATGATCTTCTGGATTTGGAGTTTCATGCCAAATTTTCTGTACACTCCACCACTGTTTCTGGTGGTTTTATGGGATGATCCAGTTTTTGATCTTTTATTCTTCTCTTCTTATCATTAACTTTATATTTGAAACCAGTGTTGCTCTTGATTGTCCTATTGCTCTGTTTGTCAACAAGGTTAAGTATTCAGAAGGTGGTTGTTCAGCCATTTTATTCAGGTCCAACTCTTGGTGACCCCTTTGGGGTTTTCTTGGCATAGACACTAGAGTGGTTTGTCTTCCTTCTGCAGCTTATTTTACAGATGAGGAAACTGAGGCAAAAAGCATTAAGGGTCATCTAGGCAGTCTGAGGCTAGATTTGAACTCACGAAGATATGAACCTTTCTGATTTCAGACCCAGCCCTCTATGCACCCTGGTGCCACCTAGCTGCCAAGGCTGAGAAGGTTAGCAGGCTCTTTTGACTTTGTAATATATGGATTCATTCTGAGACCTGCTGAAGACCTGAGCTTAAAAAGGCTATCTCCCATTTGCATCCAGGGCCATCTTCAGTCATATATCTGATCTTTATCTGGCCACTGGACCAAGATGTCTCTGGAGGGGAAAGTGAAGCAAGGAACTTACTTAAATACAATTCACTTGCCTGTCATAGAATTGTTTTACACTGGCAAATGCAAAAGCCCATCTTCCATAAGAAATGGAAGGAATCCATGTTGATTTCTGTTCTTTTATCTATTTTCTGTTTCAGTTTTAATTAGGTTAGGTTAAAGTTGTTTTGTTGAAGTTCCTTTATTTCCCTTAAAAAAATTTTTTTTTTAATATTGATGCTTTTAACCATACCGTATTTTTTCAGTGGTCTTCTCCTAGTGGAATTTTCTCTTGTAAAAAATAACTTCAGTTAAGCAAAATAAATGATCATGGCTCATGATTTAGGCTCTTTCCACACCTTGAGTCCAGGAGATGGGAAACTTTGTGCTAAATCTGGCCTGCCACTGTTTTTGTAGGGCTCCTGAGCTAAGAATGGAATTTAAAGTTACATTTAAATACAACACAAAATTGCTGTAACTATATGCAAATATTTAAACGCAACTTTATTTAAAGATGGGAAAGCTATTTTTGATTTATGGCCAAACAAAAAGACTCCCAGATGTAGTTTGCTGACTTGTTGTTAATCCTCTATGCAGAGGAGGGAGAATAGCTATCACTTCTCTGGGACTGAGATCAATCAATTATTCCACATACTATTCTCATTTTTATTCTTTCATCCTTGCTCCAACAAGCCAATGGTCTATACACAGGCAGGTGATTCAGAAATGACTCCCTTATGTACTGTCTGTTAGGACATAGGTATTTTCATTTTGTATGGGCATGTGTGTGCATACATTAGTCATAGCCATTTATGTTGGATTTCCTACTTGAATAAAATATTCATTAAACTTTCATAAGGTTTTTGCATAGTTTACAATTCCTTGCCTATTGTCCTCTTTTATTTAATTCTTCCAATAGCTGGTAAATTTGATAATTACTGGACAAAGGTCTTATATGTAGAGTACTAATCAGTCAATAAACATTTATTAAGCACCTACTATGTGTGAAGCACTATGAGAAGATATTTCCTCCTTGAAATGCAAATTAAGACAACTCTGAGATACCACTTCACATCTGTCAGATTGGCTAAGATGACAGGAAAAGATAATGATGAATGTTGGAGGGGATGTGGGAAAACTGGGATACTGATGCATTGTTGGTGGAGTTGTGAACGGATCTAACCATTGTGGAGAGCAATTTGGAACTACGCTCAAAATGTTATCAAACTGTGCGTACCCTTTGACCCAACAGTGTTTCTACTGGGCTTATACCCTAAAGAGATCTTAAAGGAGAGAAGGGGAACCAAATGTGCAAGAATGTTTGTAGCAGCCCTTTTTGTAGTGGCCAGAAACTGGAAAATGAAGGGATGCCCATCAGTTGGGGAATGGATGAATAAGTTATAACATATGAATGTTATGGAATATTACTGTTCTATTATTTCAGAAAAACCTGGAGAGCCCTATGTGAACTGATACTAATGAGTAGAATCAGGAGATCATGGTACACAGCAACAAGATTATTGATGATTAACTCTGATGGACTTGGATCTTTTCAACAATGAGATGACTCAGGCCAGTTCCAGTAGACTTGTGATGGAAAGAGCCATCTGTGCCTAAAGAATAGCCTATGGGGACTGGATGTGGTTTACAACATAGTATTTTCACATTTTTTGATTGTTGTTTGCTTGATTATTTTCTTTCTCTTTCTTTCTTTTTTTATCTGATTTTTCTTGTGCAGTATGATAAACGTGGAAATATGTTTCGAAGAATTACAGATATTTAACCTATAATGGATTGCTTGCTGTCTAGAGGAGGTGAGGAAGAAGGGAAGAAGATTTTGCAAGGGTGAATTTTGAAAACTATCTTTGCATGTATTTTGAAAAATAAAAAGCTATTATTAAAAAAAAATCTCCTCCCCCCAAAAGCAAAATATAGTCCCTCTTTTAAGGAGCTCACAATCTAATTAGGTAAATTATATGCAAGCAACTGTATACAAACAAGAAATATACAGAATAATTGAAGATCATCAACAGAGAAAAAACATTACCATTAAGGGGCATCAGGAAAGGCTTCTTGTATAAAGTGGGACTTGAGCTTGAACTTGAAAGAAGCCAAGAGGCAGGTAGAGAGAGAATCCCAGGCTTGGGAATGGCCAGTGAAAAAACCGAGTCAGGAACTGCATTGTCCTGTGAGAGAAATAGTCAAAGGTCTGTGCCATTAAGTTCATGGGAATAAGTAAAGTGTAATAGGACTAGAAAAGTTGTAGGAGGACAGGTTATAAAGGGCTTTGAATGCTAAATTTGTTGTTCTGTAGTTTTTCAGTTGTATCCAATTCTCCATGATGACCCTATTTGGGGCTTTCTTGGTAAAGGACTGGAGGGGTTTGCCATTTCCTTCTCCAGTTCATTTTACAGATGAGGAAACTGAGGCAATCAGAGTTAAGTGACTTGCCCAGGTTCACACAGACAGTAAATATCTGAATCTGGATTTGAGTTCATGAAGATGAATCTTCCTGACTCCGGACCTGACACTCTATCAACTACACTGCACCAAATTTTTGAATGCCAAATAGAAGATTTTAAATTTGAACCAACAATTAAGTTAATGTCCATAAATTATCTAAGATCTGTGTGGTTCTTAGCATCCTCTGTCTCTTTTCCCAACATAGTGTCATCATTGCTGCTGAAATGAAAGAGTTGAGAACCATTTAATGTTTTTCCTTTGTTTCAGGGGTTGCCATGGACAACCAAAGGATTTTTCACTTAGCCTATTGGTCGCGATGAATCTCTCCATGTTTCACTAGGCTGCTTCTCAGAATTCAGACAAGGGCTATCACCATAGCTATCCTCAAGGCCATTCTAGCTTGGAATCTGGGAATATAAGCACTTCATTCCCACTGGCATAGTCTTTGGGAGCCTAGAGTCATCTATACTTTTCTGGAGGCATCCAGTTTAATTGCTATTTGATAAGAATATGTATTCAAATTTACATAGTTTCACGTGTCTTATAAACTGCAAATGGTTCATGAATGTTCATGGATTATATTTGCTTGCAATGCTGTGAAGGGATTATCTCCTCCACCCTCCCAATCACAAGCTGCTGCTGCTGGAAAGTAAGGCAGATCAAGCTGTCAAATTCCTATTAGTGGGGGTCCCTGACTGAGCATAACGAGGAAACTCTGTACCTCTGGGTGGGGAGGGCTTCTCTAGCACTCACTTCTCCTTCAAGGATATGGCTTTCCTTTTCTTTGGTCCATTCTTTGCTCTGCCTATTGGCAATGCATGTGGATGCTCAGGGAGCCTCCTTCTGGAAATGCAGAGATGGAATAGCCTTATAAATGTCCACTAAAAATGGCAAGAGCTCGGGCAGAGATTGTGCCAGAGTGAACCTCATGAACGGCCTGTTTGATCTAACTAGCCAACGATCCAGTTGCCAAGACTTTTGTCCCCTGGCTACACTGCATTTGGAAATGAACTTAGTGGGAGAAATATTTGCAGCAGTCACTTTAAGCTTGAGCCTACCTCAGAGAGAAAGGTGGTAGAGGGGACAGTATGTTCCAATTTGGGGTAATGCTTATACTCCCTATTATGTCTTTTTAGTGAGAATCCCTGAAAGGGTGGAGAGAGAATAAATAGAGGGGCAGGATGGAGGAAATTACACAGTAATCATAACTGAAAAAAATTTTTACAGCAAATTTTTCTGATAATTTAAACTGAGTCAAATTTATAAGAACACAAATCATTTCCCAATTGATAAAGCAAATGTACAGGCAGTTTTCAGATGAAGAAATCAAAGCTATCTATATGAAAAAGGCTATTGATTAAAGAATCACAAATTAAAACAACTCCAAGATATTACCTCCTAGCTATCAAATAGAAAAGGAAAATGACAAATTTTGAAGGGAATGTGAAAAAATTGGGATATTAAAGCACTGATTGGTAGAGTCCTGTACTGATTCAACCATTCTGGACAACAACTTGGAACGCTACCCAAAGGGTTGTAAAATTGTACATCACCTGTAACCCAGCAATACCACTACCAAGTCTGTAATCCAAAGAGATTTTTAAAAGCAAGGAAAGGATTTATATGTACAAAAATATTTATAGTATCTTTTGTGATGGCAAAGAATTGGAAATTGGGGGGCTGCCCATCAATTGGGGAATGGCTGAACAAGTTGTGGTATATGATTGTGAAAGAATACTGGATGCATATGGGAAGTGATGCAAAATAAAGTGAGCAGAACCAGGGAGACTTTGTACGCAGTAACAGCAACGTTGTATAATGATCAACTATGAATGAATTAGGTATTCTCAGCAAAACAATGAGGCAAGATAATTCTGAAAGACTTAGGATGAAAAAATGTCTTATCTACTTCCAGAGAAGGAAACGATGGAGTCTGAATGTGGATCAAAGCAAACTTTTTTAAACTTTATTTTTATTGTATTTTTGGTCTATATTTTCTTTTATAACATGACTAATATGAAAATATGTTTTACATGATTGCACCTGTATAGCATATCAAGTTGCTTGCCTTGTCAAGAGGGGAAAGGGAGGGAGAGAAAGAGAATTTGGAACTTAAAATTAAAAAAAACTTCGTTTCCTCTCTATATCCCTTGTTACATGTATAATATGTCCATTTGCATGCACACAGACTATTATGAGAAAAGGGTCAGCAAGAATTGAGAGAATGAGACAAGAGGAATGTGGAAGCTCCCAGCTTTAATAGGTCTTACTTTGCAGGAGACACCATCTGGGTCCAAAAGCATGCGCTTGCCACTGAGAAAGGATTTACTAGACAGTTCAATATAATGATAATAACCCTCTCCTTTCTTAACCTAGAGCAGAGTATTTTTTTGATTGCTCAAAAGTGCCTTTTTCTTTTTTTACAATAGTTTTTTTTATTTTCAAAATACATGCAAAGATAGTTTTCAACATTCACTCCTGCAAAACCTTGTGTTCCATATTTTTCTCCCTCTCTCCCCACCTCCTCCATCTCCTAGACAGCAAGCAATCCAAAATAGGCTAAACATGTACAATTCTTCTGAATATATTTCCACATTTATCATGCTGCACAAGAAAAATCAGATAAAAAAGAAAAAAAGAGAAAGAAAACAAAAAAACAAGTAAACAACAACAAAAAGGTGAAAAAACTATGTTGTGATCTACACTCAGTCCCCATAGTATGGCTCTTTCCATCACAAGTGTATTGAAATTGGCCTGAATCACCTCATTGTTGAAGAGGGCCACATCTATCAGAACTGATCATCACATAGTCTTGTTGCCATGTACAATGATCTCCTGGTTCTACTCGTTTCCCTCAGCATCAGTCCAGGCCTCTCTGAAATCATCCGCTGGTCATTTCTTACAGAACAATAATATTACATAACATTCATATACCACAATTTACCCAGCCATTCCCCAACTGATGGGCATCCACTCAGTTTCCAGTTTCTGGCCACTACAAACAGGGCTGCCACAAACATTTTTGCACATACAGGTCCCTTTCCCTCTTTTATGATCCCTTTGGAATATAAACTCAGTAGAAACACTGCTGGATCAAAGGATATGCACAGTTTGATAACCCTTTGGGCAGTTCCAAATCGTTCTCCAGAATGGTTGGATCCATTCACAATTCCACCAACAAAGTATCCATGTCCCAGTTTTCCCACATCCCTTCCAACATTTGTCATCATCTTTTCCATCATCTTAGTCAATCTGAGGAGTGTGTGGTGGTACCTCAAAGTTGTCTTAATTTGTATTTCTCTAATCAGTAGTGATTTAGAGAATTTTTTCATATGATAAATAGCTTTAATTTCTTTGTCTGAAAATTGTCTGTTTAATCTTTTGACCATTTATCAATTGGAAAATGGTTTGTATTCTTACAAATTTGATTAAATTTTCTACATATTTTATAAATGAGGCCTTTACAAGAAACTGGAAATGGAGAGGATGCCGAACAACTGGAGAATGGCCAAATAAATTGTGGTATATGAATGCCATGGAATACAATTGGTCTGTAAGAAACGACCAGCAGGATGATTTCAGAGAGGCCTGGGGAGACTTACATGAACTGATACTAATGAATGAGCAGAATCAGATCACCATACACTTCAACATCAAGAGTAACAGACGATCAATTCTAATGGACGTGGCTCTCTTCAGCAATGAGATGATTCAAACCAGTTTCACTTGCTCAGTGATGAAGAGCCATCTATACCCAGAGAGAGAACTGTGGGAACAGAGTGTAAATCACAATATAGCATTTTCACTCTTTCTGTTGTTATTTGCTTGCATTTTGTTTTCTTTCTCAGTTTTTCTTTTTTTCTTCCTTCTTGATCTGATTTTTCTTGTGCAGCAAGATAACTGTATAAATATGTATACATATATTGGATTTGACATGTATTTTAACACATTTAACATGTATTATTAGACTACCTTCCAGCTAGGGGAGAGAATGGGAGGAAGGAGGGGAAAATATGGAACAAAAGGTTTTTGCAAGGGTCAATGTTGAAAAAATTACCCATGCATATGTTTTGTAAATAAAAAGCTTTATTTAAAAAAAAAACGAAACAAGGTCTTTTATCAGAACCCTTGGATGTAAAATTCCCCCCAACCAGATTTCTGCTTCCCTTCTAATCTTGGCTCATTAATTTTGTTTATATGAAAACTTTTAAATTTAATATAATCAAAATTATCCATTTTGCATTTTATAAGGTCCTCTAGTTTCCTTTTAGAAAAAAATAAAAACTGACTTGTTTTTTTCCTTTTTGTCTTGATTTTTCTTGTGCATCAAGATAAATATATAAATATATATTCATATATTGGATTTAATATATATTTTTATGTTTATAATATATTTTTTTTACCATCTTTAACATATATTAGATTATTTGTTATCTAAGGGAGAGGGGTGGAGGGAAGGGGGGGAAATTGAAACACAAGGTTTTTTAAGGGTTAATGTTGAAAGGCATATCTTTTGAAAATTAAAAAGCTTTAATTAAAAAAAGAGTCTAGTTTAGAAGGAAGGCTTTTAGCAATGAAAGGTATTGGAAAATCAAGAAGAAAGATGTATTCTCCTCCACTAGGTGGCAATAAGACATCATGACCCATTTGCTCTCGCTAACCATTAAAGGTGCGAATGAAATAATAATAGCTAGTACTTATATAGCACATTCTCTCATCCCCGACATCTGGCCAGTTATTCACGTCTATCTCTTTATTTCTACCTCTGATATATCTCTCCCATATTCTCCTTCCTACACCCACTACCACCAAATGATAGAAAATATGTAAAATCCTTTGCAAAATGCCATTTACATATATATATATATATATATATATATATATATATATATATATATATATATATATATATATATATCTTCGAACGTTGACATATATTCACATGTGGATCTATTATTATTTACTTTTGTTGTTGTTTAGATCCTCATTACCTCATCTCAAGGGCTCATTCCCCTTCCAATCCAATCCAAACTAGTCCAATCCAATCCAATCCAGTCTGTTCCAAACCAATAAACATTTGAGGGGCTATTGTGTGCCAGGCTGTGTACTAAGAATACTTTGTGCTGCTGCCATGGTAATCTTTCTAATGTACATGTTTAATCATGGCATTCCTTCGCTCAAATGCTTTCAATGTGTTCCTATTGCTTAATTCACTTTCCTTAGTCTGGCATTCAAGGCCCTCATCAGCTTATCTTTCAGTCTATAATCTGTCTTTCCAGATTTATTTCACAAAATACCTCTTCATAACTTCAGACAAACTGGATTGTTGATTGATTCTTTAGTCTGTTTGCTTTTTGTTTTTTCTCATTTTTTCCCCTTTTTGATCTGATTTTTCTTGTGCACCATGGTAAATGTGGAAATATGGATAGAAAAATTGTACATGTTTAACCTATATTGGATTACTTGATATCTAGGGGAGGGAGTGGGAGGAAAAGAAGGAGAACAAATTGAAACACAAGGTTTTGCAAAATTGAATGTTGAAAACTATCTTTACATGTATTTTGAAAATAAAAAGCTATTATTCAATTTTTAAAAAAGGCTTGTTGTTTATCCTTTGTTCTCCAAGAGGAACCACATCAGGAAGGTGAAGTCCTGTAAGTGAATTGGATTTAAGTGAGGTAGGGCTTTGTAAAGTCATCAGTCTCACTCTGTCCTCCAGAGTCATCAGAGTTTTGTGGCAAGACTTAAATCAAGACTACTGGTGATGGCCGGATAGACAAAACTTGGTAATTGAATATGGAAGACAAGCAAAGAGTCAACGTTTACTCCGACATACTCTAGCTGAAAGAAAGATGTTTTTTCTAATCGATATAGGGAAGTTTGAAAGATGCGTCGATTTGGGCAATAAGGAAATGAGTTCTGTTTTGGTCATGTTGGGCTTGAGAAGCCTACAAGATATCCTAATGAAAATGTCCAACACGGAACTGGCCATGCAGGAAAAAATTTCAGGGGATAGACTTCTACCAGATATTTAGATCTGGGAGTCATCTGCTAGAGAGGATTATTGAACCCATGGGAGCAGACTGAGATCGTGAGGGAAGAGAGTATAGAGAGGGAAGAGACAAGGACTCTGGGCAAAATTTTGAGGGACACTCGTGCTAAATGGGGAGGACTTTGGTGAAGATCCAGCCAAGAGGGCTGAGAAGGAACAGCCAGAAAAGTAAAAGGAGAACCAAATCAACATTACTGATGTTAAGGAGGGGGGAGCCAATAGTATATCAAAGATTCAGAAAAGTCAAGTAGGATAAAGATTGGGGAAAACTTGAATAGTTAGCAGATAACAAATTAATTGTAGGGAGGGTTGATTTATTGAAATGATAGTTAGCTGATAATAAGTTAATTGTATAGAGGGCTGATTTATTCAGAATGATAACATTTAGCACAGTGCCTGACCCTTAGTAGGTGCTTAATAAAGTTTGTTGATTGATTAGGAACCAGATGAAAGGGACTGAGATATGAGTGGAAGATGAGGAAATGAAGGTAGCAGTGCAGACTGTGGATCAATCTTTGTAGAGTTTCAACTAGGAAAAGAAGAAAAGCTATAGGACTATGAGTTGATGCAGTGGCAGAGTCAAGTCAAGGTTTTTAAGTGTGGGGAACACCAATGGATGTGTTTTTAGAAAGCAGAGCAAGAACCAATAAGTGGGAAGAAATTGAAAATAAGAGCAAGAGAGGGCATGATTGATTATACAAGTCCCATCCCATTCAGATGGGACTAAAGTCATAAGGAATATGTTCCATTCTTCAGAGAATGGAACAAATGAAGAGAGAATGGGGAATGAAAAGGAGGGTTTTGAAGGGTGGAAAAGAGGAAAAGAGGAATCTTAGAGGGAATGACTATTTCCTTTTCTCACTCCTTTCCCAAGTCTGGCAGAATTTACTACTTCCTCTCTCATCAGTCAGAAGAGCTGACTTCCTCTGATTGGTGAGTTCTTGCTTGGACCCACCTGGCTCCACTCCTGAATATGGATTTCCCTTCCCCCTTTTAGGTTTTCTTTTTAATGTATTGTCTTTTCTAAAAGTAAAAGTTCCTTGAGGGTGAATCAGGGGAACCAGTTTTAATTGGTTCTCTAGGCTATTGTTAACTTTTTCAATGTGAGCATACATAAGTAGAAACCTGAAAATTGGGGTTTAATTTATTGTTTTGTAGATTATCTAGACTTAAGAAAATGATGGGGAAATGTTAATAATGCAGCTGAAGCTTCAAAGTATGTCTTGCCATTAGGAGAGTCCATTATTAAACATTTCTAACCACCCTTCTTAGGGACTGTCTTTTAAAGCTATATTTGTGTCCCCAGTGCCTGTCATTTAAATAGTGCCTAATAAATTCTCTATTTATTTATCTGTTATCTATCATTTCAATCTATCTGTCCTATCTATCTATCCATCCATCCATCCATCCACCCATCTTTCTGTCTCTCTATCTCTGTCTCTACATGTCTATTTGTAACAGTGTCTTCCTTGCCCTCACCACCCAAAAGGCCAAGTATGTTATGTCTGATTCCTCCTCCAGATTTTTCAAGTATCTTTACAGGGAGTTAGGAGATATTTGGTCTCTGTGTCATTGCTTCAAGCTCTCACTGATTATGCTCCCCCAAAATTTAGGGGCTCAATTTCACTATAGTTCCATTTAATCAGTTAACAGACAGAATAGCTTTTACAAAGGAATACTTACTTCAAAGGTATAGCAAGAACAAATATACAAACATCCCTCTCCCCATATCTTTGGGGCATAATCTCCCCTATGTCACCTCGGGTTCTGGGAAGAGGTTAGAAATTCAATTCACAGATTAGCGTAGTTCTTGGATATATCATGATATATCATGATCCCACCAAGTTCTAAGTTCAAAGCCCCCTTGGGCTTTTGTCCTGACATTCTGGTTTCTCGCAGCAACATCTGGCCTGGAATCCTGACTCCAAGGTAACCACAGCTGGAACCCCTGGGTTCAGGTAATCTATTGCCTATGTCTCTAACTGAAAAGGACAAATGAAAAAAAGATCAAAACCCCAAATCTGATTCTTGGAGTCACAGGACCCAAAGTGGGATGGGGGAATATAGCCCTTCTCTAATACCCAGCTCAGTACATGATACCTGGAGTATAGGAGAACAGGACCTTGACCTCTGAACGTGGGATTGAGAAACTGTCCTAGTCTGGGAGTTTGAAAGCCCCAGCCTGTCCTGATGATGCAGCCAATAGAAAGAGGCTTTTCCTCCTCACATGGCAAAGGCATGTCTTGTAGAAACTGGTCCCCGATGTCTCCCACTTGGGTGCCTCCATCTTAGGTGATCTGGGCATGTGCACAGCCCTCTTATCCATCTATTTTTCTATTCATCAAAAGTAGGAGCTACGGTCATCTGCTGAGAGGGAGGGAAAAAGGAGTCGTTCCAGGGGTTTGAGGAGAAAAGAGAAAATTTGGTATTTTTTTTGTGGATCAAATGATAGAAATGAGGGAAGAATATAAGCTCCAGGAGGGTGGGACTGTTACTGCCTTTTCT
This sequence comes from Antechinus flavipes, assembly GCF_016432865.1. NCBI lineage: Eukaryota > Metazoa > Chordata > Mammalia > Dasyuromorphia > Dasyuridae > Antechinus > Antechinus flavipes. Next base: position 676,691,903 of record NC_067398.1, on the reverse strand, counting down.
TTATATCCCAGTACTTAGCAAATGCTCGCTGATTGATGAAAAGCTGGTCCCAAAGCAGCAGCGAGGTTCTGGTTGAGATGAATGTGGGGCAGATCCAGCTAGCGCGATTTTTTTCAGCAACATTCAGCGGCACATGAGTTAGGAACGATGAAGGCAGATGGTACAAGGACCCTCAGGTTGGGGGTGGGCAAGACGCTATTGAACACTGAACTAGGGGACAATAGCTGGATGAACTGGTCAGCAATAAGGTGAAAGGGAGTGAGGAGAGGAAAGTGAGAAATCAAAGCAGGCGTGATGGACTGGGAAAACAGGGAAGGCCGGTGGACCTGGAGCTCCCGGGGAGGACGAAGAATAGGAGTGAGGAGGGAGGCTCAGGGAGACATGAAAGCCGGAGAGGATAGGATCAGAGAGAATTTCAGAGTTCAGGTTAGGGAAGCAGCAGAGGAATAAATGACGGAGAGATCTAAGATGGCCATTTCTGCATGAAGCCAAACCAGGATGAAAGATGCAGGTCATGCGATGTCAGGAAGATGGTGATCTGGGAGGATGAGTATTTTGGGGGGGCTGCTGAGATCTGCCTCGAAATCTGAGAGTGAGGGCTGGGTTTGGAGACGAGAGGAAGACTATAATAAAACAATGTTCTGGTTACTTTGAAAGCATGAAGAACAACAAGGAGTTTGGTAGATCACAGCCACAAGGATTCTGATGGACAGAACAAGCCTAAAAGATAAGAATGATGGGGATCCAGGGGCAGTCTGGAAGTAGGGGACTGAAGGCGGACGCAAAATCCCTCTTCTTCCCCTTGGCTCAGCGTGGGGGTGAGGGAAGGGAGGGAGGCTAAGAGGAAGAGGCTGGGAGCCCTGAAGAGGATGCCCAGAGAGGTAATGTCTTCCCCAGGCAGAGAGGTCTCCATCATGGCCATATGTTGGAAGGTATAAGGCAGTGGGATCAAAGCTTCTCAGGAGTTTATAGGGAGGGGATTTGGGGATACAGTGCAAGGGGAGAGACAAAGGAGATATGGACTGTGGAGGGAGATGTAGGGCTAAGGTGGGTGACAGCACAAAGAGAAGGAGCAGGAGTGAGACGGGGAGGAAGGGACATAGATTTCCAGCTGAAAGGGACCCTAGGGGCCAACTAGTCTTATTCCCTTCTCTTTATAGATTGAAACTTTCAGTGGGTCACATCCCCCTATGGAGCTCTGTAATGTGGAGGTCGTGAAATTATACACCTATATACCGAGGGCTGTGTAAAAATGTCTTAGGCAAGAAAGCAGGGCAATGAATAGAGTAATAGTAATAATAGTAGTAGCAGTAGTAGTAGTAATAATAGTAATAGTTGAATAATAGTAGCAATTGTAGTAATAATAGTAGCAGTAGTAATTATAGTAATAATACTAGTAATAGTAATAGTAGTAGTAGTAGCAGTAGTAATTGTAGTAATAATACTAGTAGCAGTCAATTGTAGTAGTAGTAGTAGTAATTATAATAATAATATTAGTAGTAGCAGTAGTAAGATAGTAGTAGTAGTAGTAATTGTAGTAATAATAGTAGTAGTAGTAGCAGTAGTAATTGTAGTAATAATACTAGTAGCAGTCATAATTGTAGTAGTAGTAGTAATTTTAGTAATAATAATATTAGTAGTGTAGTAGTTAGTAGCAGTAGCAGTAGTAAGATAGTAGTAGTAGTAGTAATTGTAGTAACAATAGTAGTAGTAGCAGTAGTAATTGTAGTAATAATACTAGTAGCAGTCATAATTGTAGTAGTAGTAGTAGTAGTAATTGTAGTAATAATAATAATATTAGTAGTAGCAGTAGTAAGATAGTAGTAGTAGTAGTAATTGTAGTAATAATACTAGTAGCAGTCATAATTGTTGTAGTAGTAGTAGTAGTAGTAGTAATTGTAGTAATAATAATAGTAGTAGTAGCAGTAGTAAGATAGTAGTAGCAGTAGCAAGATAGTAGTATAGTAATTGTAGTAATAATAGTAGTAGCAGCAGTAGTAGTAATTGTAGTAATAGTAGTAGTAATAATAATAGTAGTAATAGTAATTAATAGTAGTAGTAGTAGTAAGAATAGTAGCAGTAGCAGCAGTGTTAGCCATGGTGATTGTGCTAGTTGCCACGGCAGCAGCAGCATTTCTGCCTTTGGGTCCCTGAGGCTCAGAGCAGCTCTCTCTGCCTGCTGAAAGCCCTCAGGACCAAGCTGAAGCGCCAGCATGCCCCCTCTCCCCCACATATGGTCCCTTGCTTGCCCCCCAGAAGCATTCCTTTGCTCTTGGTCCCCCTCAGGCTATTCTGAGATGGCTGATGGACCTGATGTGGACGGCTCCTTGCCTCTCCAGCCTGGCCTCCACAGGTGCAGAGCACTCCTTTCCCACCACAGGTATGAGCACCCCACTCCCAGTGGCTCCTGTTACTTCTAGGGTCAAATTCAGACTCCTTGCTGGCCACGTAAGGTCTTTCATACCTGCCGCCTACTTCTTTTTTTCTAGTCTTATACCTCGCTCTTCTCTGGTCCAGCCTTACTGTTCCTCCCCCATGACATCCCATCTCCTGCCTCCGTCCTCTTGCCTTGGCCATTTCTACTTGCCCAGAATCCCCTCTCTCCTTCCCTTTGCTCCATAATCCCGGGCTCACGTCCTAGAGGAGACCCTCTCTGATTCCTCCCAGTTGCTAGGGCCTCCAGCTGTCTCACATCTTGTATGTGTTATTTCCCCAAATACAGAGTGAGCTCCTACTTTTCAGTCACATCCAACTCTTCATGGTCCCGTGTAAGTTTTTCTTGGCAGAGATACTGGAGATTTGCCATTTCCAGCTCATCTGACAGATGAGGAAACTGAGGCAAACAGCGTCACAGGGTCATATGGCTGGTCAGTGTCTGAAGCCTTCCTGACTCCAGACCCAGCAGGCTATCCAGTGCACTCTCTTGCTGTCCTAAGTTCCCATAGGATGGTGATTTTATTTTACATCTTTTCATCCTCAGTGGCCATTCACATAGTAGGTTCTTAATCAATTATTGAATTGAATTTAAGGAGAGAAGTGACTGTTCCTTGTGCTTCAGCAGGGAAGAAATCAAGCTGGCTTCCTGGAAGAGGCTCGAGTTCTTGCTCCTCCACTAAGGCTCTCTAGCCTCTGATCCACCAAGATCAACCAAGAGTTCCTCTCCTTCCCCAATAGGCATTTGCTTCAGTGGCACTATTTTTCCCCCTATTTATAGGCAATGACAGACAGATCTGGAAGTCAGGATCTGGATTTGAATCTCACCTGAGACATTTATACTTATGAGCTGTGTGACATCTCTTAATTTCTCTGAGTCTCACTCTCTTGATCTGTAAAATGGGGGTGGAATAGGAGTTAGACCCAATAATAATAATGATGATGATAGCTAGCATTTAATGTAATGCTATGATAAAGCACTTTACAAACATTATATTATTTGATTCTTACAACAACCCTGAGGGTAGTTGCCATTATTATCTCCATTTTACAGGAAAAGAAACTGAGACAGTGCTTAAGTAACTTATTGAGGGTCACCCAGCTTATTATCTCATTTGATTCTCACAACAACCCTGGAATCTCCATTTTTCTCCATTTTACAGGAAAGGAAACTGAGGCAAATAGTGCTTGAGTGATTTACCCAGGGTTATGTGTCAGAAGCAGGATTTGAATTCAAGTCTTGTGGACTTCAAGTCTCATTATTACTTGAGTGATGGGTAAGGTTTTTTCCAGCTCCTTGGATGCCATTTCTGGCCTTTGCTTTTATTGTTTCTTCCATCGAGAATATTTTCTGCTCTTCCCTCCCCTTTCTCAGATCATACTCAGACTTTAAGGTTCTACTCCAGGAACCTTTGCCGGTGATTCCGGCGCACGCGGACTCCTGGTGTCCTTGGCAGGAGGTCCATTAAACGTCTTGGCTGAGGAGTTAGGAGACCTGAACGGGAAGGAAGCAGCCAGACCGGACTCTGCCGAGCCTGCTGACGCGGGTGATTTCCCGGCCACCCGCGTCTCCGTCCCCCTCTCCTGGGTCTCAGCAATTTGCCTCCTCGGCTCTGAATTCCAAGTCTCTGCTCCCCGCTCCGAGGGATGGGAGCTTCCAGCCGGGAGCTTCCGTTAACTTGGAATTTCTCAGGAACCTTTCAGTTCTCGGAATTGATTTTGTGTCTGTGCAGATGGATTCCCCTCGGCTCGCTCGGTCCCGCCAACTCAGAAGGCTGCCTACCCTCCAGAAATTAATTTTCCTGGGCACAGCTGATGTAATACGCCGCTGAGTGGAAGGAGCTGTCTGTTCTTCCGTGGCAGACTAGTGGGGCTCAGCGTGATCCATGGCCAACGGGCCCCCGGAGACGCCATCTGTCCGGCCCAGTCCCCAAGGGGGCCCAGGCTGCCCCTCCCCTCTCGGGAGCCCCTTCCTGCTTGGCCCCAGGAGCTGGCTTTCCCAGCCCTCCCTCTGGAAGGGGCACCTTTCTGTCTGTGACCCCCTACCTTTACCAATGCAGGTGGGCGCCTGTCCTTCCATTTATCTTCAGAGGACGTTCCCACGTAACTTGCCAAGGTCACAGATTTATCAGAGGTGGGGCTTTGAACCTAGTCTTCTCAGGCACAAGAGCAACACCCTTTCTCACCTGTCCGGGGCATCATGGATTCGTAATAAGGGCTAATTGATGGATTGATTCTGATCCCATTCCAACAATCGCTACTATGGGCAAGACCCTGGGGATGGAAAGACCCAAAGAAAAACAGATCTCAGCCTTAAGAAAGGGGGGTTTTAGAGACTCACACCCAGACCCACACTCATACAGCAATAGCCTCACAAAAGTGGCAACCTATCACTACGTATTGGCCAGGGGAGGCGAATGGCTACTGGAGTCAGAAGGGCAAGAGAGGGAAATTAAGAGCTATCAACAAACTACTCAAGAAATAGAGGTCGGAGTCACGGCCAGAATTGCTAGGAAGGACAGCCTGGAAAGAGGCACTGGGGAGCCACAGTAAGGCGGAATGACTGGGTGTCATTGGGAGAGGGGGGAGCGAGGGGAAGGGGGTACCGGAGGAACGCTGCAAGTGAGGGGCAGGGAGACAGTTTGCCTGGGGCAGCTTTAGGGAGGGTTCACTAACCAAGGGCTGTCAACTCTTTCTGCATCCCTGAAGGAATCAGTCTGGCAGAGATCGGGATCTCGTGGCCCCTGGCGGGGGATGGCTGACGGAGCTCAGCTGGTGTTTTCCTCCAGGCTCTATCCACGCCGCCGCGAAGGCCCCGTTTATTTCTCCACTAGGAAAGGAGTCAGGGCTGGAACGGGGTCTTGGATATTGATTCTCAAAGTCGTCCCTCCTGGATCGGGGCTTTTCTGGTCCATAAGTGGAACCGGTGGCATTGTAAAAAATCTAGAGCCAGGGACGGGCCGTGTGGAAGCGGATCAGACAGCCTGGATAGAAAGTAGATTGAAGTAATATGGTAAAAAAGAGCATTGGAACTGGGGGGCCAGCTTCAAATCCTACCTTGATGCTGACTGCCTATGTGATCTGGCTTATATTACTTCCTCTCCCATAGGGTCATTTCTTCCATGTAAAATGGGGGAGGTGGGTGAGATCAGGGGCTCTTAATCCTAAATCCAAGAACTAAAAAAAAATGATAATTTTGACAACTATGCTGACAGAAATGGTTTCCATGATCATTTTAGGTGTTTTACTTTATACATTTAATAATGTGCTTCTGAAAAGGGGTTCCTAGGCTAGCTGGCTGCCAAAAGCAGAGGGTAGAAAGGGAATGAGCATTCATATAGTGCCTACCATGTACCAGGGGGCATCTAGGTCGTTCAGGAAGCTGGATCTGAATTCAGCACTTCCCGACTTCAGGCCCAGAGCTCTAACCAAAGGAGTCGAAGAACACATAAAAGAGGTTAAACATCTCTGAACTGGGGGTCTCCAGGACTCCTTCATTCTACAGTTCTCATCCTAAACTAGAGAAACAGATTTCAGTTTGAGACAAGGAATAAGCTACCTAAAACCCAAAAGTAGCATGTGCAGCCTTTGGGAGGAGTGAATTCTCTGCCACTGGAGCTTTTCAAGAAGACTGGATTTCTCCCCACCCAAGACAAACAATGGGCAGCTTAATTTCAAACCCTTCCTGGGATTTGAAATGGAAAACCATTATGACCCCACAGAGAAGTGCTTCCCTTTAATTCCCCAGGGTCCAAATTGAGGGAGCCCTCAGCCCTTCCTTTACCTTCCCCTTCCCCTAAACCACCTCCCGTGGGATTAGTGATTAAGTGATGGATGCCTTCATCAGAGAAACTGAAATTCAGGAAAAAACGGACACTGGAGGCACTCCCCACGAATTATATAATCCCCACCGTCCCCTCCTCCCTCTGCGGGGAAGACTCTTGCCATCTTTGTACTAAGAACCAGTCCCAGCTCTCCCTCCTCAAATGGGACCGCACACACCTGTGTCCACATTATAAATGACATCAGCCTTCAGCTGGTCTTCTCTCCGCCATTTGTGAGCTCACGAGCTGCCCAGGATGCTGAACCTGAGATCCTGGGCAGCAGCGGGGGAAGGAGGGGGAGGAGCTCCTAGTCTGCCCTCCCTTCCCCCTCACCAAGTACTCCCCCCAATGACGCTGGAGTGTGTAATGTGCACGTAAACTGAGGCTAAGGGGACAGCTGCCTCCGAAGCCTGCCAAGTCCTTCTGCTGGAGGATGCTCGCCTCTGCCCTCTGCCCGGACTGCTCCGCTGGATAAGGGACACAGGAGCTTCTGAATCCTCCTCCCTTTCCCAGCATGGCCTTGTCAGCCCCGTGGCAAAGCGGGGGGCCGGGAATGGAGACTGGAATTGTGTGATTCTAAGGAACATCCTGAAACAAAAATAAACCAACAGAACCAAGTGGAGTATTTCTTCCGGATTTCCTTTGCTTACCTCTTCTGCTCTAATAAAACTGGCAGGAAGGACTCCACATTCAGATTCAGCTTGCGCAGCTGGCCAAAGGTCTTGATCAGAACTATTTAAAAGGCCTAAGATTTAAATAAAAATGCTGGAGGGGGTCTAGAATAACCCAGAAGAACTGGAGTGATGGAAGTCTATTTTTTTCCCTCTTGCTCGTCTCAGTTCTGGTAGCTGCACTGATCCCATTAATGTCCTGCTGACTCTAGTGCTCTGATTTTAATCAGGTTTCCTGAGGTAAATAGCTATTGACCCTCAAACCAGGCCACCCAATGGATCAGCAACTGGGGAGAGCTTTTCTTTCAGCTGGTTGTAAATTGGAGTAGCTTACAGGTGACTTCAAATTCTAATGACCACAGGAGTGAAGGCCAGTCCTATAATATTAAGTGTAATTATTATTATGCATAATGATGCATTATTATCGCAATTATTGTCATTATGAATAATAATGATACTAATAAAATCTCCTTTTGTTTTGAGAACTTAAAGTTACCAACAAGGAAGTGCTGATTCAGGAAGTAATGAGCTGCTTAGCATGGGAGGTACTCCTGCAGAGACCAGGGACATCACTTGCTGGGGATGGTTTAGAGGGCCTTCATGGAGAGTAGGATTGTGTGAGATGATTTCAGATCAGAGGGTTTTCTAAAATCTTTTCCAACCCTAACATGTTTGCTTCTGTGTTCTAAGGGCCCTCCCAGCCTTGATCTCCTGGGTTCTAAAATCGTCCCAGCCCTGATATTCTCTGTTCTAAGGGCCCTCCCAGCCTTGATCTCCTGGGTTCTAAAATCCTCCCAGCCCTGATATTCTCTGTTCTGAGGGCCCTTCAAGCCTTGATCTCCTGGGTTCTAAAATCATCCCAGCCCTGATATTCTCTGTTCTAAGAGCCCTCCCAGCCTTGATCTCCTGGGTTCTAAAATCCTCCCAGCCCTGATATTCTCTGTTCTAAGAGCCCTCCCAGCCTTGATCTCTTGGGTTCTAAAGTCCCTCCCAGCCCTGATATTCTCTGTTCTGAGGGCCCTTCCAGCCTTGATCTCCTGGGTTCTAAGGGCTTTCTCTGTACAGTCTATGTTCTACAGTTCTCATGTTATTCTACTCTCCATCCTATCTTGGAGGCTCAGCAGAAGTGCCCAGGACGGTACAAGCAATAGCCTGGTTGCATTCTGAAACTCTTACAGGGCTCATGTCACCTTTAAAAAACAGAGAAATAGAACTGTTTTCCCTAGCAAGGAAGTGTCATCTGGTTGCATTCCCCCTGCCTCCAAATAAATGCCGTCTGCTGGAACAAATTTGTATTTTACATGGATATTGAACCCCTCTTGGCCTGTCTTCCACCTGCGACATCTGCTGAGCTTACAACCTTTCCTTCCTTCCTTTTGCTCAGGGAGGGGTGGAAAACGGGACTGAGACACCTGAAGACTATTGTTCAAATCCCTTGAAAGTTGCTTCCCATTTTTCCCAGACAGCTTTGAGAACTTCTATCAACAGCAAAAATGCTGAAATCTGATCCCTCCATCCCATTTGATTTTTTTGTTTTTTTGAGAAAGGCCTGGGCGGTGGGATATGGTTGGGAAGGGGAAGGGGTCACTGGATGGAAAGCCTGTTGTGTTGTGCAACATGCTAGGCTGAAGCAAGGAAATGACTGACGGTCCCTTTTCATCATTCATCAAACATCCACTGTGTATGACCATGGGCATCTTTCCATAGCTGGGTTTACAAAGACAAACAAGACCCAGCCTGTGTCCGCACAGGCTTTGATTTTATAGAGCTTGTATTCATGTTTTCTCTCCTTGGGAGGACATAAGACATTATCAATCAATCAATCACCAATCATCCGGCACTTATTAATTGCCGGCTCTGTTCCAGGCAATGAGCTGGGGATTTGAAGACAGAACATCCCTTGCCACAAAGGGGCTCAGATCTTATTGTGTACCCAGAGTCATGGATTTCGAACCCAAGAGGATCTCAAAGACCAACTAGAAATAATAAGACAGTAGTGTAAATCACTGACCTGGAGACAAAAGGATTTGAGTTCAAATCTCACCTCAGACACTTCCTAGTCACACAGGCTCATCTGTAAAATGAGGATAATAATAATACCTACGCCCCAGGATTGTGGGAATCAGATGAGATAACATAAGTGTTTAACATCTGCACATAGTAAGTACTAAATAAATGCTTATTTCCTTCTTGCCTCTCCCTTTCTCCAAGCTGGCAAAGTTGGAACAAAGGATAAAAAAAGATGATAAAAGGCAATTTGGCAAAACCAACCTATGCTCATTCTGACAATATATATAATATTTCAAATCCACAGTCCCCCATCTCTGCAAAGAAGATTGGGAGGTACATTTTCCTAATTCTGTGAAAACAAGGTTTGTATTAAGGAGAAGGACCTAGCAATTTTGAAATCCATCAGTCATTGTATTAATCACATCATCTGTGACTCTTTTGCTTTAAGTTTTGGGAAATACTTTAAAAAATATTTTGCTGATGCTCTTTTCTTTTTCTTTTTTTCTTGAACGTCACAATCATTTCTCACTACTTCCCTATCCTCTCCTCATTCTAGCAAATCCTTCCCTTTAGCAAATAAGCCCAGTCAAGTCAAACAGTTCAACTCACTGGCCATCTCTGAAACTGTATGCCTTATTCTGTACCCCTAGCTCACCACCTTCTCTCTTGAGAAGAAGGAGGCAAACTTAGTCCTCCGTCTTCTGAAGTCATAACTGGACATGTACAACATTGATCCAACCTCTAAGGTCTTTTGAATTTCTTTTGTAATAATTGTCTAAATAACTCTGGTTCTGCTTATTTGGTTCTATATCTGTGCAATTCAAGTCTTCCTGAGTTTCTCTAAATTCTTCTCACTTGTTGTGTCTTACACATTGTACCCTATTTTATTCCATTGTACCCTAATTTATTTGGATATTTCCCCACTGACAGGGACCTGAATCCTTCCAGCTTTTGGCCAAAATAAAAATAATGCTCCATATATTTTTGTATATATGGAACATCTTCCTCTGTCTTTGATTTTCCTAGAGTCAAATGCCTACCCAGTGGTATTTCTAGGTCAAAGGGTGACTCTTTTGCTTGAATTCCAAATTACCACCAAAATGGATGGGCACCAGCAGCACATCCGTGTGCCTGCCTTCTGATAGTCCCTTCGGTGTTTACTATTTTTGTCTTGTCATCTTTGCAGATCTGATGGGTGTGAGGTACTCTGTGAGTACAAAACCCCCAGGCCAACAGTCTTGGGCAAAAAGAAATGTCAAGGTCAAATTGCCCCTTTTAGCTACTTAAAGCAACTATAGTTATATTTTGCATATTTTCAAATATACCAATATTTTCCTTAGCACGAAAGACATTTCACAACAAATATCCAGATTAACCCCTTGACAAAGCATTGCCCAATAGTGTGCAACTTTCAACTTTCCCATTTTATCAGTTTTAAACTGTAAAAATAGATCACTGTATTTAATCATCAGACAACTAGATGGCAGAGTACAAGAGAGCTGGACTTTCAATTTGAAAAATCTGACTTCAACTGTGACATCAGATACTGGTTGTAGGATCTTGGAAAAGTCATTTAACTTTTATCTACTTGTAAATGTAAAATGGGGATAAAAATAACCTTGAGGGTTGTCATGAGGATAAAATGAGACAATGTTTGTAAAGTGCTTTGCAAACTTTAAAGCAATATATGAATACTAGCTATTATTAAATCCTCATAGTTTTGTTGTGTTGCGATGCTAAATTTATTTACATTGATGTAGTTGTTCATTGTGTTGTTCTTTTAGCTCTGATTTCTTCACTTTGTATCGTTTTATTTTGTTTTTTCAACTAAATTAAATTTTTTAAATTAACAAAATCTATTTTTCTCTTTTTTCCTTTTATGTCAGTAAAAATTCTTTTGTGATTTTATTTAATTTCTGCTGTTGTTAAATAAAATTTCTCTTTCTCTTGGATTTTGTTAGATATATTAGGAAAAACTACTTTATTAAAACTATGATCTAAATTAATTGTTTAATCTGTCACCTCTTTTTAAAGCTATGGGAAGCAAGTTGCACTGATCTGGAGTCATGATTGGTCATTGTATCAATAAGTGTTTTTAACTGTTTGAAAGTTGTTTTTCTTTCCAGTATTGTAGTCGTTGCAGTATCCGGATGGTTCAATGGACCATTGGGCTTGGAGTCAGGGAGACTCTAGTTCAAATCTGGGGTCAAACACTTACTGACTGTGTGACCCTGGACAAGTCACTTACCTCTGTTTGCCTCAATTTCCTCATCTGTAAAATGAGCTGGAGAAGGAAATGGCAAACCACTCCAGCATCTCTGTCAAGAAAACCCAAATGGGGTCATGAAGAAAGAGTTAGGCATGACTGAAATGGCTAGTTGACAAAATCATTATAGCATAAATTGTTTGTTCTGCTTTCTATGCATCAGTTGCTACAAATCATCCCAAGATTTCTCTGACTCTGGCCCTTTTGCCATTTCTTAGAGCCCCATAATATTCCCTTCTATTCATCTACTAGCATTTGCCCAGTCATTCTCAATCAATGAACACCACCTTTGTTTCCAATTCTTTTTTGTTGTCTTAATTTTTTGCTGAATCTTTAACGTTCTCTAAGTAAACATCATATACTTCGTCTTTAGAGGCAATTTTGATTCTTTACCTATGTTTGTGGCCTTACTTTATTATTTTTATTGCTATAGAATGCATTTCTAACACCTTATCAAACAGTGAAGACAGTAGAGATCTTTGCTTTACCCCCTAATCTTTTTAGAGATTTTTTTCTTCACAAAAATGATAGCCTTTAACTTTATATTCATGATTTTGATCATATAAAAGTACTTTTATTCCTTAAGTATAAAGAAATGTTTTGTCTTATTAGAGGTTTTTTCTGCATATAGAAACATGATTTTTCATTAATATGATTAAATATGTTAATAATTTTCCTGATGTTCAGTCACCCCTGCATTTCTAATATGAGTCCAATCTGGTGATATGAATTTATAAAAAATGCTGCTACCCCTTTGTAATATATAATATCTTATATGAATATTCAAATATTACTGATATTAATCTATAATTTTCTTTCCTACTTTATCTCTTATCAACTTGGGTAAAAGCACTGTAGAAGTAGTTTGACAAGGTGTCTTATTCCTAATTTTGGCAAATATTTCAATTGCTCTGAAATTATTTGATCTTTAAACGTTTGTTAAACTTACCTTGCTACTATATCTGGATCAGAAATGTTTTCTTTTTCCTCTTTTTAAAAAATACATTTTAATTTATATTCTTTGGTTTTACATTACTTATATTTCCCAATGTAGCTTAAAGAGAGCTACTGTTTATAATAAAGAATAAAAAAGGGGAACTAGTTTAGAACCAATAACCAACATATTGAAAAGTTCTAACATTAATTATTGTTGTACATCCATAATTGTTCCCCACATCAGGAAATATATAAAGGGTGATGCCTTCTCATAAGTCTTCTCTGGGACCAAACTTGAGCATTATACTTTCAAAGAATTCTGTTTTGATTGTTTTGCTGTTCTTGTTATTTCAATTTACATTGTTTTATTTATTGTGAATATTATTTTCCTGATTCTACTTATTTTACTTTGTATTAATTCGTGTTTTTTTTCCTTCTTTTTTAATCTCTCCATTTTAACCAAATAATAATATCCCATTATGCTCATTTAACAATTCCCCCAATTAATGGGCCTCTTCTTGGATTCTAGTTCTTTGCTATTACAAAGGGCTGCATGGATATTTTGATGTATATGAGACCTTCTTTTTTGTCACTATCTTGGAGCATATTCCTACCAGTGGAATTGCAGTAGTGTTTTTCTGTGGGATTTAATTGATGGACTATTTTCTTTTTCTAAAGCTGGGTTGCTTGGCTTCTATTTCCTGTTTTGTTAATTTAGGTATTTTAGACTTTTAGAAATATTCATACATATTATATATTTACAGCTTCGTTGGCATAGGATTTTGTATAATAACTTCTAATAATTTCATTTCATCTTCATTTGTTATAAATTCCCTATCTTCATTTTTTGGGTAATTTGGTTTGTCTTTTGTGAGGAATCAATGCAATTTTGAATATAGAATGTACATATTTCAGAACCTCATTATTATCTTTACAAAAACATATCACTATCTAGAGCACAGAAAGATTAATAACAATAAACATGCAGAAATATTAAACATTGCTTATACATGATAAAGCTATAAAAATAGTATTTAATACAGGGAATGCAAGTGAAAGATATAGATTAAAATGTTTCTATCTCTAGTGATATCCTGAATAATGAATCAGTGAAAGAACAAATCACCTTTATTTTTTAGAATTTTTGGTTTCCTTCAAGATTCAGCTGAAGCACTACTTTCAGCATAAAACTCTACTTGATTTCTGCAAATACAGTAGTATTTCAAATTACAGTAGTCTTCTCTTCCAAAAAATATTCATTCTGTATACATATGTATATTTGCATGCTGTTTCCCCTGTTAAAATATAAACTCCTTGAGAGCAGGGATAGTCTCATTTGTCTTTCTGTCTCTAGTGTTTACTATAGTACTAGTTTGTTGTTTAATTGGTTGACAGAAACAAATAATATTTAGGTATAATGAGTGATAATGATACAATAAATCAACATTTCAGGGATATTGTCAAATCATTCTTCAGAGCCAATATTGTATCCCTGAAAAAAAATAAACAAAAGAAAGAAGAAAAAATGAACTGAGTTTGCATTTTAAAATTAAAATTTTATTCTATTTTCAGATCCATATTCTCGTTTCTTCCTTTCCCCAATTGAGAAAGCGAGAGAAACAAAACCCCTGAGGATGCATTTTGTAAATTAAAAAATTAATAATAAAAAACACAAAATAAGCACAAAAGAGAAAATCTTTAAAATTAGAAGAGAAAAAGATAAATTCAAAAATAAATAGACTATCAGTATTAAAATTAAAAGCTGGTTCTTTGAAAAGACTAACAAAGATCTTATTAAAATTGATAAGACCTGATCAAAAAGAAGAGAAAGGAAAATCTTATGATGAAAAATGAACTAAGTGAAATAAATATAACAAACTGAAGAAATAAAAAAGGATGACTAGAGTCTACCACAGACAATTATGTGCTGGCAAAACCTCAAAATTTTAAAGCAAAAAAGCTTACCTGCAAAAAAGAAAGAAAGAAAGAAAGAAACATAAAATACCCCAAATAACCAAATACGCAATAAAAACTCTTTAACAACCCAATCACTTTAAATACAATTGAACAAAAGAAAAAAAAAATCCTTGGTCCTAATGGATTTATGGGTGAATTTTTTCAGAATTTAAAGAATAATGAATACCTCTGCTACATGAATCACCCTACTGCTTTTGTGTTCAGTCATTAAAGGACCACAGAGAGTGAGTGGATCCTATCCATTAAGCATTCTCCATGTTACAGCAAGTAAATTCCTAATTCCCTTTATCCCTATAATTCATTCCCTAAAACAAAAATTCTCTCCCTTCCCTTCTTTCTCTGTACTCTCACCCCTGTCTTCCTCAGTTTTTTCTCTCCAAAATCCCCCATCTCTCCTGGCCCTGTTCGACTGTTTCATTTGGAAATATTCCCACCACTGTCAATTATGAATAAGCTGCTTTTTATCTTGGATCTTTTAATTTTATACTCTCCCCAACCTTTTCTGCTAATAGAAATATAGTTTTCTCAGAAGATACTGCATCCCTGACCATCCCACACAGTTCATACTCTCTATAACCTATTAATATTGTTATGATCTTTTTTATATTTTCCTTATGCACTCCAGATGAATTTGATTCATGAAACCCCCTCTCCTAATCCCTACATATTTTTTGAATGACCTTTGTCCATGGTGCTTCAATTTCAAGAAATATTGGTTGTTTTCTTTGCTCTCTCCTCATTATTTCTCTAGGACAGAAGTCAACAAACTATAACGCATAGCTGCCGATTTTTGTATGACATGGTCAGGCACTTTTATTTCCCCCCTCACTTAATAGTATTTTATTTTTTCCAATTACATGTAAAGATAATTTTAGTGCCAATTTTTTTCTCCCTCTCTCCTTTTTCTCCTTCTCTCCTTTTTCTCCCTCTCCTCCAAGGTGATGAGCAATCTGATATAGGTTATCCTATTAACCTATACATATTATGTACATATTATCATATTATATATTATTATTTTTTATATAATCATATTAAACATTTCCACATTAATCATATTATGAAAGAAGAATCAGAACAAAGGAGAAAAATTGTGGCAAGAAAAAAACAAACAGAAGTGAAGACAATATGCTTTAATATGCACTCAAAATTCTGTCTCTGGATGTGGATGACATTTTCCATTAAGAGTCCCTTGGAATTATCTTAGATCATTGTATTGCTGAGGAGATTAAATCTATCAAAGTTGATCATCTGCACAATGTTGCTGTTGCCGTGTACAATGTTCTCAGTTCTGCTCACTTCACTCAGCATCAGTTCATGTAAGTCTTTCTAGGTTTTTCTGAAATTCTGCTGATCATTTCTTATAGAACAATAATATTCCATAATCTTCATATACCATAATTATTCAGCCATTCTCCAATTGATGGGCATCCACTCAGCTTCCACTTCCTTGCTAAAAGGCTGCTATAAACATTTTTGCACATATGGATCCTTTTCCCTCTTTAAGATCTCTTTGGAATACAGGCCCAGTAGAGACACTGCTGGATCAAAGGGTATGCACAGTTTTATAGCCCTTTGGGCATAGTTCCAAATTACTCTCCAGAAAGGTTGATTTTGTATTTCTCTTTGAACCTCCAAGCTCATGGCCTCTCCTCGCTGGTACTTCGGTGCCCCATAATTAAAGTGAGATTTTTAATGTAGAACACTTATGTCTTCTGGTCCTTTCAAGCTGTTTGATGCCATGTGACACTATTTCCACCTTGATCACTATGTTACCCTTTCCTCTCTGAGGCAAATCCTTTTTCATGCTGATTCCATCCCTTCTTCTCCAGTAGATTACAATTCCCACTCTCACTTATCTTCATTTCTCCCTTGTTTATCATCTCCTTTTCAGCTGCCTGCAAACATGCCCATATCTCCCCAATCTTGGGGGGAAAACCCCCTTGATCATTCCTGCTAACTATCATCCAATTTTTCTTCTATCCTTTGTGGCTAAATTCCCCCAAAATGTGTCTACAATAGAAACCTTGACTTTTTCTCCTTTCACTTTTGTCTTAACCTTTTATAAACCATCTTCCAGCTTCATCATTCCACCAAAACTTATCCCTAAAAGTTACTAAGGATCTCAATGGACTTTTTTCCAATCCTTATTCCCCTTGATTGCTGTAGCTTTTGACACTGTCAATCACTTTCTTTCTTGATGTTCTTTTTTCTCTAGGTTTCCTGACTCCTGATCTCTTCTGGTTTTCCTCCTACTCTCTGACTGCTACTTCTCTGTCCTTTGTTGGACCCTCCTCCAGATCATGCTCTCTAATTGTAGGTGTCCCAGAACATAGGTTCTGTCCTCCTACCCTTCATCTCTTCTCCCT
This sequence comes from Antechinus flavipes, assembly GCF_016432865.1. Classification (NCBI taxonomy): domain Eukaryota; kingdom Metazoa; phylum Chordata; class Mammalia; order Dasyuromorphia; family Dasyuridae; genus Antechinus; species Antechinus flavipes. The sequence continues at coordinate 676,675,420 of NC_067398.1, read as the reverse complement.
CTATACTACTGTAGTTAGTGATTTCGTCAGCTCCTATTCATTGAATTACTATCTTTAGGCTGAGATTCTATCTAACCCTAACTTCTTTGCTGACTTCCAGTGCCTCATCTACAGCTGATTTTCAGAGATCTCGAATCGGATACCCTAATATTTTTTAGAGATTTTAAAACTTCCCCCCTCCAAACTTCTCCATTACCATCAATATTATTTTTTATTCAGCCACCACAATGATTTTCCTAAAGCACTGGTCCAAGCATGTCACACATCTCACAGCTAAACTAGAGGCTTCCTTTTGCCTCCAGAATAAAATGAAAAATCTTCTGGTTAGCATTCCAGGTTCTTTATAACTTGGCTCCCTCCTCCTCCTCCCACTGACCTCCTGAGTGTCCCATGAACAAGACATTCACTCTATCTCTTGTCTCTGGCCATTTTCTCTGAATGTTTCCTGTACCATTTTCTCTTTAATCTTCATCTGTCGCCTTCCGTTAAGTCCCAACCAAAGTCCTCTCTTCTATAGGAGCCTTTGTTGCCCTCCTTTTTTTTTTTAATGCTTTTACTCTTCTAATTATTTTTAATGCTTTCATTCTTCGAATTATTTTCCATTTGTCCTGTATATAGCTTGTTGTCTCCATTAGATTATAAGCTCCTTTAGAGCAGAGACTTTCTTTTTATTAATTGTATTCCCAGCACTTAGCACAATGCTGGACACATAGTCATCACTTGTTTTAAACTCAATGTGTCCAAAATGCAATTTTTTTATCTTTCCCTCTAAACTCTCCCTTCTTTCTAGCATCCTTATACTGCTATCCTATCATCTAGGCTTGTGACCTAAGAATCATCCTCAAATCATCCTCCTCTCTCAACCTCTATATCAAAAATTTGCCAAGGTCTGTCAGATTTTAGCTTCAAAACATCTCTTGCACCCTTCTCCCCTCTGACAGTACCATCACCTCTGTTGCAGGGTCTTATCATCACAGACCTGAATCTAATAGGATGAAAACTAATAGGGATAAATGTAAAGTCTTATATTTATATGACAAAAAATACAGGATGGGGGAGGTGTGGATACAGACAGTTTGTCTGAGAATGATCTGAAGGTTTAAGTGGATGGCAAGCTTGACATGAATCAGCAACCAAAATCATGCAACAGCATCGATTAAATACCTACTGTGCACAGGGTACCATGCCGAAGAAAGAACAAAGCTTCGTCAAGACATAGACTCAAGTACATGGCAATGAATGACTGAAAAGTGTTTTAAATGCTTACTACATGCTATGCCCTGGGCTTTTATATATATATGAAAGCAAGATCCTGGTCTATCTCATGGATAGTACAGTTTTGGTTCAGTTCCAGACCACCACAACAAAGTGAATATCATAATAAATTGATTCGTGTGAATTTTTTGGTATGAAAGGTAAATTTAAATTTATATTGTAGTCTCCTAAGGGTACAATATTATTATGCCTGAAAAAAGAATTTAATTTTTAAAATACTTTATTGCCAAAAAATGCTATTATTTGAGCCTTCAGCAAGTCATAACCTTTTTGCTGGTGAAGGGACTTATGTCAGCTTGATGGCTGCTGACCGATGAGGATGGTGGCTACCCAAGGTTGGAGTAGTTATGGCATTTGCCTCATGGATTGACTCTCTCTTTCACTTGAACACCTGGAGGCCATTGTAGGATTATTAATTGGTTTAATTTCAATATTGTTGTATCTCAGGGAATGAGGAGAGCTAAGAAGAGGGAGAGTGATGGGGGAATGGCCGTTTAGTGGAGCAATCAAAACACACACGGCATTTATCCAAGTCTTATATGGGGGAAGTTCATGGCGCTCCAAAATAACTAGGATAGTAGCATCACTGATCGCAGATCGCATGGTCACTCAGTGTCACGGTGCTGGAATGACCAAATCATGGCCCTGAGCCATGCCATGAGAACATGCTGTTGGGAAGATGGCGCTGATACGCTCGCTTGATGCAGGGTTGCCACAGATGTTCAGTCTGTCAAAATGCACTATCGGTCAAGCGCAATAAAGTAATGCACAATAAAACAAGGCACGCTGTAGTCCTTGTTATTTAAAAATTTACATTTTAATAAGTGTCAAAACACATATCAGAGTATGATGGCCAGGAAGGGGTGTTTTGATCTGGGAAGTCAGAGACACTGGATAAAGCCGTGGGGAAGTGATGATCTCTCTTTAATCCTATCAAAGGAGATGATATTTGTAAAGCCTTTAGCACATAGTAGGTCCTTTATAAAAACTTCTTTCCTTTCCAGAAGCAATAGTAATTTTGATTTGTAACAATGACTATCCTCCAGGTTCCCATTGTCTCAAGGGCAGGTATGTTACATTTCAATCCTCTCCAAGGAATCTCAACTATTCTCACAGGGGATGGGGGTTTCCAGGCTCTTTGCCAACAGTTCCAGTCCCCACAGTTAGCGTTCCTCTAATTGTAGAGGTTCCCCTGCACCTTCATTCCATTTAATCACTTAACTCTCAGATTAGCTTTTATAAAGAAAGATTTACTTTGAAGATATAGCAAGAACAAATACATGAACATCCCCCAAACACTTGGGAGCCTCCTATTCCACTTATTCTCAAGGAAGGGGAAGGGGATTAGGTTCAGAGTTTAGCTCAGTTTCTATATCATCCAGTCTTAAATTCCAAGTCCAAAAGTCCCCTTACGCTTGAGTCTCCAACATTCTGGCTTCTCTGGGCTCCACCATGGGCTGGATGCAACATCTGTCCTAGAATCTTGCCTCCAAGGTCTCCGTGGCTCAGAACAGGATTCTACCATCTCTGCCAAGAATTAAAAATGACAAATGGAGCAGACAAAAACCAGATCAAACCGCCAGCACATCAACAACAAAGCTAAGCCCGTTTCTTGGGAAATAGGGCCAAAGTGGGGAGTAGGGAAAACTAGCCCTCTTTTCCTTACCAGCTCAGTTCATGGCTCGACCCATGATGAACGTGGATCTTTATCGTCTCTAGAGACTGAGAGAAGGACAGAGCATGTTCTGATGTGGCAGTTTACCTTTTCTGGTATACAACCAGTGGAAAGGGGCTGCTTCCACCCCATGGTAGGGGTCTGCTTCCAGAAAGTGATCCAAATATGCCGAAAGCTCCCGTTACAGATTTAATCTCAAAGCAGGAGGCTGAGGCTGGGGATACAAATGGCAGCAGGGCTGATGGCTAGAAGCATGAAAAATTGTTCTGGGGCCAGTTGGATAGAAGGGTCTGTGTGAGTTTGCACTCACTTATTCACCAAACAAGACAGCTGGTTCTTAGGGCAGGACTCACAAGTGAATTAATCTCCTAAATATCCGTCTACCATTCTCCTAGGTATTGGAGAGTACATCAGCAGGATGGATGGGAAGATAGCTGGAGGTGGCTATAGCCATGTCATATGAGAATTGGATAAAGAAAATGAACATATATACCCTGGGAAAGAAAAGACTAGGGGCGGAGGTGTAATGACTGTGTTCAAGTATTTGAAGGCTAATTATATGGAGAAAAGATTAATTTTGTTTAATTCAGTCCCTAGGATTTAAATGAAAATTTAACAAACCTTTATTAAGTGCCTATTATATGCTAAGCACTTTACAAATATTATCTCATTTAAACCTCACAACAACCCAGGAAAATAAGAGCTATTATTAGCACTAATTTATAGTTGACTTGTCCAGAGTCCTACAGCCAGTCAGTATCTGAGGTCACATTTGAATTCTTGACTGTAAACCCAAAGTTCTATACACTGGGCCACCCAGCTGGGCCAGACCTATGAGCAATGGGGAAAAGTTATAAATATACAATGATTTCAGGAAAAAGTTCCTAGACCTGTCCCAAAGTGGAATGAGTTCTATTTGGTATGATGGGATTCCCCTGCTTTGGCTATTTCTAAGCAGATGTTCAGGCACATTATAGTGTGGTTCTTTGGGGGCCTAGGTCCCAGCTTCTTAAACTGGTTCACAACCTCATATGGGGTCTTATAACTGAATGTGGCAGTCACAAAATTATGATTTATCAGCAAATTTGTTTACTATTTTATATACCTAAATACCTAGGGTTACATAAAAATTTCTTGGGTGAAAAGGGGTCACAAGTGGAAAAAATTTAAGTAGCCCTGGCCTAGGTTATAATATGACTGAGAGGACCTTCCAACTCTAAAACCTCTCTGAAATGTTGAATGGAGGTGAATAATTGGAGGTAAGAATGATAATATAGTGGGAAGCTAAATTGGGAAGCAGCTTGAATACCAGGCAGAGAAACCTGAACATTATTGAGTATTCTACCAGGAGCCCCTGAAATTTGTTGGCAAAGGAGTGAGGTGAGCTTAAAGGAGCTGGGTCTGGTAGTAAGACAGAAAGCAAGAAGAGAGTGGAGGTGGAGAGGTCTATAAGAATATAGTAATGGCTGGGTAGGAACGGGGACTGAGGGGATGGTGAAACGATGTCAGAGATATTGCAGAGAAGCAATAGGCAGGGTCTGGAAATTGATTGGCTATGACAGCTAAGGCAGAGGGAAGCATTAAGTCAATCAATCAATCAGCTAGCACTTATTAAGTGTCTACAATGTCCCAGGCACTGTACTAAATACCACACAAAGAAAGTCAAAAACAGTGTCCCTGTACCCAAGGAGATCATATTCTGATGGGAGAGACAATATCTATCTATTATCTATCTATCTATTTGTCTATCTTTCTGTCTGTTTGTCTGTTTGTCTGTCTATCTGTCTGTCTGTCTATCTGTCTATCTATTTAGAGATGGAGAAAAAGATATAAACTGGTCCATATGGATGCAAGCAGATCAGATGGAAGGTACTTGGAGAGGAGAAAGGATCTAGCCTTCTAGTCAAAGATCACCCACTATTAAGAGCATGAGAGATTGGGGGAATGATGGTGACCCAGAAAGGAACAATGAATTCAACCAATCAATCCTATTCCAATCAATAAATCCATTCTATTAAATGTCTACTATGTACCAAGTACCATATTAGGCAACGAAGATCCAAAGACAAAAATGAAAATCATTAGAAGGTACATCAGGGAAAATGCGCCAGCTTTAGGCACCAAAGGTGCAGATGTCCTGTGGGGGATTGGTTGGTGATGGAGGAAGGGAAAAGATGTCAGGAAAGATGTCAGAATTAGGCATTTACATACAGTACTGGTCTACATAGGAGAGGGAGGTAGTTAAATTATCAAGAGAGGAAGCGCAGGCAGAAAAGAGAAGGAACGTCAGGATGGGATATTTGGGTCATGAAGAAGATGAGGTAAGGAAACCCGGAAGATGTGGTATCTCTGGAGGGAGACTTGGAGCTGGAAAGGACTTAGGATCTATCAAAGGTAATCCCCTCATTTTATAGCTGAGGAAACTGAGGCACAGAAAGGGTAAGTGATTTGCCTGGATCACGCAGTTTACAAGTATCTGAGGAAGGATTTAAATCCAGGTCTCCTCCATTTATAATATCATAACCTCATAATTTATAGCTGAAAGAGAGAGAACTTAGAGATCACTAAATCAAATCCCTTATTTTGCAAATGAAGAATTTAAGGGAGAGAGAAATTAAATGACTTATCCATGATCCTCCAGCAACTGTGTGAGGGAGGATTTGAACTCAGGTGGTCTTGACCTGAGTGATTAAATGCCTTGCCCACAGAGCTCCTAAGTGTCTAAAGCCAGATCTGAACGCAGGGCTTTCTGATTGAAGGTCCTACACTCTATCCCCTGCACCATCCAGCTGCTAACCTTGGACAAGTGCCTTCCCTGGGTCTCAGTTTCCTTCTCTCTTTAGAGCTTGCTGATCAGGGAGCTGGCCCACCAGTTAGTTAGAACTGTAGCTCATCTTAAATGATCTTTCCCCCCTGGCTTTATCCTCTCTGACTTCTTTGCAGCATCCAGCTGTATTCACCATTCTTTTTCCAGCGTTTCTATGACATTGTACCCCTGCCCCCCACCTTCTTACCTCCGATGATGGTGTGTTGTAACAGAGGAAAGAGGAAGGAGCTGGACCCTCAGTTTCCTCATCTCTCAAAGGAAGGGGCTGGACCAGAAAACCGCTAAGATTCTTACCAGCTCTGGTGTGATGTGCCTCAGTTCTGGGCATTCTCACTGGCTGCCTCCTATTCCGAGCCTAGAATTTTGCCTTTCCTCCTTTCGCTTCCTGGCTTCCTTCAAATCCCAGATAAAATCCCACCTTCTATGGAAGCCTTTCTCCACTGGAATAACCTAAAGCTTGGTTACCTTACACCAAGGTGAAAGTGGATAGTAAGGAAGTCACTGTAGATGCTCCCTTCCATAAGACTAGTGATGTGGGTGAGAGAGAGAGGGAGACAGAGAAGGAGAGAGAGACAGAGACAGAAACAGAGAGACAGAGACAGAGAGAGAGAGAGACAGAGAGAGAGTGAGAGAGACACAGAGAGACAGAGAGAGAGAGAGAGACAGAGACAGAGAGAGAGAGACAGAGATAGAAACAGAAACAGAGAGAGACAGAGAGACAGAGACAGAGACAGAGAGATAGAGACAGAGACAGAAACAGAGAGAGAGACGGAGACACACACACAGAGACAGACAGACAAAGACAGAGAGAGATAGAGAGACAGAGAGAGACAGAGACAGAAATAAAGAGAGACAGAGAGAAAGACAGAGAGATAGAGAGAGACAGAGACAGAGACAGAGACGGAGACACACATACAAAGACAGACAGACAGACAGAGAGAGACAGAGAGACAGACAGAGACAGAGACAGAAACAAAGAGAGACAGACAGACACACACACACACACAGAGTACCTTAAGGAGTTTCAGGAGTATCAGGGTCAACAGAAAGTCTTTTCTTTTTTAGGGTTCATTTAAGCCTGTTTAGAGACCAAGAGGGAGCCAAATTCAGGATCTGGTGAGACTGTAACAGGGGGTAGCCAGTCTGAGTGCATTTGTGCTATGCCAGTCATGGCTGGACCATGTGCATTTTCAGAGGATGAAAAGCAGTTTAAATAAGGGATGCAACAAGCAATGCTAGTACTCTGTCAAAATGTGTAACATCATGAGTGGGGACCCATTTAACATTTGTAAAAAGTGCAGGATGGACAGTCATGGGTAGCTTGAGGTCCTCTGTGAATTCTGGAGAACACTTGGTCTGTGGAAGAAGTAATTAGAGAGACTTTCCCATATTCATAATCCCTCCCTGTTCCCCACTTTTCCCTCTCTGTCTCTCTCTGTCTCTCTCTGTCTCTCTGTCTCTCTGTCTCTCTCTCTCTCTCGGTCTCTTTCTCTCTCTCTCTGTCTCTCTGTCTCTCTCTCTCTCTCTCTCTCTCTCTCTCTCTCTCTCTCTCACACACACACACACACACACACACACACACACATACATCTCTTCCCTCCCTCCCTCCTCCTCCCCATCTCTGTGTCTCTCTGTTTCTTTCTTTATCTCTCTTGGTCTCTGTTTTTCTCTCCCTCTGTCTCTCGACATGTCTATTTTGCTCAGTGTTACTTGGATGATCCATAGGTAAACTTCCTACATCCAAAATGGAATACATGGCTTCCCCCCAACCCTTCCCATCTCCAAATGTCCTACTTTTGTTGAAGGCACTGGCCAGTCATCCAGGACCCCAGCCTCAGAATTAGCGGGCCAAGTGGGCTGCCAGACTCTCTCTGATGCACTCTAAGGTCCCCTTTAACTCTGGGGTCCTATAGTTCTCAACCTTTCTCCTTCCCTCACTCAAACATATAATCAATCGCCAAGTCTGTAGTTTTCTAGCTCCATAACATTTCCCATCACCTCCCTAGTATCTTATCTTTCTGTTGGGCTATTATAGTACCCTCCAAACGGGTCTCCCTGCCTCTAGTCTCGCCCCTCTAGACCTCATCCTCTACCTAACGTTTTCAAGATATTGATCTATGTCACTCCTGCTCAAAAGCCTTCAGGGACTCGATCAGTTAACAAGCATTTATTAAACATTTACCGTGTGTCCCTCAGTGAGAATACCAAAAAAGGAAAAGGAAGGAAAAAGCTCACTCTCTAATGAGGAAACAACATACAAACATAAAAGCCACGGCCAAAGTAGGTCGTCCCTTGAGTCCAATCCAATCCAGGAAACATTAAGCGCCTACTATGTGCCAAGCATTGCTGAGGATAAAGTTAATAAAAAGACAATCCCTGTGCTCGAAAGGTAGAGACAACACACAAAAGGAGGCAGGAAATGGTGGTGGGGACACTAAGTACCCACCAGGGCCTACAGGGCATCTCGGTCTGTTTAGGGTAGAGATAGAATGGTCAAAAGTCCAGTTTCTTCCCTCTAGGGAGGAAGGCATTGGGAGGAGTTGGTACTCTGTTCTCCAGTCACCCAGAGAGGAGAGGAGGCTGAGGGGGATGGAGTCCATTAAGGCTTGGGAAAGCAACATTAAGATGAATTTCTAAGTGATGAGCTTATCTTGGGAGGAGCCTTTTGTACAGGGGAGCTGAGAGCAGGCAGAACAGCAGACAAAAAGTGTTACAGTTGAATTTCACCATCAAGAGAGATCATAGTTTTATGTTCTCTTCAAGAAGCCGTACCTGACACGGATGCATTGTTGTTGGAGTTGTGAACTGATCTAGCCGTTCTGGAGAGCAATTTGTAATTATGCCCAAAGGGCAACCAGACTGTGTGTAGCCTTTGACCCAGCAACACTATTACTGGCTCTGTATCCCAAAAAGATCATAAAAAATGGAAAAGGACTTACATGTGCAAAATTATTTATAGCAGCCTTTTCCGTGGTGGCAAAATATTGGAAATTGAGAGGATGCTCAATTAGGAATGGAATGGCTGAGTAAGCTGTGTTATATGAATATAATGGAATACTTACTATTTTTTGTTTTTTAAATAAGATTTTATTGCTTGCCATCCAGGGGAGGGGGTGGGCGGAAGGAGGAGAAAATCTGAAATACAAGACTATGCAAAGGTCAATGTTATCAAATTATCCATGCACATGTTTTGAAAATAAAAAGCTTTAAAAATAAAATATATATATATATTCTCCCCAGATTTCATTTCATTTCAAAGTTTTTCATAGGATAGAGAATCAAAAAGGATCAAAGAGATCAATTAATCCACAGCTTTTATTTTACAAGTGTGGAGGCCCAGTTCTATAGAGAAAAAGTGACTTGCTCAATGTCACATGGAGTGTACATGGCAAAGCAGGATGTAAACCCAGGCCCTCATCCTCCAAATCAAGTGTTCTCTACCCACAACACTATACTATCTCCCTTCCCAATGCATGAGGTCTGAGCTTCTCACATGTCTAGTGTTCTTATTTAGCCACCTTTAGCTCCCATGCTATGAGTTGTTTCTACAAATGTGACTGTTCTAACATGATTCTTCTTTCATGTGTAATAACAAAATTCTTTTATACTGGATCCAAGAAGATTGTGCTCCAGAAATACTCCAGTGCATATAACACAAAGAATAAAATATTGTCTATTGATTTAAAATAAATAATAAGTTTCTAACTTTTCAAAATACATGCAAAGATAGTTTTCAGTATTAACCCTTGCAAAACTTGGTGTTCCAAATTTTCTCCCCCCCCTCGCCATCTTTCTCTCCCCTAGACAGCAAATAATAAGGGAAAATTATTGTGCCATAAGAAATGATGAGCAGGTAGATTTCCGAAAAACCTAGAAAGACTTGTACAAGCTGATGCAAAGTGAAATGAGCCGAAACAGAAAAAAACATTGTACACAGCATCAGCAGCAAGGTGTAATGATCAACTTTTCTTTTCAACAACGTGATGATTCAAGACATTCAAAGGAAAATGTTATCCATAACCAGATAAAGAACAGATGGACTTAATTCAGCATATTTTTTACTTGCTTTATTCTTTCTTGTGTTTTTATTTTCCTTTTGACCTGTTTCTTCCTTCACAACTGTGATGAATATGGAAATATGTTTTACATCATGGCACATGTATAAACTATATCAAAATAGCTATCTTTGGAAGAGAGGAGGGGAAGAAGAAAAATTTGGAACTCAAAATCTTGCAAAAATTTTTATATTTATCTGGGGGAAAAGATAAAATTTTATTAATAAAAAAAGAATGAAAGATAAAGATTTGAAAATAAAAAGGAGAGGTTTCTGAAGGGAGAGAAAGATTTTGAGAAGACAACACGTCTTTTCTCTCCAAATTAAAAAGCAGAAGACGAAGATTTCTCTTCTCCCAAACTTTCATTGACTCTGACCCCGAGTTAAGCATTGACTATAAAATAATCAATCTCCATCAATGAGATGACTCTTATACAATGGTCTTTGAACCTCTGGTTACACTAGTATTTATATGATATAAATTTGTAAATAACTTTATATCTCATTTGATCGTCAAATAACCCACTGTGAGAAATGCTATTGTCATTCCCATTTTATAGGAAACCGAGGCCGACAGAAGTTAAATGACTTGCCTGGAGTCACACAGGTAGTAATTCTCTGAGGCCAGATTTAAAGTCAGATTGTCCTGACTTCAGGTCTAATATTCTACTTGTTGTACTATTTATAACTGAGATCCTTTCCACCTGTGATTCTATGATTCTGCCGTTGCTTCTTCCCTTTTGGACAAAATACAAATTCTTCTGCCTGACATGTAAGGTCCTCTATAATCTTGTTTCGAACTATTTTTACAGTCTTATTTCACATTATTCCACACTTCAGTCCAACCGTATTGCTCAGTGGTCCCCAAACTCAATATTTCATATCTTAAATCTGAAAAGAATGTCTTCCACCTTAAAAAGTCCTCCCTTCCTCATTTCTACCTCTTGGACATTTCTAACAGTGGATAAAGTGAACAGTTTACAGTAAGGAATACCGAAGTTCAAATTGACCTCAGATATTTACTAATTGTTTTACTCTGGGCAAGACATTTAATCTTTGTCTGCTTCAGTTTCTGCAGCTGTAGAATGAGGATAAGAATAATATCTATCTCCTAGTGTTGTTGTGAGGATCAAATGAAATAATATTTCATTAGCACTTAACACCATGTCTGGTACGGATTAGTACTTAATAAACACTTATTTCTTTTTTTTCTCTTTTTCTTAGATTCCCTATATGTTCTGGTCAGGGATACTTCCTCCATTAAGTTTTCCCTGATCTCCCAGTTGTTAAGATTCCCGCTTTCTTCAGATGACTTCATATTAGAATTATTTGATTTTACATGCTTATTTACATATCAAATCCTTATTTGATATACAACTATCTGCCAGTAAAATGTAAGCCTCTCGAGGACAAGGACTGTTTTACTTTTGTCTCTTTAATATTCTAGCATTACAAATAATAGGTGCTTAACAGATATTTATTGAATTGAATCCAATTGAAATTAATTTAAGAAATAGAGATCTCTTTCTCTTTTATAATTCTCATTTTACATATAAGAAAACTGACTCTTGGAACAAAAAAGGCAAGTTATCCAAGATCATACAGTATGTCATTTCTTTCCTGCTTCACCTGCCTCCTTTATACTACATCAGGGACATTGAAGGTTTCATTTTATAGCTCTAGATGTGGAACGTGGGTTAGGGTAATCCATTTTGATCTGAAAGATTGACCGGGCCAGCTGTATCTTTTCACAGAAGAAGAAACTGAAATCTAAATGGGTCCAAATGTCACACGGGCTGTTATTTACAGAGACAAGATTTGAACCCTGATCCTTTGACTTCAAATTCAGCGCTCTTACTGTTGTACCCCATCAGCTTGCTCTAGGTAACATGGCGAGTGAAAAAGACTAGGAGATAGAAGGTTGTGGCGCTTTTAGATATTAGGAAAATTGAGGGTCTAAAGGGAACAGAGACGGGCCTTTTCAGGAGTAAATGAAGCATTCTATGCCTAAGAACTTCATGGGGATATTCCACAGACGTGATGTGGGGACCCTGCAGTTTGGGAATTGTGGTTGCCTAGATTAATTCTTCGGTAATTCTCACTATCGTTGTACTTTGTGCCGACTCTTCCCTCTATCACAAGATTCTGTGTATATTTGTGGGACAATAGGCCCAGTATTTTGGGGGAGAATATTTGTAACTTCTCTTCATCCCTTGTTATTTGATTCAATGTCTTTTCTAAGAACTATTGGAGTTTACTGGCTGATTATTCATAGGAAGCACATTAGTTGGGGTTCTTGATGTAAAGTGTTAGCAATAGTCACCTACAGGATTACTCCTAAAGCTGGAAGTAGCCGTACTTCTAGAGGGATCCAATGTAGCAGTGTAATTGTACATTGGAATATCCCAAAAGAGTTGCTACAGAAACAGTAAGAGAAGGAGGAATATCATTGCAGGAGAGGCTCAGCTCCCAAACCAAGAGGAATAAGGTTTATACTAGTCCCCCTTCCTTATTCCTGGAAGGCAGAGAAGGAAACCTCTTGGGGTAATCTATACGATAAAGTGACAATATTGTTTGATGGGCTGCGCTTCAGGAACAATCTCAAAGCTTGGGAAATGCTGTGCATTCTTGGGTGCCAAGATCCCTTCTGATTCACCAAGTACATCTCATCAGAAAAAGAAGAAGGTTCTTAACAGGGGCATCTGCCCCACCCAAGGGATGGCTGAAAAGCTTAATCCCTCATCCCGTAGACCTAGAGAGGCCTTTATGGTTACAGGATGCTTTGTGGTTTGCAGACCATTTTCCCACTTATTATCTCATTTAATAACAATACCACCACCCCCGTACATAAGGATGTCTGAGCGGTGATTATTATTTTCATTTTATAAATAAAGAATCTGAGATTGAGAAGCAGCTTTGGTTAAGGTCATATAAGTAGAAAGTCAAGGCACTAAGCATTTATTACGTGTTTACTGTGTGCCAGGCATTGTGCCAGTCCTTGGGGATTCAAAGAAAAGTAAAAACAGGTTTTACACCCAAGGAGAATATATTTTGATGGTGGAGATAACATCTAAATCATCAGGTACATATGAGATAAAACAGATTGGATGGGAGGTAATCTCAGAAGGAAAGGACTAATAGCTGGAGGGGAGTTGTAAAGGCTGCCTGTAAAGGAAGCTGAGGGAAAAATGAAGTCCAGAGGCAGGGTTAAGGAGGGAGAGAACCTTCTGGCATGGGTTGGCAGAAGTGGGGGAAAAAGGGGTAATTTAAAGGCAGAGAGGGGAAGAGGGAGGGTTGGCATGAGGAATAGCAGACAGGCTGAGTCACAGAATGTATGCAGTCAACAACAATAAACCTTTTTTCTAAAGCGCCTACTATGTGTCAGGCACTATGCTAAGCACTAGAGATACAAAGAAAGGAATAAAACAATCCCAGTTCTCAAGAAGCTCAGAGTTTAATGGGGGGGGGCACAACTGTGTACACTATGTGCAGGAAAAATTAGAGATAATCTCAAAGGAAAAACACTAATAATGATATCTAGCACCTACTATGCCCTAGGCACTGTACAAATAGTATTTCATTCGATCTTCCCAACAATCCTGGGAAATAGATGCTATGATAACCCCCATTTTACAGATAAGAAACTGAGGCTAACAGAGGTTAATTTGCCCGATATCACATGTAGCTAATAAGTATCTGAGACAGGATTTGAACCCAGTTTTTCCTGACTCCAAATCAGGTGCTCTATATCCACTTAGCCAACTAGCAACAATGAATTAGAATTAAAGGGGAATGGAAAAGACTTCTTGTAGAAGATGGGGTTTTAGCTGAGAACTGAAGGAAGCCAGAGAAGTTAGGAGAAAGAGAAAAGAAGAGTGAGATTAGAAAGTATGGAGGCCAGCCAGGGTCAAAGCACAGAGTTGGAAAATGAAAATTAGAAAGATAGAGGAAAAGAAAGGAAAAGTCATTTATGTAGCACCTTCTATGTTTCTGAAAGAAAGGGATCAGTGATAAAGAGTTTTAAACATCAAAGATCACGTATTTGATTCTGGAGGTAATAGGGAACTAATGATGGGTAGATACTGAGGGCATGACGTGGTCAGACCTGTATTTTAGAGAAAATCACCTTAGTACATGAGGAGAAGATGAATTGTAGTATGGAGTGAATTCAGGGAAGAGACTAATTAGAAGGCCACTGCAAAAGAGATAAGGTAATGACTGTGTGAGTGAAGAGAAGGAGTTGAATATGAGAGATGCCTTGAAGGTAAAAGTAACAAGACTTGGCAACAGATTCCATGAGGGAGAGTGAGGATACAAGGATGAGCCTGAGGTTGCAAGCCCTGGTAGGAGAATTTTGTGACTTACTCAATATTAATAGGATATGTACCCATTTTTTGGCTACTTAGTCCAATCCAATCCAAAATACATTTATTAAGTGCCTACTGTGTGCTAGGCATTGTGATAAATGCTGGGGATATAATTAACAAAAAGAGAGAGCTGATGCCCTTAATGAGTGTATAGTTTAAAAGAGACAACATGCAAAAGGATATAGGAAAGGAGGGTGTAATTGTTTATAATTTGAAACCAGAGCAGTGGATACAGAGTGGAGTGATCTGAGCATCTAGTTTCTGCCCTTTATAAAGGAAAATCGTCAGCTTGGTGCTTCAGTGGATACAGTGCTGGACCCAGAGTAAGGAAGACTCTTCATGAGTTAGAATCTGGCCGCAAATACCTACTAGCTATGGGGTCCTGGGCAACTCACTTAACCCCGCTTGTCTCAGTTTCCTCATATATAAAATAAGCTGGAGAAGGAAATGGCAAACTACTCTTTGCTAAGAAAATCTCAAATGGGATCATAAAGAGTCAGATACAGAATTGGAAAAAAATGACTGAACAACAAAATAAAGGAAGACAATGGGGAGACTTTGGCACTCCATCCTCCAATCAGAGAAGAGGGTGAGGGGATAGTGTCATTCAAGATTGTAGTGAGCTTCTGGGTGATGAGTTTAGATGAGATGAGTTTATCTTGGAGGGTCGTCTTGTTTTAGAGAGTAAGATCCCAGGTCAGCAGATCTAGATCTAGGATTTTCTGAATTTCTGGTCCTTGATGTACAAATAGTGCCTAACTGCATAGCTCCTGGAAGGGGAGGGGGGAACTTTAAATGTAGTTTAGGGAATACTTGTCAATCTCAGGAATATTGCAGTGGGGATTGGATTAGGAACGTTTTGGAATCTTTCCACTTCTAAGAAACAAAACATCTTGATCCAGGAGCCACAGGGAAGTCTACTTCCTCTTCCCTGTTGAAAACAATGTCTGCCATCTCCCAAGTCTTCTTCAGAGTGAATACCACTCCCCCAGTTCCCCATATCCTAATCATCCCTCCCTAGCTTCCCCTAACAGCCCAGTTCAATGTTCCCCGTCTCTTCCAGACATGGACTTCTCAAGTTCTCTCCAAGAGCATCCACACAGATTTGAGTTAGAGAGCGAGGTGTTTCTCTAGTAGCCCCAGGGACCTCCCCTCCACTTCCCCCCAGGAGGGACCCCGGTGCCTGCTCCTTCTTGCTCCATGATGCCTCAGCACGGGGGTGGTGAGGTGGCAGGCAAGACCATCTGCCTCTGTCGCCTTCCCTCCCTGGGCTTCTGCCATGGTGATGAAAAGCTGTCTTTCCCTGTGTTTCCACCTACTCCCTGGCCCGGGTAATGCTTTGATAAATGTTCTCAAATCAGCAGCTCCTCCACCTCCAGATGATGGTGCTATAAAAGCAATCACTATTGGAGGAAGGGCTGCTCAGAGAGAGAGAGAGGGGCCAGGCTCGGAGCAATGCTTAGCATTAATTCCACAACCAAGGAGCAGAGATTTCAGGCAGGAGATAGAGAAAAACATTTTTTTTCCTTCCCATCTTTTCTTTCTTTTCTGTTTCCCTGGAACCAAATTTCTGCTTGTCCACCATGAGGTGGAAGGAAATGAGATGGTTGGAAAGGGATGCTTTCTTCTTAGCAAGAGACCCTCCCCTTCTTTCCCCCTTACTTCCAAGGCAGGGAGGATTTTTTTTTCCTCTTCTACATCAGGTTTCAAGCCTTTGTATTCCTAGGTCTGATGGTCTGACACCTGCAATAGGGAGAGTTCCTGTGACCAGAGAACCAGGGAGCTCTCCCGACACTCCCCTACTACCAAACCAGTTCACCTCTTAGCCCCATCCTACCTATGTGTTGCAAGCATTTTTTTTCTTGATCTGGATTGTGGATCGCTATTGACTTGAGTTGCTCACCTCCTGTTAGATTTTCCTGCCTTTTATGCTCTTCTTTCCCTAATTCTGCCTTTTTTTCCTCCTAGATCAAGCAGGAACGTTCCACTGAAATCCATAAAGGTGATACCTTGCCCAAGCCAGAGACTTATTCTAGAATAAGTCTAGAATTATATTCTAGAATATAATATCAGAGGGTTCTAGGTTCTAAGATAGTTCTTATACCTTCCCTTCCCCCCATTTTCCAACT
The DNA here is from genome assembly GCF_016432865.1 of Antechinus flavipes. Taxonomy (NCBI): domain Eukaryota; kingdom Metazoa; phylum Chordata; class Mammalia; order Dasyuromorphia; family Dasyuridae; genus Antechinus; species Antechinus flavipes. The sequence continues at coordinate 676,659,093 of NC_067398.1, read as the reverse complement.
GGTTCTAGGTCACAAGGCCTCAGAGATGTGGGCATGGTAGCTTTCTTTATAAATTCATCTATCTGCGCCTGGCTTGGAGGAAGAACCCCCTTCCCAGCTTTCTGGAGCAGGGGAGATGTTTCTTTGATGAAGAGATGTTTCCACTTCCTCTAGACCGCAAGGAGTGCACCCTCCTCATTAATCCTTGACCCTGTTGGATTAATTAGAGTTGGCTTAGCAAAACTGGAGCCTGGAGCTGGAAAGGACAGGAGAACGAGGAATCTCAGAGCTGGAGGGGTCTCAGAACCCGCTGAGTCCAATCCCTTCGTTTTAAAGGGGAGGCACCCAAGGCTCGGGGAGGAAAAGTGACAAGATTAGAATTTGGGTCTCAGACTTGCCCCCTTCCTGTCACTCTGGGCCGCCCCCTTTGGGGAGCGCAAGAGCCGGGAGCTGGTTCTTAGAGGCCCGAGAAGCCCCCGCCAGACTCCCTCAGGTACGATGTCCGCGGGCCCATCCCTTCCCGGCCCCCTCGCCCGCCTCTCCGAGCGGGGAGGAGGTGGGGAGGTTGTGTGTGTGTGTGTGGCCGGGGCGGGGCGGTGGAGATGGCCTGATGCTCCCTGGCGAGACGGAGAGAGCATCTCTTGGTCCTTGATGGGAGGGGGAGTTCGCAGCTCGGTCCCCGCACTCCCTGACCTCCTCTGCCTTCGGTCCCTCTCTCCTCGCTCACGCTCTTTCCCTCCCTCCCTCCTTCTCTCCCTCCCTCCCTTCTTCCCCAGGCGGGGGCTCTGGGCGCCCAGGGCTGCAGCGCCGCTCTCGGGCCAGCAGGTGTCGCTACGGAGCGCTTCTTTTGTGGTCCTGATGCTGCCGCTGGCCTGAGAGCGAGAGCTTCCTCTCCAGCTGAGAGCTTTTCTCCTCCGTTCATTTGCTCTTATCCAACCTGTGTCGGTCTCGGGCATGGCCAGATTGACGGAGAGCGAGGCGAGGCGGCAGCAGCAGCAGCAACTCCTGCAGTCCAGAGCCTCCCCCATGAGCAGCGGCCCCGAGCCCCCAGTCCAGCCGGACAGCATGAAGGACCTGGACGCGATCAAGCTCTTCGTTGGCCAGATCCCCCGCAACCTGGAGGAGAAGGACCTCAAGCCCCTCTTCGAGCAATTCGGCAAGATCTACGAGCTGACGGTGCTCAAAGACCGCTACACCGGCATGCACAAAGGTGCGCCCCCGCCCCGCCCCTCCCTCTGCTCGCCACCCCACCCTGGGGCCAGCCCGCCGCCCGCCGCCCGCCCGCCGCTTGCCCCCACGCCTTCCTGCCCCCTCCTCTCCTCCCCGTGGCTACCCCTCTTCCAGCATCCTAGCGCCCTCCTGCTTTCGCTCATCCCTCCCCCTCCCCACTCCACCTCCTGGCATCATTATCATCATCATCATCATCATCATCATTATCATCATCATCTTTTTCTCCTTCCTTTCTTTTCCCTTTCTCCTTCCTCTTTCCCCTATCCTCCATCAGTGTCCCTTCTTTTCTTTTCACTCCTACCCTCCTATTGCCTTTCATCCTCCCTCCATCCTTTGCTTCCTCCTCAGCATCCTCTCTCTCTCTCTCTCTCTCTCTCTCTCTCTCTCTCTCTCTCTCTCTCTCTCTCTCTCTTTCTCTCCCCTCTTTCCTTCTCCATCCCATCCCCCATCTCTCCTATACCTTTCCTCCCCCCAGACCCCTCTGTCTCATCTTCTTCACTTCCCCCATCAGCCCTCCCTCTTTTCCTCCTCCCACTCCCCCTGGGTTTCTAGGGGTGGTGTGGGCAGATTAGAGCTGTCCCCCTCCCTACTTTCCCATTCATCCAAGCTTTTGACAGGAGCAACCCAGGAAGTTTTAACCTCCGGACAGAATCCCATTGGTAATTTTCACAAAGGGGACGCGCCTGTGCAAGAGACTGGGGAGATCAGAAACAGTAAAGGTCCAACTGTCCAGTGTGCAAACAGATGCCAAGGAGGCCAGCTAGTTGGTAACTACAAAGAAAAGGGGGATGGCTATGTGTGGGGAGAGAGGATATATGGGAAGAGCACTCCTATTTGTGAAAATGCAATCTTCCCCCAAGGTTTGGAGGAAAGAATCTTTCCCTTCCTCTTGCATTCACCCATTGATATTGCCCATTTTGGAAAGCATCTATCCCCCTCTTTCCTCCATCCTACCTTACATCCTTCCCCTCCATCTCCCTGCCATTTCCTCATGCCCAAATTAATCTTGGATGAGGCAGGTTGGGGAAATGGGGTGAAGAGTTCCCTGTATCTGGAGACAATGAGTCCTTCCAAGGCAGAGCTGGGCAGAATCCTGGTGTGGAAATGAGAATCATTTGGCTAGTTTTGATAGACAGAGAAATAGGAAATTGCCCACCAGAAGGAGGTGGGCTTCCTGTAACCAGATGACCTGTCTCTATAGAATAGGATTTCATTAAAATAAAGAAAAATCCAAGGATGGCAGGAGAGGAAAACTGTTTGTGGTTCAACTTGTATCTTGGGTTCAGATTGTTCTTGTTTAATCAATTGTTCTATGAGAGGATGCCTGTGCATAGGAATTATGGACAGAGTTGACATGGTAAATATGGGAGGTTTGTGTTGTTGGCATCCATGTTTCCAATTCCCTTGTGAGCAATTAAGAATATTTAGGGAGATAGAAATATGCATAGAAGATCTTTGCGCCAATTGCTGGGCAGGTACTTGAGCCCCAGGGAACTCTTGGTGCTTCAGATCATCTACTTTTGGCTGGAGGCCCTAACCCATGCCTCTCCAGATGCCATCTTCTAGGGGTCTTAAACATGAATCAGGGGGGCCTTTCCTCCCAGAGTTTCTTCCTGATGGGGCAGACATGTGGAGAAAATATTGGACAGATGTCCAGACAAAATCTACAGGGGCTGGCTCATTCAGAAGCTTTTGCCAGGTCCCTGAAAGGAAAGGCTGATGCTTTACACTCTCAACACAACCCAGTAAAAACCCTAAATTGACCCAACAAAATCTCCCCCTCATTCCCCTTAGTTTATCCCTGTGGTAGAGATGGCTATATTTGATAAAAGATTCAAGAACTGGACACAAAATGAGTAGATTGGACTTTTCCAAGGCCCTGATGATGCCCAAATTCCTCAACCTTCCCTTTCCACTCCCTCCCCTTTTCCAACATGTGTGAAACATGAATCATCACTATCTAGAAAGATTCCCACCTCGGGTGGGGCTGGAGGCTATCCCATAGGGCTGCTAGCACACTTTGTCGGAGACTAGGGCTCGATTCACAAGATCATCTTGGGGTCCTAGGCTCCTGAGGTGTGATCCAAGAAATTAGGGGAGAATTGTTGTCTTGGTGATGGGAGACTCAAAGTAATTTTTTCCTTCTTAATTAACCTTCCCTTCCTCCTTTCTCCCTATCACACACATACACACACACACACACACACACACACACACACACACACACACACACACCCCTCCCTAATTCTATGTTACTCTCCTATTGAGATCAGTCTTCATCATCATGGCAGGGAGAGGAGAGTCCAAACACTGGGGGAGGTAGAATCATGGACTCATCTACCATGGATAATGACTTCCTGGACTCAGAGAAATAGAATTAATGAAGGAGTACTCGGTGTGCCCCAAATGCAAAGAATAATGTCTATCTCCCTCTCTTTTAGGATGTTCTGGCTCATAGACTCTTTGGGATAGCAAGTCTAAGTACCCCTATTTGGATAAGTGCCATGCCCCAATGGTGACGTAAGGAGAGAGGGTAGAAGATCAAAATGTTGTCCCTCAGATGTTCCTGATTTTTTTCTTTGAGGCTTCTCTGAATATAACTAGCTGCTAGAGCCTTGGAGGGTCCATTTCCATCCAAGCAGAGTTTATAAGCAGTTTTCTCCTTTTTGAAACCCTTTCTGTATCATGGTTTTACACCTTTGTTTCGGAATTTCCCTGAGGAATGGGCTTGAGTTATCATGGTTTCCCCTAGTGCTGGAAAAAATGACGAGAGGCACTCAATAGGCAAGGTGTCCATTGGCACCATTTAGGTCCTAGGGTAATGTGTCTAGTGCTTAAGTATAAATCTGGCTGGAGGGTAATACAGGAGAGTTGTGGAATGGAGGGGAGTAAAAATGTGGGGTTCCCGATAGAGAGAACCTTGGGCTAAGAATCAGAAAAACTGGTTTCTGGCTTCCATTCAGACACTGATAGATTTGTAAACTTGGATAAGTCACTTTGAATTTAGGGCCTCAGTTTCCCTATTTGAAAAATGAGGATTTGGACTACCTTGACTTCTAAGGTCCCTTCTACTTCCAAAATCCTGTTTTCAGGGCCTTCTCAGTTCTGACATTCTAAGGGCACTTTCAATGCTGACAGTCCATTTTCTAGGTCCTTCCCCAATCTGACATTATATGTGATATGATTCTAGAAAGGGAGGCAACAAATTAATGTAGAACTGTGTATGTGTGTGTGTGTGTGTGTTTCAAGTGAGCTGAGTTGAAGACAAGGAGAAAAGAATGCTCTACAGTGGCCAAAGAAGGAAAGGACGTTTGATTGGGACAATCTTTGCAAGCCCAGTGTGCCTTTCTTGGGTCTCAGAATCATTCTATGAGGTCATTAAGAGCAAGGATTATTTTCCTCATTTTGTAGCTGGGGAAACTGAGTCCTATAGAGGGGAATGGTCCTATTGGAGCTCACTCAGTGGCCCTGGTCCAGAGGTGGACCTGGAATTCAGTGCTTCCCATCCCTGTATTGGTCACACCTGCAAGCTGTTTAGGTGGAAATGTGTGGACAGGGCTGGATGCTGAAAACTGGAGAGATTAGGGTGTGTATATGTATGGAGGTGGAGGGTGGGACCAGACCTCTCTAGAGCTCTCTTGGAGAGGGTGAGGAAATAAGTACCATTTCCATGAAAACTGCTGGTGTTGATGGACATGATTGGTCCCTGAGTTGGGGACTCAGAATAAAACTGCTGTGTGTGTGTGTGTGTGTGTGTGTGTGTGTGTGTGTGTGTGTGTGTCGCCACTCTCAGAACAAACCTGTTACCATCTGACAATGCTGGGCCTCGAAAATAGATCGGTGTGGCACAGTGGGGGCTGGGAGCCGGGAGGGCACAGGAGGGGGAGGGGAGCCCGTGAATAAAACACTCATTTCATTACAAACAGCCTGTTAAATATAGTCTGCGTTTGTAGGTTGAGGTCAAGCTACAGACAGAGGCAGAAATCTGTCACTAGCCTGCTCCGAGATGAGAAAGCCAATGCTGACATTACCTGGGTGGGCTCTTGATTACAAAACTCATTCAGAAACACAAGATTCTAGAGCAAAAAATATCCTCTCTCCTAACCTCGATTCTGAGTTTATTTAGTTTTTTTTGTGTGTGGACAAGTGTTTGTGGAGAGAGACGGAAAGAAACAAAGAGAGACACAGAGAGAAAGGCAGAGAGAGACAGAGAGGAGACATGTGGGGCTGCTGTTTTTAGTTATCAATTTTCTTTCCAGGGAAAGATGCTGCTGAGTGCAAGAATAGGATTTGGGGAGGGGGGGATTTCACTCCCTGCCTCCTACAACTCATTTATTTCCAGTCATTCCTATGATTCCTCTGCCTCTCTGGCCCCTAGTCCCTGGGGCCATTCAGTAATGTTTGGGAAATTTTCTTCCCCTCCCCCATCCTGCTTCCCAGGACCCAGCACCCCATTCTTATCTCCCTCTTGGGCCCAGGACCTGGCAAATTTGGCGCATCTGGTGGGCGTCATTAATTTTTCTATGAATGTTAATGCCTTAATGTCAATATTATTATGAAGTGGTTTATATATTCATATTAGCAGATGAATATTAATGCTCCAACACCCTCTGTAGTGGCTCGTGTTCCCCTGGTATTATTCACAATGCCGTTTTTTCTATTTATGTTAATCGTATATACATTTGCATATTAATGGTAATATTTGTCTTAAAAGGGCTATTTTGAGGGAGGGAAGGAAGTAAGTGATTGATCAGAGATGGGGGAGAGATAGAACCCTATCCAGGACCCCAGGATTTGGAGGGGTGGCAGGTTCTACCAGGGGCGGGCTGGGTGTGCTCCCCAATAGATTTTAGGGGGAGTAGGAGATAAGGCGAGAGGGAGCTCTGAAGCAGGAGATTCAAAGAGCCCCTGATGTGGAATCCGGAGGGAGACGGCAGAGGAGGGAGGGAAGTTCAGAGACAAGGAAGGGGGAGGGCGGTGGAAGAGACAAGGCAAAGGGATGGAGAGGGGGATGAGACTTATAGGGCATTATGCCAGGTGAAAGCTGATCAGCTTAAACCCCAGGGCTGGGGGGGGGGCACAGTCAGACCAAGGAAGGAGAGGGAAGACCAATTCCTCTTACATCAGGGCAGGATTGTTGGATTAGACGTGAGCAGCACAAGGGCGGGGGTCCCCAAGGAACCTGGTCTGTTCGTTCTTTCCCAGGGGAGAAAGGGAACAGCAGTGGTCCGAGCCCCAGGAAGCTCGGGGCTTGATATCAATCAATCATCTAATTTTATTGAGCACCTGCTATGGTAATTGCTCACGTGCATTTCACAAAGCCCTTTTTCATTCAGATGCTTATTTGATTTTTCACAGTGCCCCCTATATGAGGACAGGGCTAGGATTATCACCCCCACTTTACAGGTGGGAAAACTGAGGCTCAGTAGAAGTAACTTGATCTGTAAAATGAAGGGGTTAGGCTAATGATCTCTCAAAGGTTCTTCCAGCTCAAACTTTCTGTGTTCTGTGTCCTAAGATCTCTCCTAGCTCTGACCCTTGGTGTATTTTAGGGATCCTCCCAGTTCTGACGTGAGCCCTTTTTCAATTCCCTTGAGTTGTTAGTGCCCCTCTCCAGAAATTACTCTGTATTTATTTTGCATCTTATATTTACTTACCTGTGTACAGGCTGTACCCGTCCAGGAGACTGTAAGCTGATGGAAGACAGGTCTCATTTTGTCTTTCTGTCCTCAGCACCTAGGACAGTGCCCAGTGCGTAGAAGGTGCCTTATAGATGGGCTGGCTGAATTCTGTGTCCCTAGTCCTGGCCCTCATGAAGACTGTAGCTACCGGGTGATTCAATGGCTAGGGCACCGGGCCTGGAGTCACGAAGAGTCGAGTTCAAATTCAGCCTCAGACACTAGCTGTGTGATCCCGGGCAAGCCGTTTAACCTCGGTCTGCTTCAGTTTCCCAATCTACAAAATGGGGAAACAATGGCACTGACCCCTCAGTAATTGTTGTGAGGAACAAATAAGATAATATTCGAAAAAACAGACAAAAAATTCCTGACACAGACTAGGTACTTAAAAAATACTCATTCCCCCTTCCCTGCTTTCTAGCCCAGTAGGAGAGAGGAGACAGATGCACCAATTAACAGTGATCAAGAAAAGAACTCGATAAGACAGTTTCAGACAAGATGCTCAGACAAGATGGAAATCTCACTTCCAGCTCAGATGATCAGAAAATCTTAGAGGAGGTGGGGTTTGAAAGGGGAATGGGAGGAATGAGTCCCCAGAGAGCCAAGAATCAGCAGGAGGATAAAAAGTACAGCCTCAGTGCCTCGGTGGCTGGCTGGCGCGCGCGTGTGTCTGTGTGTCTGGGGGTTTGTGCATGTGTGTGCTGTGTGCCGTGCACTCTCATCCGTGTGTGTGCAGATGGGTCAGCCTGTGGGGGGGCTGTGGCTTTGTGCGTGTGTCCAGGCCATTGTACACATGTGCATTCACGGGCTGTGCAGGTTTGCGGACATGGACACGCATGTATGTTCATGTGGGTGGGGGCTCGGTGAGTCAGTCAGCATGGGCAGATGGGGGTGTGTGTGCAGGGTGTGTCTATGCAGTGAGGGGGGTCTGCATTAAACCATCCCCCCTTCTCAACATACCGGGGAGGCGGGCCAAAGACGGGGCTGCAGGAATTCACCCCAAACTCTTCTTTCCTTTCAGGACGGGTGGGGATAAGAGAAATGAGGAGAAGTTGGGTTGAATTTGATACAAAGATGATTGTCCCAATAGTCCAAGCCTGGAGGGCACAGAGCTCCTTGTCCCTAGAAGTTTCTCATCACAAAGCTGGGGGAGCCTCTGTCAGGAATGATGCAGAAAGGATCACAGGATTGGGCAGATGGTTGGGCCGGGGTCCTCCAGGGCCCAGTTCAGTCTTAATTGAGGAGTTCCTAGGGGGGAGGTAAGAAAAGCCAGGCTCTATCTGACTGGCTCAGCAAACCTTCCAACACCCACGATCCTGGATGGAGATTTCATTGCATCCCAGCTGGTTTAAGTCCCTGGGATTAGCTGGAGCCACCGGGCATGATTAATAATAATGATAATAAATGCTAGTGGCTCTCTTACCTGCAGGATTAAATAGAAGCTTCATTGTTTGACATTTAAAGCCCTCCCCAATCTGGCCCCAACTTACCTTGGCGCTTATTCCACATTTTGTTGTTCAGTCATTTTAGTCCCGTCTTAGTTTCCACAGTCCCATTTGGGATTCTTTTGGTAGCGTTATCAGAGTGGTTTGTCAATTCTTTCCCCAGATCATTTGACAGATGGGGAAACTGAGGCAAACAGGGTTAAATGACTTGCATAAGATCACACGGTTAGTAAGTGACCGATGTGGATTTGAACTCAGGAAGGTGAGTGATCTATCCACTATCATGCCACGTAGCTGCCCCCTTTTACACATTACTCTCCTTCATACTTTACTGACCCTGTCATATAATACCTCATCACCCCTGCCCCTCCCTTTGCATAAGCTGCCCCCCATGCCTGGGATTCCCCTTCACAGAATTTTTCCAAGGCTCAGCTCGAAGGTCACCTTTTACAATGAGACCTTTCCTCATCAAGCTCCCCTCACGGCATTTAATACATACTCATTCCTCCCTCCCCTCCCAATTAGCCCCAGATTGTCTAACATCAATTTTGTGCCTATCTCAGTGTGTTCATGTTGTCTCTCTTTGATAGACTGTAACGCACTGAAGGCAGGGAGTGTTTAATTTTTGTCACATCCCCAGCACCTTGCTCATAATAGCCACTTAATAAATACTTGTTGATTGTTTGCTTGGATAACAGTAGCGTTTATTTAGTGCCTAAAATTTACATAGTAATTCCGCTTATAGATTGTATCTGACAGCTACAAAACACTTTGATCTTCGTGGCAATCTTTTGAGGAGGTTGAGAAAGTGTTAATATCCCCATTTTACAGCTTATAGGATAATTATAGGATTTGGAGCTGGAAAGGATTTTAGAGCCCATCTGGTCCAATTCCCTTTAGAGAAGAAGAAACCCAGGCTCAGAGGACTGGAACTCAAGTCTTCCTGCTTGAATAGAGTGGGCACTGGGCAGCTGCCGGGTTGAACTGAATTCTATTGACTGCTTGATCCTGGGGAGTGTGGCTAATTGGGTATTTGGGAGTGTCCTCTCTCCAGGGTCCCTCCCCACAGCTCTACACACACACACACACACACACACACACACACACACACACACACACAAACACACACAAACACACACAAACACACACAGAAACACAAGACACATTTAGAAGCCCTTTGATTCTCTTTTTAAAGTCAATGCAACTCTGAAAGCAGAGAGTGATGAGGGGACTCAGGAGACCCAATATTTTGTTCTCTGGGGCTCCCTAACAGGTCTTGGTCTGCCTGAGAATTGTGTCTCTGGGGGTCTCCCTTGTAAGCCTGAGCCACTGTACTTACTGCATTGGGAGCGAGAGATTCCATCTGTCTCAGCTTTGGTTTTCCCATCCACACCTTTGGTCCTATTTTCTTCACAGGAAAATGGGACTAGTTGCTCTCTTAAATACCTCCCAGCTCTGACATTTCATGTTCTATGACTCTTAGATTCTCTGGATCTTCTCAGTTCTGACATCCTAAATTCTACAATCCCTTCCATCTCTGACATTTTGCAAGATAAGGATCTTCCCAGCTCTGATACTTTGTTTTTTAAGGATGCTGCCAATTCTGATATCCTGTGTCCTAAAAGCCCTTTCATTTCTGACCTCCTGGGTTCTAAGGGTCCTCCCAACTCTGACCTTCTGGGTTCTAAGGGTCCTCCCAGCCCTGACCTCCTGGGTTCTAAGGGCCCTCCCAGCTCTGACATCCTGGGTTCTAAGGGCCCTCCCAGCTCTGACCTCCTGGGTTCTAAGGGCCCTCCCAGCTCTGATATTTCATTTTCCATGCCCCTTATATCTGACATTCCGTATTCTAGGGGAGTTTCCCAACTCTGCATATATGGGTTGTCTCTTCTTTCCTTTATTCATTTGTTTCTTCATTCACTAGTTCAAGTTCCTGCTATAGTGCTATGCAATCACTTAATAGATACTAATTTTATTGAATAAGCATTTACTAAGTACTCATTGTCACAGGCCCCGGTGATGGGTTTGCTTTAGGAGGAGTGAGATGAGTAAGAGATGTCCTCATGGAGCTCATAGTCTACTAGGTAGACTGAAACACACACACACACACACACACACACACACACACACACCCCAAAGCAGAATGTGCTGGGGTCCCAAAGACACACAAAGCTCAATAAACTTCTGACTGTCAAGATCAGGAAAGTTTGCCTAGAAGAAGAGACACCTAAGCTGAGCCTTGTAAAATGGGGAGGAATTTCAAGGAAAAGATGGCAGGAGGGAGGAGAATCCAGGACACATTTAAAGATAGCAATTAATCCAATTTGTTTGCAACATAACTTATGGAACAGGGAGATAAATCCACAAAGGCAGATTAAAGTCAGGCTGTGGGGGACCTTGAATGGTAACCTAAAGAATTTTTCTTCCCCTGTGCGTACCGGGGAACCATAAAAGGGATCAGATTAGGTGAGAGCCACAGTTGGATTGGGTTTTATGAAGGTGGCCTGTAAAGGAGACCTCATGGGATCATCAAGTTAAAGCTTTAAGGGCTCCCCACCTCATTTTACATGCAAGGAAACTGAGGCACATACAGTAAGTAACTGGTCGGAAGTGGAAGGGCTGGGGTGTGAACCTGAGGTCTTTTGACTCCAAAATTGATCATTCTCTCCATGGTATCAATCTACCTAAAGGAATAGAGAGGAAGATACCAGAAGCAGAGAGTTTTTGGAGGAGCTGTTATAAAAACCCAGGAAAGAGCTGATAGATAAAATCTGAATGAAAGGTGGCTATCAGAGTAGCAAGTAGGGGCTGACTTGAGCCATATGTCAGAGCTGGAATGTAAGGGACTTGGATTACTGGTTGACTGTGGTGAGATAACAGGGAATGTCCTATTAGTTCCAAGCTGTAGAGACTTGTTGAGGTCTCCAGGGATAGAGAGAGGCCCCAGACATTCCAGGGAGGTTGCCTTTCCTGGATCCCCAGAAGGGGCCAGATCTGCCCAGAGATTCAATTTGAAAGCAGGGGACCTGGCTTGGTAGCCTGGAGAGAAGGCCCTTTAAGATGGAGGACAAGCCCATGGCTCCCTGTTCTTCCTTTCTGCTAAGGACCAGAACATCCATGAGGCTTCCCCAAGGACCTCATTTAATGCATAGGAAGACAGGACCATGCTTGGATTTGTGCATGATTGGGGGACATTTGCATGTGTCACCCGGGACAGCACTGCCTCTTCCCCATCATTTTCAGGGCCAAGTGTTCTCACCTCCAGTGGGAGGAGAGGGGAGAGGGAGGAAGGGTTGGAAGACAAGGGAGAGAAGAGACCTGACTTCCTAACTACAGTCGACTAGTCTGACCCTGCTTAGCTGGTGGGAGTCAGCCAAGTGGGACAGGCATGGGGGCAGTGAAAGAATTGTTTCCATCTGTTAAGTGGGCGATCTGTCCAAATGGTGTTCTTCAGACACAGAGGAAGCATCCTGATTACAGTCAGGGACCATCGTGCTCTGAGCTCTGTCTTCATCCACACTTTCTTGCCTGGTTGCCTCTTAATGAGCAAGAGGATTTGTATATTATCTATCTGGCATTAAGACTACAGCCGGGACTGGGATCAGGGCAAAGATTGTCTGGGTTCGATGTTCAGTCTGGAACACTCAAGGATTAGGTTGAGGCTGGGTTTAGTGTTTAGGATTGTGTGATTCCTCTAGGAATTAGAACTGTTGGAACTGAAGGGGATCTTAGAACAAATCGGAGCGGGGAGGGCCCTGAAATGTCAGAGTTTGGGGGAGGGCTCCTGGAATCCAGAATGTCAGAACTGAAAGGAAGCACGAACCCTAGTTTTACAGGTCCTTCTGCCTCCTCGTCCTCAGATAAGGAAGTTGAGACCCAGTGAGAGAACATATTTCACCCAAGTTCCCATGAACTCAAAGTGAGGGGTTAGAGCCAGGGATTCCAATCGAGGTCTGCTCAGCTGCCGGGTTATCGTGCCACACTTTCTCCCATGTAGACAGCCTGTGTCTTAGTACACTTCAGTTTCATTTTGGTGCCTCGGGGCCAAATGACTGAGCAGAGCATGACTTTATACTCAAAGGAAAAATAATAAAGAGAAAGACCAATTTTAGTCAATTTCTTTTAGACTATTCAAATAACGAGTCCCATTGACTTAAAGAATGACTTCACAAAAGCTTGCAGGTTTGTTCCGATTGCCTTCATCTTCTGATCAATCCTTAGCAGAGAAGATTCTGATTTGTGACCCAGCCACAAGGGACCTGAGAACGTGAGACACAACATCGGAGCTAGAAAGGATTTGGGACATAGAGCACAGAATCACAGGGTTTAGAAATGGAGGATGGCTTAGAGATTTCCTTATCCAATTCTCTCATTTTACAGATGGGGAAACCAAGGTTCACATTATCTCCTGGGTCCCTTCCAACTTTGATTCTAAGAGAAATCTGGACCCACAATGAATATTCAAAGGCAGATGCAATTTCTGCCAAGCTTGCTCTTGTGGCCAGCCCACTGGACAGACTCCGGCTCAAATCTCTGGTCTCTTACCTTATTTCTCCATTGATCTTCAACATGGAACTAGGGCTGATGCTGGCACAGGGGGCTGGGATGGGGTGGCAGGCAGGGGAGGGGAGCAGCATTTACTGAAGAGAATTGGTCCCTGGACGGAATTGGCCACTGCTAGCCCTTGGCAGGCAGCCTCCATCCTCTGCCAGCAAGGGATTTCCATATTTTTGGAGCCTGTTAAATTATCAAAGGGCTGCTGTGCATAGATTCCACTCCTCTTCCCTTCCTACAAATCAAATTATCGGAGCCAAGATTGGATTGTAAATGGCTTAAGACGATCTATTCACTGTGGCTATTATAAAGTCTCCTTGGTCTGAAAGCGCTGGAGATCCAAGGCTCTCCATTTCCCCACAGGGAGTTGTGGGATGACCGACAACAAAGGCCAATCTGTTTTTCCACACACCTCGTTCCACTCTGGAAGCCCCTTTGCTTAGAACACCATCAGCTGGGAATTCAAAGTTTTTAGATCCTGTCAATGGGGGAAAAGTCTTGGACTCCTGAAGGAAAGGCATAATAGCGATGGTGGTGGGATTTGCATCCGAGTCCCTTTGCTGAGATTAATGGTTTAAAGTCACTCAATTTCTCAGAACCTCAATTTCTTCATCTGCAAAATGAGGAAAATAAATCCTGCCCTGCCATTCTTGTGGGGTGATCTTGTGGAAAGAGCCATCCAACCAACCAAACAAGTGCTTATTAAGTGCCTACAATGGGACAGGAGAACAGCTGGGGGAATCAGTTTGGGGTCTCAGGTAGAAGGAAGCTGGGAATTCTAGGAGACGGCGATGAGGAGAGAGCAGGCATTGAATAGCAAAAGTTCAGTTTGCCCGGACCACAGAGTGTGTGGAAGGAAGTAATGTGTAATGAAAATTAGTAAAGTAGTGTGGGTCAGATTGGAGGGCTGACTCCAATCTACTTTCTTATACTTAATTACACATTATATGTGTGTGTATATATCTATATGTATATATATATATGTATGTGCACATACATTCTATTTATCTATCTTTTTTATCCATATGTCTGCTTATCTATCTATCTTATCTGTCTGTTTATCCATCTTTCTGTCTATATGTCTGTCTCTGTCTAATCCATCCATATATACACACACATATATAAATGAAATGGCTGGAAATCATTGAGTTAGGGGGCTGGTGCAGTCAAATGGACCCCTTAGGAAAATCACTTTGGCAACCACATAGAGAATAAATCCGATGAAATAATGGATGGGAGAGTACGTAGTAACTGCGCTGTATAATAGAAATGTCAGCTATTGTCATTATTATTACAAATGCATGTGTTATCTTTTGTGTACAAAGATGATACCCCTGACTCACCCCCTCTGCAAAGGGAGCTCTGCCTGTTCTCTCCAGCAGTGGGGATGGGCTGCTCTGAATTATCTTTATTTTTTTCACCTTCTTCTTTGTGACCAACAGCATATTTCACATAGAGGGTGTCAGGGTTCAGGCGGTGGAGGTAGAGTAATACCTTAGTATGGAAACAGGGAGGGGACCAATCTGGAGCATCCAGCTTGCAGAGGACAAGGTTGGGGAAGAGGGTTAGAGAGCTGTCCACTCTGTTGGGACATAAGACTGTGTGAAGGGCAGAATCTACAATTATACAGACAGGTTGGAGATCTCAGAAGACCTTAAATGCCAGAGTGCAATGGGGTATCAGGAGGAAAGCTAATTTTTTAAATTGGGAAAGCAATGAGAAATCCTTGGAGATTTTTGGTATTGTTTGTTTTGTAGAGAATCTGTCTGATCAGAGCAGGACACTAGGAAGTAATGAGGAGGGTGAAGGCCTGAAGTGATGAATGTCTCCCCCCACACCGACTCTCTTCTTCCCCACCCTAATTTTTAGCATCTGTCAAGGGAGGAAGTTGGATTAGATGATCCCTAAAGACTATCAAAGCTCTGATAGACAAGGAAGTCTACAGTCTAAAACTCCTCCAGCTCCAGCAATCTGTGTTTATGTTCTATAGGTCTCCCAGCCTTGACATCCTGGGTTCTAAGGGCCCTCCCTACTCTGACATCCTGGGTTCTAAGGGCCTTCCCAGCTCTGATATCCTGTGTTCTAAGGGCCCTCCCAGATCTGACACCCTGGGTTCTAAGGGCCCTCCCAGCCCTGACATCCTGGGTTCTAAGGGCCCTCCCAGCCCTGACATCCTGGGTTCTAAGGGCTCTCTCAGCCCTGACATCCTGGGTTCTAAGGGCCCTCCCAGCCCTGACATCCTGGGTTCTAAGGGCTCTCTCAGCCCTGACATCCTGGGTTCTAAGGGCCCTCCCAGCCCTGACATCCTGGGTTCTAAGGGCCCTCTCAGCCCTGACATCTTGGGTTCTAAGGGCCCTCCCAGCCCTGACATCCTGGGTTCTAAGGGCCCTCCCAGCCCTGACATCCTGGGTTCTAAGGGCTCTCTCAGCCCTGAGATTCTGGATTCTAAGGGCCCTCCCAGATGGAAAAGGAATTTCAGAGAGAGATTAGTCAGAGGCCACTAGGTGCTGTCCGTACCTGATCAAGAATCCCTGCCCCACCCGTTTTTTAAAGACTTTCAGTGAAGGAGACCTTTCCATCTTCCAGAGCTCCCTGTTCTTCTTTGGGACACTTGCCATTGTTTGGAAGTTCTTTACATTGAAAGATAATACACACAGACACAGACACACATATATATCTCCCATATATGTCACGTACTATACTATCTTATTTTATTCTCACAACAATTCTGAGAGATAAGTGCTATTACAGTTGAGGAAACTGAGTCAGATAAAGGCTACGTGAATTGCCCAGAATCACATATCCAATAAGTATCTGAGGCTGGATTTGAACTTGGGCCTTCCTGACTTCAGGCCTGCCACTTATTGTATCTACTCAACCACTTAGCTGCTTAAATTCTTCCTGTTATCAAATTGAAATCTACATCTCTCTAATGAATGGTGAAGGGTCTCAGAATTATTCTACATTAAGATTGATGGAAAGAATAATTCCGAGACCCTTCATCATTCACCTGATCACTTTCCTCTGGAGGCTGTCTAGTATAACAATGTGGTACTGGAACTATGAATAGTACTCTAGATCATGTTCTGATCAGAACCTAGTACAACAGGGCTAGCCCCTGTCTAGTTCTGGATATTCTGCCCCTCTTAATGTGGCCAAAGAACAAATTAGCTTTTTTGATTGCCTTACATGTCACAGGGTTGATTCCCACTGAACTTGCAATACATGAGATTCCCACATCATTTTTCCCAGATAAATTTCTACGGAGCCATATTTCTGCCATGTTATACGTGTAAGTTGATTTTTTGACCACAAGAGTATGACTTCACATTTAACCTTAGATTTCACCTAATATATTCCACATTCTAATGGTTCTTCCATCTCAGAGGTTCCATTTTGTGTTCTAAGGACCTTCTTACTCTGACTTTAATTAACAATTATTTATCAAATGTTTATTATGTTCAGGATGTTGTGCTCGATGTTGAGGATACAGAGATGACAAACAATATGGTCCCTGCCCTCAAAGGGCTTACAATATAAAAGACTGATCATAATCCCAGTAAGTTAGAATATAATAAAATAGTAGGAAAGGCTAAAAAAAAAGGATTTTATGGGAGAATTTTGAGTGGCCCAATTTGTATCCCAAATTCAAAATACTTGAAGGTAGAGAGGGAGAAATAAAGCTGGAAAGAGAAGTCAAAGCCAGATAAATGCAGATTTTAGATGCCAGCCTGAGGCACTTGCATTTTATCTGGAAGGCACTGGGGATCCAATGAAGGTTATTAACTAAGGTAGTGACCTAATCAGAAAGGTCCATGGGCAGTTTACTATGGCAGCAGAGTGAAGGATGAAGGGAGGAGGGAGAGACTGAAAACAGGTTGATCAGGAGGCTATTTCAATTGTCCACTTAAGACTTAAGGAGGGCCCAAATTAAGATATAAAGAGTGGAAATGAGAGTACCAATTTAAGAGATAACTTTGGAATTAGGATTAATAGGATTTGGGAACTGATTTGTATTTGGATGGAAGGAGATGGGGAAAAGTCTAGCTTTGAGGCCATCCAAAGAATTAGGAGGTAGAAGTTGAGTCCAGTCTGAAGCTTGGTGTAGACTGCCCTTTTAGGTGCCTCAAGGAGCTGTCTCACAGGCATTTGGAGATGTGGGACTGGAGCTCAGAAAGGAGATTAGATATGAATTTTGGAGTTATTTCCAGAGGCATAATATTTGGAATTGTGGAGTGATGAGATCTAGGGAGTGGAGACTCTGGAGATGGCCACCCTCCGGGTCATAGAGACTGGGGGGTGGAACCTGACCTTGACTGTGCTTAAATGAGGCAGGGAGATGAAGGTGAATTAGAGAAGTTGGTTCAGATTATGGCTCTTTCTTCTACGGGCTTTGTGATATTAGGCAAATTATTTCATCTCTCTGAAATGATGAGGACAGTTTTTTCATCTGTCAAGAGGTAGACAAGTGCTAAGATCCCTTTCAGCTATGTTCCCTTGGATGTCTTTAAGTCCCTCTACAATCTAATTTTGGGGCATTTTCAAATAGACTCCTCCAAGTCGGGTGCTTTAGGGCCATCTTCCTCCCCAAATTATACTATAGTTATTACTCCTCTGCCCTCCTTCAACTCCCATCTTCTATCCATATTTCTCCCATCCCCATTTCTGTGGGCTTTTATCTTGGACTGTTTTCCTGACTCCTTCCTGCCTCCTCTTCACCTTTCTCCCGAGCCAGCGAAATCCTTCTTTCTTGCTTCTCCCTACCCTTCCCCCATTCTAGATCATTAACAAACAACTAAAGGACAGATGGGGTGGAGAATGGACATCTTTCCCTGCCTAAGGCAGAAGAGCTAAGCCTGATGAAAGGAAAGAAGAGAATATATGTCCTAAGAATGGGGCTCAAAAGTGGGCAACAGAGAATGTGGAAGAAAGCTGTGGTGGGTTGGTAAATATTTAACAACCGGCTGTCCAGGAAAAAATATACACTGGATATACTGTTAAATTTAATCCTCATACTTATGATGAAAAATTCTATCCTTACCCAGAGAAGAAATTTATTATGTCTGAATACTGATTGAAGCATCCTCTCTCTCTTTTTAAACTTTATTTTTCTTGAGGGTTTTTTTTTATTAGGATGGGAGATCTATGTTTTCTTTCACAGCATGACTTTTATGGAAATGTTTTGCATAACTTCCCATGTGGTTTCTTAATGAGAGACAGGGAGAAGGGAGAGAATCTGGAACGCAAATTTTTTTTAGTTTAAAAAATTGTTTTAAATATAACTGGGGGAAAATGTTAAAGAAATACATTTAAATTTTAAAAAACAGATAAATTTAATCCTCCTTATTAACATTACCACCTTTGTTTACTTAAGTTTAAATAATCAACAAGATGATAGTTCAACCCCTAATCTGTTGTAGAATTTGCAATTTGCCCATCCTTGTGAACCTTTGAAGGTAGCTCCAGCACACCTGGAAGAAAAAAAAGAAAATCTCCCTTCTCTAACGCCTGATTCCCATTTCTTTCTTCCCTCCTCAGGGTGTGCTTTCCTCACCTATTGCGCCCGGGATTCCGCCATCAAGGCCCAGACTGCTCTGCACGAACAAAAGACTCTTCCTGGGGTGAGTATTATTTGAGGATGTGGAAGGGGAAGGTTAGAGCTTCCAGAATTTAGGGAGGGAATGGTAGCTGCAGATAGTTTAAATGAAGAGCCTGCTGCCATAAAAATGCCTTTCTGACACACAATTAGGCAATTGCAAAGATGTAAAAATTGGAGTAGGAGAGAAGGGGGAAAAGAAATCTAGAAGGCTTAGCCAAAATGACTATTGCAGGTCGGATAGGAATGCCATCCTTGTATTCTCCAGTAAGTACTGAGTCTTCTTCCTTTGTCAATCACAGAGGAGGGGGCACTTGGGTGGGAGTTCTATTAGCTGTGTTCCTGGTGAGTTTTCTCTGCAATCGGGGTTAAGTGACTTGCCACAGAAAATTTAGATGAAGTGGCTATCTTGGGTCAGTGTAAGAGCTTTTCTGCCGTTCTGAAAATAGTCCTCGGGAAATCTGACAAACTGAGATTAGGTGCAGGGGCAGCTCGCCCCAGTACTGGTACTGACACAGCTGGTCTCTTGGGCTCTTTCGCTTTCAGAGACTAGCACCTTTCTGGGACCCCTTGGGGCAGGGGTTTCCTAGTGGTCATTTGTGATGGAGTAGAAGGGCAGAGAACCAGAGGAATGAGGTAGAAGGCGCCCTGAGCTTCCTACCAGGGAAAATAAGGCTGGACAGCTCCCCTTGGCTGTGACCTCCCCAAAAGGAAAGAGATGGCCGATGGGGCAGGAGACTTGGGTTTCAAACCAGATCGTGCCATACATTCTCTATGTGTCCTTAAAAAGTCCCCCTTTTTTTTCTTTCTTGATCTGTTTCCTCACTTATAAAATGATCTCTAAGGTCTCATTCAGCTATAAAACCCCAAACCCCAATAACGTATCTGAAGTAGGGCTGGCCTCCAAATCTCTTCCCTAATCATCAGTTTCCCAGAAGCCCAAGCTAGAAGCAGGAGTGGGATATTTCTTACAGAGCCCCTGGAGAAGTTTGCCTGCTGACCCAGATCTCCCCTGGCACTGATGGGGGCCTCTCGATTACATTAGGCTCTCAGCAGAGCAATCTCCAGGTATTTAAATTTGTGGATTAATTTGTAGGGAGGTAAAATTCTGCTAATTACAGAACTCCCCTGCTCATCCCATTGTGAGAGCCTAGAGGAAGCCACAAGGATTGGTAACTGGATTTCATTTGTTAGGGGTTGAAGGTAGGCAGGACCTGGGGGGAGTGAGGGGCAATGGAGACTGGGGAACCTGATCTAGGAATCGGGATGTCTTGATTCTAATTCTTACTCTATCAGTTCATCTTCTGGTCTTGAGCTATAACTTTCCACTGTTTTTCCCCAACTGTCCACCTTGGGCATGTTAGCTCTCTCTGGGTTGGTAAAATGAGTGACTAAATAATCCCCAATCCTTTCTAACTGTAAATACCATGAGTTCTTTTCTCCCTAGAACTAGCCAGAATTTGGGGGCAGGGAAGATGTGGCCACAGTTTTCAATGGCATTATCGGATGGTGTTTGAGGGCCTCTGACTTTCTGTGTTCTAAGAGGTCTCCCGATTTTGACGTTCTGGCTTCTAAGGATCCTCCCATTCCTGACATCCTGTGTTCTAAGTCCCTCCAACCTCTGATATTTTGTATTCTAAGGCTCCTCCTGACATTCTAAATGTTCCCACCCTCCTACCCACTTTTGACATTCTCTGTCCCTCTTCCGTCTCTGACGTTAGCATGATATGGTGAAAAGGCTCAGATTTAGAATTAGCTGACATAAGTTCAAATCCCCTCTGCCACATGTTAACTCTGTGGCTTCAGGCAAGTAATTTAATTGCTCCACGACTCAGTTTCTCTGTCATAAAATGAGGGATTGTATTCAATGACCTCTAGGTTCCTTTCAGCTCAAAGTTTATGATCTATATTAAAAGGACTTTTCTATTCTGACCCTCTGTGTTCTAAATTATAAACTCTAATAGTCTTTATTCTACATTCTAAAGGATCCTCTCCCTGTAACATACTATAGCATCTTCATGGTTCATAGGCATGTAGGGGTCCTGAGGGCAGGGCGGAAGTGGATACAGAGAACCTGCTCCTTTGTGGAATTTTTCAGTGTCACACAAGCAACCAACCTAGGTTGGTCCTTACATTTCTAGCACCCTAGGGGTCAATGACTGCTGGGGGGTAGCAATGTGTGCAGTTAGAGCATTGGGTCCCTGGTCTTAGCAGTATGCAGGGGTCAGGAAGAAGCATCTTAGACTAGGGAATGAGGGCTGGATGACAAGAAGCAGCTCTGAAATTAGAATCTGGAAATCAGGGTTGGAATCTTGTGTCAGCCTTGAACAATCTTTTTTTGGTGCCTCAGTTTCTTCACTGCTAAAATGAGGATGTTTTGTTGGAATAACGATCAAATGATAGTTTTTTTTTATATATTCTTGGCAGTAAAGCTTGATGTGAATGTAGGCTGGCATTATTCTTTTAACTCACCCAGTGCCCTTATCACCAACTGGGTATAGAATTTAAAGAGACATTTCCCCCAGGCTCTCTAGCCATCTTGAGGAGAAAACTTGGGGGTGGAGAAATAATCTTTGCTTTCAAATCTCTGAAGAGACTTTGTGGGACACAGGTGAACCAAGAAGGCAGTCCTAAAATGAATGGGAAGAAGTTATAGGGAAGTAGATCTCATTTCAAAGCAAGGGAAGACTTCCTCACAATCAGAGATGCCCTGTAGTGTAATGGCCTCGCTCAAAAGGTAGGGTACTCCAGGGAGCAGAGACTGAATGACCACTTATTGGGGATACTATGGGAGATTCCTGTTTTATGTGGAAACTGGCCTTTTCTTTTTTTTTTAATGTTTTTTTTTCCTAGAGGAGGAAATGTAGGTAAAAACAAAAGATATAAATCAGATTTTAAAAGATTTTTCGTAAATACATTTTGGTTTTAAAATTTTTATTTCACATTTGTTTTCATAGTTATCTTTTGTTTTCATATTACCTCCATTTTCCCATATATGCCTTTCCCTCCCTCTCCCAGAGAGCCATCCCTTATGACAGAGACAAAAAAATTTTAAAAAAAGAGAAGGAAGAAAGAAAAATCAGCAAAATCAATCAACACATGGGAAAAATCTAAAGTTATATTCAACATTCCATACCCATGGACCAACCTTGACAAAGAGGAAAGAGAAAGTTTCTCTCTTGTTTCCTCTCTGGGGTCGAACTTGACTATTATAATTTTACAGCAACCAATTTATGATCCTTCCTAATGATGATTAGAATTTTTAATTCTGTGATTCTGGAATCTAAGATTTTACAGTTCCATCCATTGCCATCTTGTTGTCTGAGATTAGTCATGCTCTGGATGAAAAGGAGGGGACATTTTTCCCAGATGATGTCAAGAGAAACCCATGAAGTCCCTCCGTCCAAGAGTCAGTCCTAAATCTGTGACAAGCTGGCCCATCAAAAGGACCTGTCCTTCTTTCTGTTTCTCCTGGGGGAAAGAGCCCATGTGTTCAGGGCAGAAGGTTCCCAGAGGGACAGAGGGAGCTCAGAGCTTCAGCATAATTAACACACTCTAGAGAGCTGAATATTTCCCTTTCTCCTTCTACTTCTCAACTATTTGCTAGATCCAGAGGCTCCCCCCCCCAGAGTCTCTTGCAAGGTGCCAAGATTAATAATAATAGGTCTGTGGGTTTTAGGTTTTAGAAGAATTTTACCCCAAATGACCCTGTGAGATAGGGAATTCTTCCCTTCCTCTCTCTCTCCCTTTCTTTCTCCTTTCTTTCCTTCCCTCCAATTCTTTTCCCTCCTCCCCATTCTCTTTTCTTTTCACTCTTCCATAATCCCTCTTTTTTTTTTCTTCCTCCTCTCCTTCCTACCTTTTTTGTTTCCTCCCTTTCTTTCCTTCGTTTCTTCCCTCCCTCCATTCCTTCCTAACAAATCACATTTTATCTATTTATTATGTATCTATCACTAAGTACTAGGATAATCAGGAAAGGTTTCATGGAGGAAGTGATATTTGAGCTGGACTTTGAAAGAAATTAGGACTTTTAAGAAGTGGAGGAGAGGAAAGAGTACTTGATAGACACAAGAGAGAGCCCATACAAAGGCACAGAGGGCAGAGATGGGAAGTATGAGCAGCAGCAGGGACGCCGGGTTGCTGGACCATGAAGTTTGTGCAGGGCCAGTTTGGGGTAAGAAAGGCAGAAAGGGTCACCTAGAGGAGATGTGAAGGACTTTCATGGGCAAACAGAGGAGTGTGTATTTGATCCTGGGGCTGATCCTAGTAGGGGAACTAAATGGTGAGATGTATTTAACTGACAGCCTCTCACTTATTGGGAAGAGGGAGGAAGAAGTTCAGAGGAGATGATGATTTCTGACCTCTGACCAACTCTGAGAGTCTATGAGCAATCGGTACTGGTACTGCCGGGGCCAGGACTCAAGCTGTAAAGAAGCTGTGTGTGTCCCATTCCAGAATTCAGATTTTCTGACTCATGTCTCTTTTCAGGCAAGAGCCTCAGAAATCTGGGTCTGGGGTGGGGGAGACAAATTAAGGTGCTCCCAAGAAAGACAAAAGAAAATGGGTTTGTGAAAATGAGTCCTGGAGAGGCAGTCTAGGTAGAGAGAATTTCATGCTGAGATGGGAAAGTGTAGAATTTGTTGGGAAACTTTGGGTTGCCCATTTGGACTAGAGAATAAAGTATGTTTTAGTGGAAAAAGAGGAGGCTGGAAAAACAACCTCCTAGATTTTCATTTAGTCCAACCCTCCCCCTCCATTTTATATGTGAGAAAGTAAGGCACAGAGGGATGAAGAAAGTTGTCTAGAGTCACCAACTAGTAAGTGGCTTAGGTGAGATAGGAACCAAGCCTTATCAATTCTAATATGGAAAACCCCGTGGTCAAATTTAGCCTTGAACACCAGGCTAAAGGGTTTGGACTTTCTTCTGCAGGTCATGGAGAAGATGGTTAAGAGTCTGTTTTAACTATTTAAGTGAGACTTAATTAGGCCTGGACTAGAGAGAGCCTTTTGGAATAGATAAGCAAATGGATAGAAGATGCTTTGAGAGCAAGGAACCATTGGCTTGGGGCAGGAGATGGGAGGTTGTTGGCTCTGGCCATATGCCTCTCCCTAAAATCCTAGTTCCGGGACCCTGAAGTGCTTTTCTCCACCTCCAGAGATTGGGGTATTTTTCTTGCCCCGTGAAACAGATCTTTCCCATTTTGGTGTCCATTAAAAATGATTAACAGTTCTTGCATGCGGATTCCTCAATGGGAATCTTCATGGGTTCAATGAAGCAGCACTCTTCACAGGGGAATGGGGGCTATGTTCTTCTCCAAGTTGTCTCTCCCTGTTTCTACCCCAGAGTTCTTGACTATTTTTGTTCTACAGTGTGACATTGGGCAAGTCACTTAAACCTATTTACCTCAATTTCCTCATCTGTAAATTAATCTGGACAAAGAAATGGTTTGTCATTTATTTTGTCTATTATCTCTGCTAAGAAAACTCCAATGGAGTCATGAGGAGTTGGATAAGACTGAAAATGACTGAATAACAACTGATCAAAGTCATGGGCTTCTCAGAATAATATTTTCAAATGCTAAATTCTAATTAAAGGTAGTGAAAATAAGGATGTCATTTTTTTTCATGAAATCTCACAGACCCCCCCCTCCCCTAGGTCTGGGCACCCAAGCTTCCCATCCCCAATACTTTCTCCTTGATTCTGGTGATTCTCATATCTGTATTTCTTGCCCTGACCTCTCTCCCCCAAGTTTCAGACTCTATTTTCTGACTGATTAATGGGCATCCTCACCTGGATGAGTGTTGGCCCCCTCCGTCTCAAAGGCCAGGGCGTATATTAGCTCTGAAGTTAGAGGCTGGGTTTAAACTCTGCCTCTGCCATTTATTATATTTGGCAAAACATTTAACTTGCCCTGATCTCAGTTTCCTCATCTATAAAAATAAGGGTGTTGGACTAAATGATCTGTAAGATACCCTTTCCCATCACTAGATCTAAGAACCTCTGAGCTTCCCCTTAAACCAGTTCTTCTCCCTGGATTCCCTATTTTTTGTCAAATCCTCCACCACCCTTCAGCTTCAAAATCCCTGCAGCCTCTGATTCCTTCAAGGCCTCATCCCCTCAGCCAGACACTTTTCAAGGCCCTCCTTCTCAATTTCTCTCCCATCCATCTTCTTCATCCCCAAAGAGCTCACCTGGTGTGAGCTCCTTTTAGTTAGATGGTTATAACAGCCTCCTGACCATTTCCCAACTCTAATAGTTCCCCCTGAGCTGCAAGAGAAAGTCTCACCCTTCCATCCAACATCTGGCATCCAAGGTCTTCCACAATTGAGATCTCACTTATCTTTCCAGCTTTAACCTCTTCCTTCAAAACGGATTTTTTGCTGCAATATAACTATACAAACTGCAGTTTCCCTTATAGCCAACACTTTGCATCCAGCCTGTGCTGTGCCCTTTCCCCAGAAGGCCTTTCTTTCCTTGTCTCCACCCCTCAGGATTCTAATCGGGTTTAACAGTCACCCTCTCCATGAACTGGACCTTACGTGGACTCTTGCAGGATCTCCCCCTGGCTGTTCCCAAGCTGTTCTCCCTGCCTCCAAGGGCAACCTCTGCAACCGATCCTCCGCACAGCCACCCGAGTGACAGGCTTAACCATGTCAGTTTTCTGCTCAAGAAGGTTTCTGCTGTTCCTGGTCTCCCCGAGGATCAAATACAAGCTCCTTTCTTTGTCCCTGAAATCTTTCCACCACCTCGTCCCAAGCTTCCCTTGCAGACTTTTACACATTGCTTCATTTCATGGATCCTAGGACCCAACCAAACTGACTTATTTGCAGTTCCTCATGGATGACACTCGTCTCCTTCCTTCGTGTCTTTCCCCTGGTTACCTCCTACATAAAGCCTTTTCTGATTCTCCCAAGCTGCCTGCCCACCTTCAAAAAATATCTTGTCTTTACTCTGTAGATATCTTATAGATACCTGCAAATAGATACGCGGTTTTTCCCCAAGTTTCCTGAGGGCAGGGACTTTGGGGCAGACTTTATGCACCTTTGTTTTTGTAACCCCTGTGCCAACTGTGGTACCTGGCACAGAGTAGAATGCTTAAAAATGCTTTGTTGATTGAAAGCTAGATGGGGGAAGTCTTCCTCAATCTCCTCCAAGAAGATGGGTATTCTCTCTCATCGAGTCTCTTCTGGGGGAGGCTGACCAACAAGTGGGAACTTAATTTCTGGCAAGATTCTGGAATATAGTATTATATGTAGTATTAAAGGGACGGTGTAGAAAAGGAAGCAGAAAGACTTCATCAAGAACAGGTCATGCTAGAATGACTTTGTTTCCATTTCTGGACAGGCTAAATTAGGTATCGAGAAGATAAGTCATAAATGTAGAGTGGGTGACACAGTGGATAGAGTACAGGGTCTGCAGTTGCAAAGACTCCTCTTTCTAGTTAAATTCTGGTCTCCGCCGCTTTGTGTGACTCTAGGTAATGCTGTTTGCCTCGGTTTCCCCATCTGTAAAAAGGAGCTGGGGAAGGAAATGGCAAAGCGCTCCAGTGTATCTGCCAAGGAAACCCCAAATGGGGGCGCAAAGAGTTGCTCATGGTGGAATAACAGCAGAAGCTCACCCGCCTAACCCTTGGCAGTATTCGGCAAAGTGTTATTCTTGTAGAAAAGGTGGCGAGGTGCGGGTTAGCTGGCAGTTTGGTGGGTGGCTTTTGAACTGGTCAGGTGCCCGGGCGTTTGTTAATGGATCCTGTCAGCGAAGGCAACGGGCGGTCCCTATGGAGTGCCTGAGGCTCGGACTTGGCCCGGTGCTGTTTAATGTTTTTGTCAATGACTGGGACGGAGAGCGTGATGGTCCCTCCCATTTTGGACGTCTGTGGTTCCGTGACTGTCCCTTGGGGGGGCGGCCTAGCGAAGACTATCTGCCTCCAGTCCCGGGGAAGAGGGAGCATCCTCAGAGAGCCTCCAGCCCCGAAGCTGCAGGCTTCAGCAGAACCTCGGGCTCCCCCCGGTCTCACCTGCCGGGCCCGGCGCCCAGCTCTTGGACCACGTAGCCAGACATCGCTGACCCCCATTCCTCTCTTCCCTGGAGGCCTGTGTCAATGGGCTGCTCTTTTGGACTGGCTCCCCAAGGACAGATCCTGCCTTTTGGTTTTCTTTGTCCCTCCAGTCGGCGCTTGGCATATAGTAGGCATTTAATAAGTGCTCGTTGGCCAACTGGCTGCTCTGATCTTTCTCTCCCCCCGCCCCCGCCCCAGCAGAACCGGCGTCGGTGGAGACTCACGTCCCGGGCTTCTGCTCGAAAATGTGTTCGTCTCCATCTATGGCTAGCCCTCACAGGGTGGGGGTGGGGTAGACACGGAGGAGCGCTCCCGGCATTGTTAGGAGCAGTTGGGGCAGAGCCACGTGTGACCCCAGAGGCAGCCTTCTGGTCAAAGGTCTGGACACGGCTGCCCCGGGCTGCCCCTTCATATTTATCCCCCACCTCTCTCCTTTCTTTCCTCTTTCTCCCTCCCCACAATAATTTTCAGCCAGAAGCTTATTCCACATGATGGCATTAGGTCTGATTTGTGCCTGAAAAAACCTTCCTCCTCCCCCCACCATCCACACACACACACAGAGCCACCATGACTCAGACTCAGAAACCAAATCAAGCCTGGTCTCACCAGACCCAGATAGGAGTGCCAAGCCCTGCAGGAATATGACTGAGTGGGAAATCCAAGGATGCAGAGTCCTTATACGTAAGAGTCTCTTCCTAATCCCCATCTCTGGGAACAAGGGCCGTACCCCCCTAAGCTCGCCCCAATAGTGTGAGAGGGAAATGCTATCCATGGGGTATGGGATTTAAAAGAACGATTGCATTTCCAAATAGAATCCGAAATGAAATTCGGGGAGAAAAATCCTAAAAAGAAGAATATAACTCTGAAAATTAAATCCTAAAGAGAATTCTGGAATGGAATCTGAAATCACATTGTATGATCCACCGAATTCTGAAATTCAATCTCAGAAAGAACTGTAGAATTTTAGGAACTGAATCCTAAATAGAATCATTGAATTCTGGAATGCCCTCTTCAATGGAAGCAGAGAATTCTGGGGAGGAGTCAGCTGAACGGGACTGTTCCAATTCCCTGCCTTCGGGCAGGTGAAGGTCTAACCCACCCAGAACAGATGGCTCTCTGTTCTATTCTTGAAGGTCTCCAGGGATGGACTACACAGCCTCCCCGAGCCATGCCATTCCCGCATGATTGCTCTTGACAAAAGCTCTTTCTCCTGGTTTCTCTGAAGCCCACTACCTCTGGCCTCTGCCGTGGGCAGCTGTCTAGTCATCCCCTCTTAGAGAGCCAGACAGTCATCAAGGAGCCCCAGTGGCATCCAGCCCGCGCTTGAATCAAACCGATGGCATCCCGAGGGCCTTTCCAATCCCCTACAATTTCTGTTAGTCTCCTAAACTTCAGCCAGCTGTCTGTCTTGTTCCTCTCCCCAACCCTCACTTGGTAAGCAGGAAACGGAGCCCCCTTGTAGGTATCTCTAGGTGAGACAGTGACTCGTCAGTTAAGTGTCTCAGGCCACATTCGAACTCAAGTCCTCCTAATTTCAGAACCAGGGATCTATCCACTGAGCCCCGAGTTTTTAAATACAGGAAGGATCTTAGGGGCACAGAACCGCAGAAGCAGAAGGGACCTCAAAATGCAGAATGTCCGAGCTAGCAATGGCCTCTGGACATAGAGATAGCGGGATTGTTGGGGACAAAAGAGAAGTGATGCAAGTCTTCAGGTATTGGAGAAGGGGGATTAGACCGTTCAGCTTGGCCCCAGGGGGACAGAGCCCAGAGCGGGGAAAGATGCAGACACAAATCCAGGCTTGCGGGCGGAGAAACTTCCTCACAATCAGAGCAATCCCATGTGGACCGGGGCTGTTTTGAGAAGTGGCAGAGCCCGGCTTTGGGGCTGCAGGATTTATTGCAACATAGGCTGGTGTGGGGATGGATTTCTTTCATATACGGATGGAGCCAAATGGCCTCTGAGGTCTCTTTAACTAGCGAATTCTATGACTCTGTCAAAGAGCTTTGGATTTGTGTCAAGAGGGATCTGAGTTCGGAACCTGCCTCCAACACTTCTAGTGGTGAAGCATAAATTGCTTAGTCCTAGTCCTGTTTCCTCACTTGGAAAAGAAAAACAACAATATTTGTGCCACTCGCTTCATCAGGTTGTGACGAGGGTCAAATGAAATAATGTTTAATTAACCTCGAAGCACTTAGTAAATTTAACCATTGTTACTATATACAGGGCATTTCAAAGGGAGAAGGGGGTCCGTGAGAGCCCGCAGCCCGGCCTCCCGTTTGCAGGCTTAGCCAGCGAGGATGGGAAGCCAGACTTCCCGACTCCCCCACGGCTGAACTACTTTCCATGGGCTTTGCTGCTTTTCCCTTCATGGCTTGTCATAAGGCATGGAATTTCAGATCACGAGGGGAGGCCTTCACCGAGTATGGAGAAGTCCTGGATGTCCCAAAATCCCCAGGGAAGGGGGGAAGGAGGCGAGAATCTGGGGCTCCCCATTTCTTTTTTTTCTTTTTGCTGAGGTAATTGGGGTTCAGTGACTTGCCCAGGGTCACACAGCCAGGAAGTGTTAGTGTCTGAGGCTGGATTTGAACTCGGGTCCTCCTGTGCTCTCTCTATCCACTGTGCCATCTACTGGCCCCGGCTCCAAGTACTTTTATCCAAGGACCTTCTAGAAACCTCATTGCCAAATTCACCGCCCAGTTTGAAGGCGGCTGCTCTCCCAGCTGGCATTGGTGGGAGCGGAGGGCGGAGTCCCAGCAGAAGGCAACGCTGGGCACCAGGGCAGCCCCAGGCACGGGACGGGCACAGCAGACCTCGGAGCCGTCCCCCGAGCTTCCGGCCCAACCTGGGAGCAGCTTCCCGCTCGGCCTTCAAGCCTCGTCTTCCTGATTCCATTTGGAACAAGACAGTTGCAAAAGATACAAAATTACTTCAGGAGGAAAATGAGGATAAAAAGAAGAAGGGAAATAGAGCAAGAGAGGGAGGAAGAGGGGGAGGGAAAAAAGCGAGGCAGAAGGAGAGGGGGTGGAAAGGGAGGAAGAGGGATGGAGACGTGAGGCAGAGACAAAGCGGCGGAGAAAGAGACCCGGAGGAAGGATGGGGAGAGACAGAGACGGTGACGCAGCGGGGAGGGAACAGAACAGTCACGGGGAGGGAGGCAGGCAGAGGAGAGGGATTGTCCTACCGAGGCACACTCCTGACTTTATTCCATTGTAGACGAGCGGGGATGGAGCTCGGGGAAATAAGACGAAAACACGCTCTCGTTCCTGTCCCCTCCCCCTCGGAGCCTTCCCCTCGCCATCCCCTTATTTCTGGGGCGGCCTTCCCCTTGTCGGCGGTCTCTGACTCCTCCCTCCCCCTCAGCCCCCACATCCAATCAGTCACCGAGTCCTGCTCTTTGGCCCTCCCCGGCCTCCTCCTGCCTCCTCCGTATTTCCACAGCCAAGCCCTCCGCAGACGGTGGCTTCCACCCCTTTCGCCCGGACTGTTAGAACAGCCTCCCTGCCAGCCTCCAGCCTCTCCCCGGCCTCCCGCACAGGCTTTCCTGTTCCCAAAGCCCAGCTCCCTCCCCGGCGCCTCGCAGCCGGCCCCGCGTCCACACCGGCTCCCTGCCCCGCGTCCACACCGGCTCCCAGCCCCGCGTCCACACCGGCTCCCAGCCCCGCGTCCACACCGGCTC
The DNA here is from genome assembly GCF_016432865.1 of Antechinus flavipes. Lineage (NCBI taxonomy): Eukaryota > Metazoa > Chordata > Mammalia > Dasyuromorphia > Dasyuridae > Antechinus > Antechinus flavipes. Next base: position 676,628,878 of record NC_067398.1, on the reverse strand, counting down.
CCAGCCCCGCGTCCACACCGGCTCCCTGCCCCGCGTCCACACCTGCTCCCAGCCCCGCGTCCACACCGGCTCCCTGCCCCGCGTCCACACCGGCTCCCTGCCCCGCGTCCACACCGGCTCCCTGCCCCGCGTCCACACCTGCTCCCAGCCCCGCGTCCACACCGGCTCCCAGCCCCGCGTCCACACCGGCTCCCTGCCCCGCGTCCACACCGGCTCCCTGCCCCGCGTCCACACCGGCTCCCTGCCCCGCGTCCACACCGGCTCCCTGCCCCGCGTCCACACCTGCTCCCAGCCCCGCGTCCACACCGGCTCCCAGCCCCGCGTCCACACCGGCTCCCTGCCCCGCGTCCACACCGGCTCCCTGCCCCGCGTCCACACCGGCTCCCTGCCCCGCGTCCACACCGGCTCCCAGCCCCGAGTCCACACCGGCTCCCTGCCCCGCGTCCACACCGGCTCCCAGCCCCGCGTGTCAGGCCCCAGGCGCGGTGACTCAGCCGCGGTCAGTCAGTCAGTCATCAAGCGCCTACTAAGCGGTCACTGGGGGCTCGCGCTGCGTCCGACACGAGATGGGGAGAAAGGGTGAAGAGGCGAGAGAGGAACAGGGAAGGGAAGGAAGAAGAGGGAGGAGGCAGCGACATAGCCGGCGCCCAGGGGGAGTGGGTGCGGACCAATGCTTGGGGCCTGACTGAGAGAAAGGAAAAGGGGCAGACGTCCAGGGAGACCGTGAGGAAAAGGGAGAAGGCAGGAGAAAGAGGGAGGGGGAGGGGGAGACTGAAGGAAAAGAGGGAGAAGAGGAAAGACAAGAAAGGAGGAGCAATGGAGGAAGAAGAAAGGGGGGGCTGGGGAAAGGCAGCAGAGACTAGGTACTCCTGTGTTTGCAGAGCAGAGAACTGGCTAATTCCCCTTATCTCGGGCGACCCGGGCAGGTAACAAACTCTCAGCACCCTGGCCCTCTCCAAGAGACCGTGCTGCTCTGCCCCGGGAGACCCTTTTCTCCGGTGAATCCCCCAGATCAGGGAAGGCCCCCGTCCTGTCCCTCGGTCTCTGGGTTTAGAACGAGCAGAACCCGGGGTGGGTCCTGGACACCGACCCCTGGATGCTGGGCCAGTGCCCTCTGCATCCTCAGAGCCCGGCCTGGCCCTCTGGCGCCTTGAAGGGCCAGAGACTGGCTTTAGGGCCCCCAGGCTGCTGCAGCTAAGGGGGAGCGCGCCCCCCGGGGCCCTCCTGGCTCCCTGCCTCCTCTTACACGGCACCAGAAGATACCCACTCGGTGATCACAAAAGGGGAGCCATCCACACCAGCCCGGCTGTCAGGAAATGCTGCACAGCCAGGGGTTGCCATGGGAACTGGGAGTTAATTAAGGCCTATACACAGAGGCCTGGGTGGAGAGGTCTCCACCACTTCCTACTTGGGAAGCTCAGATGCACCGGCCTCCTGTTTCTCAACAACAAGAGAACATTAAATTAGCCGAGACCCATCTCCACTAAATCATTATAATTAAGTCTCCATGGGGGGAGGGGGCAGGGCCTAGTAACAGGTGCTACCGAATCCCTGCCTTGGAGGGGAGAGCAGGGGAGGGGAGGGAGGGGGTCTTCCTGCTGGTGGCTGAGCTGGCAGGTTGCTCATTCCGAGGGAGACCTAAGGAAGCTGAGAAAGGGCCCCTCAGCTCCCCACCACACGGATGGAGTCCCTTCTGCTCCCTTCTGGCTCTGGAAAGTGTCCAGGAGCCTTGGTTAGACGTCCTTCCCCACCCCCTCCTCCCGGACCAGCGTGAAAGAGGAAAACTGATGGTGTTCTTGGAATGCTGGCCCACCCAGAGGCAGGGGGCTGGACAAGGTGACCCCTTCCAGGGCCCATTCCGGCCAAGAGGTCACTGAAGGATCTGAACTCAAGGCCACAACCAGCCAGACGGGGGGAGGGGGAGACAGGGAAAAGGCAGAAATAATTACTGTCACTCTCTTGGCCTCAGTCTCTCCATCTGTCAAAATAAATGCTTGTTGGATTGAATGAAGGAGGGTTAATTGGATGGACACTAAGACCCCTTCTAGCTCCCACTTGCAGCAATGCCCTTTCGTACTATCTGTGCCGTCTCACAGCCCTACTCAGCCCACTGACAGCCAGGCCCTGCCAACACATCTGCCCGGCCCGTTACCGCTGGTCCTGCCCACAAAAGAGCAGGAGACCAGGTCTCTGGCTCCTCAGCAGGAGCCCCCATCCCGCAGCCAGGGCCCTCACACCCACCTCCTCCAGCCACAGAGGCCCCACCCAGGCCCCTCAGGAAGGACCTCGAAGGCCCTCGCTCCATCACTCATCCTTATTAATAGCAGAGCAAAGACCTGAGCTCTGGGTTGAAAGGGCTTCCTGTCCCATGGGCACCCCCAGCCACTCCTTCTCCTTGCCCCATGATCGGGATGGACAGGTGGGAACTCAGTCTTGTCTGGTCTGGGAAAAGAGACTCTGGCTAGTCTTCTGTGGTAACTCTTTCCATTTCTGGTGTTCTCACCAGACTCTGAAAGTCTCCTTAAACCCATTTTACAGATGAAGTAACTGAGGCTAGGTGATGAAGGGAATGTCCCACAGCTGGCATCTGAGCCGAGAGCCAAAGATAGATTTCTCCTGACTTCAAATCTCACTCGCTCTCTCCCCACTAGACAATATTATCCCTCTGTGCCTAGTGCAACATCATTCACATTTCTAGCCTGAAGTTACAAAGCCCTTTCAGCCATTCTTTCAATCAATCCTCATCTCAGAACTGGAAGGGAGTCAGGGCAGTTCCCATTTCACAGAGGGGAAAACTGAGGGGTAAGGACTGACCTAGGGCTCTACAGTTAGTCAGTGGCTGAGCCAGGACTCATCTCGGGTCTCCTGACTCCTACATTAGAACGGTGTCACTGGAGCCAGAGCCACTCTGAAGCCCCATGTCATCATCACTCAGGGCCTGTTTGGGAGCACGGTCAGGGGCTGGAGGGCTGAACAGCCCCTTCAGACCAAGGTGGTTCTCATCACGTACTCCCCTCCCCCCATTCCAGAGTCTGGCCCTGCTCTCAGTGTGCATAAGACAGAGCCTCACCCCAGCCAAGGGGGCTGGGTTGGTTTCTCTATCTGTCTTTGCTTCTCTCTCTCTCTCTCTGTTTCTCTCTGTCTCTCTGTCTCTCTGTCTCTCTGTCTCTCTCTCTGTCTCTCTCTCTCTCTCTCTCTCTCTCTCTCTCTCTCTCTCTCTCTCTCTCTCTCTCTCTGTTTCTCTCTGTCTCTGTCTCTGTCTCTCTCTCTCTCTGTCTCTCTCTCTCTCTCTCTCTGTTTCTCTCTCTCTCTCTCTCCTCTCTCTCTCTCTCTCTGTTTCTCTCTGTCTCTGTCTCTCTCTCTGTCTCTCTCTCTCTGTCTGTCTCTCTCTCTCTCTCTCTGTTTCTCTCTCTCTCTCTCTCTCTCTCTCTCTCTCTCTCTCTCTCTCTCTCTCACACACACACACACACACACACACACACTTGACTGACTGGCCCCTGCACAGGCTGGTCATGATCTCTGGTAGGGATCCAAGTGGCATTTTCAGGGACTAGGGCTTATGGGGAAAGCAGGAAGAGAAAGGGTGGAGATGATGTGGGAGGGAGAGAGGCAGACACATGCAGGAAGTGATGGGAAGGGACAGAGACAGATGGGGAGAATGAAAGAAGAAAGGAAGAGATGCGTGTCTGAACAAGGGAGGACAGAGACAAACAGACAGACAGATGGTGGAGAACGAGACAGAGACAGAAAGAGAGATGGAGAGAGAGGGAAATGAAGAGACACGTCAAAAGGACAAAAAGAGAGAGACAGAAACAGAGAGTAAGGAAAAGGAGAGAGACAGACAGAAACAAAAAGAAAAAGACAGAGACAGAGACAGAGATAGAAACAAAGAGACAGAGACAGAGATAGAAACAAAGAGAAAGAGACAGAGACAGAGGGAGAGAGACAGAGAGAAATGGAGAGTGAAAATGAAAAGAGACAGTCAAAAGGACAAAGACAGACAGAAATAGAGTCAGAGAGAGACAGAGAGATAGAGAGTAAGGAAAAGGAGAGATAGAGACAAATAGAGAATGAAAAGAAACAGGTAGTCAAAAGGACAAAGAGAGACAGAGAACCAAAGAAACAAAGAGTCAGAGAGACAGAGATAGAGTAAGGAAAAGGAGAGAGACAGACAGACAGAGACGGGGAGATGGAAAGATAGAGACACAGAGAGAGATACACAGAGAGGGACTCAGAGAGAGACACACAGAGAGACAGAAACAAAGAGTCAGAGAGAGATAGAGAATGGGGAAAAGGAAGGAGAGACACAAAGGGATGGAGACAGAGAGAGTAAAGAGGCAAAGAACAGAGAAAACAGAGGTGGGGAAAAGAGACAAAGAGACAGAAATAAGAGAGAAAGAGACAGAGAGAGAGATGCAAAGAGAGAGACACAGACAGAGAGAGAGAGAGAGATGCGGAGACAGAGAGACACAGACAGAGAGAGATGCAGAGAGAGAGAGACAGAGAGACACAGAGAGAGACAGAGAGACACAGAGAGAGAGATGGAGACAGAGAGAGAGACAGAGACAGAGAGAGACAGAGACAGAGACAGAGAGATAGAGAGAGAGAGAGACAGACACAGACACAGAGACAGAGAGAGACAGAGAGACACAGAGACACAGAGAGAGACAGAGAGACACAGAGAGAGACAGAGAGAGAGTTTGGGGGAGGGGAGGGTTCCACCTGCCTGGGCTGCCTGCGTCCCGGCCCCTGCCCTGGGGACTAAGCTTGACATTGGGCACTGAGGGGCGTCCACAAGGGGGAGGACGCGGACAGGACCGGCACCAGGGGCAGCCTGCTGGTGGCGCGGGAAAGGCTGGGGTCAGGAAGGAGCACAGAGGTTAATGTTTAATGCTTATCTAAATAATTGAGCGGGGGGAGTAAGGCGCAATCCCGCTTTATCGGGGAGCCAGCTCGCCCCCCCAGCCCGCCGGCGGCCCAAGTGCAAAGCCCGCGTGCGGGGCATGTGCGTGCGCCCCTGTGTGCGCGTGTGCCTGTGGATGGAGCGTGTGCGTGTGCCGGAGCGCGGGGTGCGGGGCTGACTGCGCTGAGGAGGGAGCGGAGCGGGGCCCCCTCCCCTGAGAGTGTGGGGCCGGCGGCGGGTGCACGTCTCTCCGGCTGCCCAGACGGCGCGCGCATGAGTGGGTAAGTGGGGAGGGGTGCGTGTACCCGGGCCCCCGCCCGCTGCGGCCGCACGCGGGGAAGGTGCCCGGAGGTTCGGCACGTGCTCGCCGAGAGTGTGTGAGTGTGTGTGTGTGAGTGTGTGTGCGCGCGCGTGTGTGAGTGTGAGTGTGTGCGCGCGCGCGTGTGTGAGTGTGAGTGTGTGTGCGCGCGTGAGTGTGAGTGTGTGCGCGCGCGTGAGTGTGCGCGCGCGCGCGTGTGTGAGTGTGAGTGTGCGCGCGCGCGTGTGTGTGAGTGAGTGTGAGTGTGAGTGTGTGTGTGAGTGTGTGCGCGCGCGTGTGTGTGTGAGTGTGTGCGCGCGCGCGTGTGTGTGAGTGTGAGTGTGTGTGTGTGTGTGAGTGTGCGCGCGCGCGCGCCGCCCGTGGCCTCAGACCTAGATCCGGCTCCCTGGGGTGGGAGGCCGGGGTGGAGCAGGGGAGAGGTGCGGGCCCTGCGCCCGGGACCGGTCCAGGAGGGGCCGACAACTCTGCGAGCCAGGAGGGAGAGTCAGCCCCAAGCCTGCAGGCGGCCCAGTGCTCCGGAGGGACCGGACCGGGGGCACGCTCCCACTCCCGTGAGCCTTTAGGGCACTGCCCTGAGGACCCGTATGGGGCTGGCCGCCGTGCCCGGGCCCCCAACCTCCGGGCAGCGGCTCCCGCCTCAACAGGTCCCTCCTGGTCCGACTGTTAAGATGGGCCGGGGTCTTCTCAGGAGCCCTCGTGGCGAACGCTGTTGGGCTTGGCAGGCAGCAAAATGTCCAGGAGAGCAGCTATGTGCGCGTGAGGGGGTGGGGTGAGAAGGGGCCTGATTCACTCCCCTCCCTCCTCCCCGGGACCACAAATCCTGAACAGGGAGCATCTTCTTTGGGCCCCCCTTCCCACCTCAGCCCGGCGTGCTCAGGTCTTAGAGGTTGAGTCAAGAGGGCAGGGATCCAGGTCCCCAGGGAGAGGGGTGGGACTTCCCCCCCTCTCCCACCCCCTCCCCTCCTCCTGGTTATCCATCTCCCGTAGATTATATTTAAATATCTCTTTTGTGCAAAGCAGGATCTGGGAATGCCCCTAAGAGCCAGTTACCACGGCAACAACAAATGTCAGCTTCCATGTGCTGAATAACGGTTGCCATGGCGACTCCTCCTCTACCCAAGGTGCTGGGAGAGAGGGGAGGGAAAGGGAGGGGAGTGACAGGGCCAGCCTTGCCCCTGAGGGAGGGGGAGGAGGGGAGGTTGGGGAGGGGTGGGTGGGTCAGGGGCTGCATTTCAGGTGCAAGCCCTTAAGGCTTTCCTGGGGGCCCTTGTCCCCTCCCCCTCCTCCCCCCTCATTCCTCTGCCTTCCATAGTCCCTGAGGTCCATCACCCTTCCCTCCACCCCCCACCCAGTGCCATCTGTTTGTTTTAATCCCAGTTCTCTCTCTCATCCGGGGATACCAGAGCTGTCCACTGGCTGGTTCTATGCTCTCAAGGATCCAGGCCCCGAAGGGTTTGGGAACATGTCACTCCAGGGACTAGGGAGCCTGAAGCCCAGGTCGGGGAAAGCTCTCGGTCCGGGAGTCTCTGCCCTTTTCCCTCTCCCTGGGCCGGACTTGTCCGGATCAGGGCCAGACACAGAATTTGCCAGAGTTCGTCCCAGGGAAATAACTCACGACGGAGAATTCCCTGGGCTGAGAGGAGGCCAGGCACTGAAAGAAGTGTGAAACTATTTAAAAATTGTCCCAGGCCCAAGATGCTCAGAAAGAACGGGGACTCCATGAGGGGACTGGTGACTCGGTGAATAAAGGAGGGGGGTTCTTTCAAGATACGGGAACTCAGCGAAGAGAACAGGGAGCTCTGGGTGGGGTGAGGATGTGGCAAGAGAGGTGGGGGGGTCTCTGGAGAAGATGGGAGCTCAGTGAAGGAGAGGGGCTTGGTGAGCAGGATATCACTTCAATGAATGGGATGGAGGCTCAATCAGGGGAAAGGGATCATTGAGGAAGATGATGCTTCTGGAACCCAAGGAGTCCGGGGCATGAGGGCAATGGGGGTTTACTGACAGGATCAGAGAAGTGGTGGGGACTCAGTGAAGACACAATGGGACCCACAAATTGGGATGAAAGGATTTGGGAGTCTCAGAAAATGGGACAGAGAATGGCATCAGTGAGGGAACAGAGCTCATTGTGGAGATGGGGACACTGACAGGCCCTGAACTGGAGGGAAAGGGTTAAATACCCTGTATATTCTTATACTTGCAAGTGTATTCCTGCATTCAACTATACCCTTGAGGACAGGAATTATTTTTCACTTTCATCTTGCACCTAGCCTAGTGCCTCCAATGTAGTAAGCATTTAATAAACAATCACACTGGTTTAGATTTGGATCGCGTCGAGAGAAGTCCAGCAAATGAGTGCAGAGAGGGGTGTTCTGGAATCCAACCAGCTCTTGAGAGCTGCCGGTATTATTCATTTTCATTGTGAGCATTTACACCTCAGAAACTGACAGATGCTATCAATCAGGGCTTGATTTATTATTTTGTTGATTGTATAGATTTAAAACAATGATGGAGAAATGTTAGTGATTAAACTTTAAAATGTATTTTTACCAATTCCCTCAGCTGATTGTTAAACATTTTCCAGCATCCCTCTAAATGTAATTATCAGTGAGTGGGTATTGGGCTCACTGAAGGGCATAAAGATTAAGGGAATTACAGAATCATAGATTTTGAAAACTGGAAGAGACTGCAGTGATTAGTTTAACCCCTACCCCAAAAGAATCCCTTTATATTATAATTGAGTCATTTTTCATTCATGTCCAATTTTTTGTGGCCCATTTGGAGTTTTCTTGGCAAAGATACTGGAGTGGTCTGCCATTTCTTTCTCCAACTCATTTTACAGATGAGGAGACTGAGGCAACAGAGTTAAGTGACTTATTCAGAGTCACCCAACATAAGTGTCTGAGGCAGGATTTGAACTCACAAAGATGAGTGCTTTATGCCCTATGGTACCCATCTAATGCCCTCGTTTACATTATCATATACTCCATTATTACCCAACAACCACATACCCAACAAGTGGTTAGCAAAGTTTCTCTGTGAAGACCCCAAGGAAGGGAAACAAGGCAGCCCGTTCCCCTTTAGGATAAGTCTAGTGATTAGGAAGCTTCTCTGGACAACCAGCTTAAATGAACCTCTGCAGTTTTTACCCACCGATCATGGTTTTGCTCTTTGGAACAAGTCTAATAGCTCTTCCAGCCATCAGCCCTTTAAATCCTTGCTATGATGTCATCTCACCCCATCCTCAATCCTTTCCCAGGCTAAATAGGAAGAAATCCTTAAGAAGAATTGGGTTGAGTTACATTGGCATTAAGCTCAGAAATGGGCACTCCATGAAGGGGATTACTGGATGGGAAGGAATGTTTTTTTTAAATAATGACTTTTATTTTCAAAATACATGCAAAAATAGTTTTCCACAAAACCTTGTGTTCCAAATTTCCCTCCCTTCCCCCCACACCCTTCCCCTAGACAGCAAGTAATCCAATATATGTTAAACATGTGCAGTTCTTGAGAAGGAGTTTTAGCAAGTGGATGCAGAGTGGGGATCAGTGAGATGACGGGGGATCAATGAGGGAAGGGCAGCAGAGTCAGAATCACATAATATTGGAATTGGAAGGGACCTCTGTGGCCATCTACTCTAATCCACACCTGAATAAGAGTTCAGAACAGGGTATTTATAGAGTAGGGAACTTATTAGGTTCTTAATAAGTTCTTGATCTCTTCTCCTGAATCCCCTGTAATATACCCATGTGGTCCTCTGGTTTTTACTTGTGTACTTCTAAGGAAGAAGCACTCTTTCCTGAAGCAGCCCCATTCCATTTTGGGATATCTATAATATTAGGAAATTGTTTTCCAACATCAAGCATAAACTTTTCTCTTTGTAACTTCCAACCATTGATCTGAGCTCTGCCTTTAGGGACCAAACAGAGCAAGCCTAATCCCTCTTTTCTATAAGAGCCTTTCAAATGTTTCTAGAAAGCCATATTTCCTCCTGGCCAAGTTTTCTCTTTTCCAGGCTGAACATCCCCATTTCCTTCCATCAATCTTAGGATATGAATTGGGAATTGGTCCTTCTCCTCTGGAGGCTATCCAAATTAATAAATGTGACTCCCATAATTGAACACAATCCTACCCATTGTCCAGTGTCATCAGCGCATAATACACCAGGATTATCATTAACATTATCTCTGTCCCTAATCCTAGAAGTTTTGCCTTGTCTAATGCTGCCTAAGATTTCATTAGCATTTGAGGTGGATATATCAATCAGATTTTATTAAGCACCTACTATGTGCCAGGAACTGTGTTAAGCACTAGGGATACAAAATCTGACCTCAAGGAATTTACAATTTAATTGGGTAGAAAACAAATATATACAATCTGTACATAGGGTAAATAAGAGATTATTAACAGAAGGAAAGCACTAGAATTAAGAGGAGTTGGTGAAGACTTCCAGTAAATGATGTAATTTTAGTTGAATCTTCAAAGAAACCTAAAGGGTTAACAGAGTCAAAGAAAAAAAGCATTCTGGGCATGGGGGACAACTAGAGAAAATGCCCAGAGCTAAAAGATGGAGAATCTCGTTTGTGGAACAGTCAGGAGGCCAGGGTTACTGGATCGAAGAATTCATAGGGTGGGGAGTAAGGTATAAGAAGACTGAAAAGGGAGGAGGGGCTAGGTCATGAAGTCCTTGCATGGCAAAGCATTTTGTACTTTCCCCTGGAAACAATTAGGGAGCCATTGAAGTTTATTAAATAGGGTAGAAGAGTGATATATACAGATATAGATATCCCCTATATCTTTTTTCAACTTGAAAGGATGCATACTTAACCAATTAAAAAATTGATTTTTTAAAAATTTGAGTATATGAATTAACATTTATCCTCCTTATTTTTATTATTAGATTTAGCCCAAATTTAGTTTGTTCATATATTTTTGGATTCAGAATCCATCATCCAGGTGTGTCATTTCTAGCAACTCTGTGACATCTGCAGATTTGATAATCATACCACCATTGATGAAAGTTTTGTTGTTTCTTCAGTCACATCTGACTCCTTGTGACCCTATTTGGGGTCTTCTGGGCAAAAAAGTGGTTCTCCAGCTCATTTCACAGACGAGGAAACTGAGGCAAACAAGGTTAAGTGATTTGCCCAGACTCATATAGCTGATCAGTGTCTGAGGCTGGATTTGAACTCAAGAAGATTAATTCTCCTGAATCCAGGTTTGGTGCTCGGTGCACTATGGCACCATCTACCTGTCCAGGTTCCCACTTAAACATTATACAACCAAACTCAGAGTCCTGTGGTACTCCAGCATGACATTTGGGGTTTTGCAGTCAGAATTCCTAGATTCATATTTAACTCTCTGTGTGTCTTGATTAGTCATTTAATCTGCTTGGACCTCAATTTCCTCAGCTATAAAATGAGGATTTTAGTAGCATCCACTTCCTAGGGTTGTTGTGAGAATCAAATAAGATAATATTTGTAAAGCATTTAGTTCCTGGCACAGAATAGACATTTCAAAAAGGCTTATTCCCCCTTCCCTCTTTCAACTCTACATCTATTATCCTAATCAAAATTTAAAAAGCATAGCTATAGAGATAGAGGATCATCTAGTTCAACCTCTTAATTTTACAAATAAGGGAACTGAGACTCAGAGACATTCAGATAGTGAATGTGGAATGATGGAGTTTTCTCATGTCTTCAAAATTTGACAATTTTCAAATGACTTCATCTGATTCACTAATGACTACTCTTATGATCTATCATTCAACAAGTTCTGAAGCCACATTATTATATTATCACCCAACCCGTATCTTCCCATCTTTTCATAATAATAGCATGAGAAAATTTTAAATTATTTTTAATATCTAGGTGAACAATACCTACAAAATGTCTACTAGAAATGAGGTTAACCCACTATGATCTATACTTAATAAACCTTGCTGACTCTTTGTGATCACTGTTTCCTTTTTGAAATATTCACAAATCATCTCTTTAATAGTACTCTCTAGAATTTTTGCCAGTCATTGAAGCATATAGTTTACAGAATCCATTCTTTTCTCTTTTTGGAAAGTCAGAATAATGCTTGCCCCTGTCTAGCCCCAAGGTACCTCTCACATCCTCCACTATCTTTCAAAAATCACTAAAAATAGATCAGTTGTCAGTCACAACTGCCAATCCTCTCACTTCCCTAAGATGTTGTCTACCATGGCTTGGTGACTAGAAGCCATGTAGGGCAGCTGGCAATTTCTTAATACATTCTCCACTTATCTTGGATATCCACTTTCTCAGCTATTTTTATTGTCCTTTCCAGTCCCAAGTTGTATTCCCCTTGATGGAAAAAGTGTTAGGGACTAGACATATAGTTTAATTAATATAGGGAATTACCAGGTAAGGAAACTCCCTTTGTCAAGGCAGGCTGGCACCTTCTCCACAACTTAGAGTTCTAGAAAGCTTGAAGCCTCGAGGATCAACAGGCAAAGTGATTTGCACATAGACTAGCAATAAAATAAAGGAAAGATTAGCGATTGAGATGCACTAAAATAAATAGGAGGAAAAGAAAGTACTTATAAAGAGAAGGGACTTCTTCAATTTAAGGCTACCTCTCTCTCTGCCTTATCCAGCAAAACGGGAGTTGATTAGTAATGCTTCCTCTCCATCATTCTTCATCATTATCCCCAGCCGCCTAACCCAGGATTTCTTAAATTTTTTCCCACATGACTCCTTTTTCTTTAGAAATTTTTACATGATTCCAGGTATATAAAATAGATATAGAAATCAAACATTTACTGATAATTATAATTTTGTGATCCCCCACATTCAGTTATGAGGGGTCACAAAACACAGTTAAGAAGATGGGACTAATCTCTGCCTTCATTATGCATGCCTTCAATAAGCCTTAAAAACAATATTTTTTTGGTCTTTAGCTTTTGTCTCAATTCATTCTGGGTATCAGTAATCACATTATTTTTTATAAGACCATGCCACATATCTGTTTTCATTTTCCATTACTTGCCCTTGATTCTATCTTTATAGAATCTGCTTTATTTCCTTAAAAACAAAACAAAACCCAACCCTAAATTGATAGAAGAGTTCCATATGCATCGACATAGGTTCTTCCTCGTCAGATTTGTTTCTATTTTGTGTCTTCAGAATTTCATTTTTGAGAGGCTGACTTCTTTTGTAGAATATGAAACCATGAAGTCCTCCCTTTGCCTTTTCTGAACCCTTTGAAATATCTTCTCCCTAAAAGTGCATGTCATCAGACTTTCCTCTTCTCTATCATAAAGGCTCAGAATCATTGGTCCTCTCCTCTCCAGACTCCCATCATCTCCACCCCCGAGCAACCTGTTTCTCTTTGTCAGTAAGAATCAGCTCAAAGGGAAGTTCTTCCATCTCTTGAAGGTTGAAATTATCATTAAAGCAATTAATTTATTAGCTGCTCTGCTTTTGGCAGAGAAAGAATGCTCTAGCAGATGTCTGGGTAATGAAATTCCTTCATCCCCCATCAAGCCTCTGTGCCAAACTTGAGATGTATCCCCAAACTCTTCATCTCTTTCCTCTTCCTGTCTTGGTGGTCTGTAGCATCCCTCAACTATCTTTTTGCTCCACTTGATCTTCGCTCAAATATTTTCTTCTATGCTTCCTTTCCTTCTTGAATTCCTGGATTTTGCACTCACATCGATGTCCCCCTTTTACACATCTTATCCCTTTTCAATAAGGTAGACAATTCCTGAACTGTATTCCACTCATTGAGCTCATCCCACCAACTTTTAGCTAAACTTATAAATTGAGGGGCCCTTAAGGTCCCTTTCAACTGTAATTCTAGCATCCCATGATGCCCAATTTGCCCTGGCTCTTCTTGTCTTATGCATTTGAGGATAGATATACAAGGCCATGGAAGCCAGGTAGCACAGCGGAGAATAGAGTGTTGGACTTGAAGTCAGGAAGACCTGAATTCAAATGTGGCCTGAGACATTATTGTGTAACCCAATGATTTGCCCCTTTTGCCTCAGTTTTCTTACCTGTAAAATGAGCTGGAAAAAGGAATGTTAAATCCCTCCAGTATCTCTGCCAAGAAAAACTCAAATGGGGTCATGACTGAACAACAATAGGAGGCTATGGTATAATTCCACACATGCAATATACACACATATGGACATACGGACACATACATAGGTGTATAGAGGGTAAAAAAGACCATTTTCTGCCTTACTTTTTACCTAGCCTTAATCACTGAATGGGTATTGCCTCAGTCAAATTGAGGCTTGTTGAGTCAAACTTGAGTTATCTTCAGTTATGCTGATTGATCATGCTACTAGACCCAGATGATTCTGGGGAAGAAAGTGAGACTGGTGACTTAACAGAACCACTCATCTCACTTAAATCTAATTTACTCTTTAAGAAAGAAGGACAGACAGCAACAACATACACATACATACATGAATATATATACCTATGCACTTGTATATTGTTATTGTGGTTTGTCCTTTGTTCTCAAAGAGGACCATGACATTATGGAGGAGGACATTATGGATTTCAGTGAGGGAGGGCTCACTTTCCCCTCCAGAGCCATCTGGGTCTGGTGGCCAGATACAGATCAGGATGACTGAAGATGGCCCTGGATGAAGGGGGAGACCTCGGCCTTTTTAAGCTAAGGTCTTTAACAAATCTCAGTTTGACTAAGGCTATACCCATTCAGTGATTAAGGCTAGGTAGCAAGTGGGGCAAGGAATCTCCTTTTTCACTTAGTAAAAAAAAATCCAAATAAATAAATAAATTTGGAAGGGGAAGACCTTCAGGGTTTCCGGCCAAAGCAGAAATGATTATTGTTACATTCAGAATCAATCAGGATTCAAATGATGTCCAAATGGAACTTGGCCTGGGACCTCTTGGTGGTCAATCAATGATAATCAAAGTGGTTTTGGCTTAAGGCATGGTCCTTAAAAAAGAAACGAAGCCAGTAAATCCCAAGATATCTTGAGAGGGTTCAGAGATCCAAAAAAAAAAAAAAGCTTTTAAGAGCATCTGTAGATTAGAGTATGGTACCCTATGTGGATAGTAAGAGGGAAGCAAAACCAGTTGGAACTCATTTAACAAAAAAGCAGTACATTCTATGCCTGTGATTCCCCATCTCTCTCTGATAAAGGGAGTCACATTTCATTGTACAGAATATTCTCTGGAACCAAATTTGGTCATTACAATTACTCTGAGGTCAACTTCCTTTAGCATTCTTTTCATTTGCATTATTGTAGGAGCAGAAGTCATTGTGCTGGCAAATTATGAACTGTCCTTACTTAAGAACAACTAGTGCTTGCAAGGATTTGCTCACTTTCTCTGCATGGCTTAGCTACAAGGGTCCCCTTCCCCTTCCACTGTAGTTACAGGACAAGTGCCCAGAGGAGGATTGGCAGAGTAGTGAGAAGGGATTGGTCCTAAGGAGAGCAACTTATCATTCCTTGATTTGCCTTACTGACAATTTCATCTTTCCAAAGGTGGAGGAACCAAGGGGGAAATTCCATCCTGGATCTTACAGAGAGGAACTAGTTGTTCAGTGATAATAACTAGCACTGGAACCTGAATGAGGGCAAATATCCCAATTTTCCAGCAGGGAAAGAATGGGCCAATGACTTTGACTTTGATTCCTACAAATACTAAGAAACATTATTAAAGAGAAGTTTAAAGAACATCTGGATTTAAGAAGAAAAAAAAGTCAGAGATTATTAAGAACCACTGTGGTTTCATTCAGGGGTGTGCTGGTAGATGTTTTAACAACTGACCACAAAAATAATAGTTCAGGACACACTTTTAAGTTTAAATCTGCAGGATGACCTGAGTTCAAATCTAGCTTCAGACACTTCCTAGCTATGTGACTCTGGACCAGTCACTTAACTCTGATTGTCTCTTCAAAAAACAAAACAGAACCACATCTCACTTAAATCCCCATTATTAACATTTTTCTCCATCATTTTCTTGTCTAGACAATCGACAAAACAACAAATTAAGCCTTAATTGTTAGAATTTGTTGATTTCAGAAGTGTAAATACTCATTCTGAAAATTTAACAAGTGGCTCTCAGGACACTGAATGAATGGCTTCCAACTTACCATGGCAAGAACCAATCATGTCACACAACTTCATTCCCCATGTCTGGAATTTTCTTTTTCCTCTTCTCCACCTTCAGCCTTCTCTGGCTTTCTTAAAGTCTTGGATAAAATCTCACCTTTCACAGGAAGCCTTTCCAGAAACCCTTAAGTCTAGTGCCTTCCCTCTGAGATGATCTCTTATTTATCTGCATATATTTTATTTGTACAAAATAGTTTATATGTTTTCTATCTCATCACACTGAGAGCTCCTTGAGAGTAAAAACTGCCGTTTGCCTTTTTTCCATCCCCAACACTTAAATACAATGTCTGGTATACAGGAAGCACTTAATGTTTATTGATTTGACTTATGACTGCAGTCACCATATTCAGGTCAGCATCTTTTAAACAGGAAATCACGTTGTTCCATGACTCCCTGAGAAACACATTCCCCTTAGGAAAATTATAAATTCCAACTTATATTGGCAGCTCAGAAGCTAGGTGTATGAGGGAATTCTAGGCCTGGAATCAGAAAAACTTGAGTGCAAATTCTGCCTCAGACACTAGCTGTGAGAACCTAGGCAAGCCAGTTAACCTCTATTTGCCTAAGTTTCCTCATTTGTAAAATGAGAATAATAATAGCACCAACCTCAAAGGTTGTTGTGAGGACAAAATGGCATGTATTTAGTGCTAGGCAACCCTTAAAGTGTTATATATTATTCTATAAATATTAGTTATGATTATTTTTTCTTATGATAAGATTACTAAACTAATAGGTCAGAAAATGCTGTAAATATAACTTGCTTAGATTTTAGCAGAGCATCTGATTCTTTTGTGATATTCTTATGGAAAAGATTGAGAGAGAGTGGCCTAGATTATAATACAGTTTTAGATGCTTTAGGACCCGGAGGAACGATGGAGGTCCATGAGGAGGTCATAGTAACTGCTGCAGGTCGGCTCAGAGGGCCCCCAGTGGAGGGTCCTAGGGTTCTTATACTTGACCCTTTACCACATGACATTTTTATTAGTGACTCCAATGAAGGCACAGATGGCATCCTCAGCACATTTGTAGATGGCACACAGTTGGGAAGGATAACTAATATAATAGAATCCTTCCCAGCCTAGCATCAAGGGGTCAGATACACTGGTTATAGAAACCTGTGGGAACCAGATTAAAATATAAATTGGGAAATACTTAACAAAATAAATAAGCATATAAATAAAAAATAGCTGATATTAAATTTTAGGGAAGCTAGAAGGTACATTGGATAGAATGCCACCCCTGGAGTCAGAAAGACCTGAATTCAAATCTGGCCTCAGAGAATTACTTGCTGTGTGACCCTGGACAAATCACTTTACCTGTTTGCCTCAGTTTCCTCATCTGTAAAGTGAGCTGGAGAAGGAAATGGCAGACCACCCCAGTATCTGCACCGGGGTCTTTGCCATGACTGACCCAATTCAACAACAAAAAATACTACTTTTTTTTTTTTTTTTTTTGCTGAAGCAATTGGGGTTAAGTGACTTGCCAGGATCATATAGCTAGGAAGTATTAAGTGTCTGAGGCTGGATTTGAACTCAGGTCCTCCTAATTTCAATTCAATTTCTAACCACTGTACATCTATCTGCCCCCCCCCAAATACTACATTTTAAGACTAAGTCAATATGCAGCCTGCAAGGATCCTTATGTATAATTTAGTGTCCCCCATTTCTCTTTGAATTTGACATCACTGTTCTAGAACGTTGGGTTGAACCTAATGAGATGGAATTCAGCAGGGATAAATGTAAAGTTTTATGCTTGTATTAAAAGGATCATCTTTAGAAAATCAATATTGGGTTCAGGTTTAATAGACAGAAGTTTGTCTAAAATAACAATCTGGGGTCTTTGGTCTGGGTTGGAGGTGCTATATGATAGCCAAAAAACTATCAGGGTCTTTAGCTACATTTAAGAGAGGCATAACTTCTAGGAATAAGGACTTTACAATCCCTTTAATCCTCTGCCTTGTTTTGACTTTACCTGAAAAATTGAGTTTAGTTCTTTGTCGATTTAGGGTGCCATTGATAAGTTGACCAATCAATAAGCATTTATTAAGCCCCCACTATGTGCTAAGCTCTAAGGATATCTGGATACAAAGAAAGGTAAGCTGGAGGAAAACTAGAAATGGTGAAAAGCTTTGAATCCTCAGTTAAAGGGACTAGAAATGTTTAACTTGGAGAAGGGGAGACTTGAGGGACTTGATGGCTGTTTTCAAGTATTTGAGGGACTGAATTTGTTGTGTGTGACCCCAGAGGGCAGAACCAGGAATGATGGGTAGAAATGGAAAAGAAGCATTTTGGGCTTGATGTAAGGGAAAATATCTTATAATTAGAACTATTCAATCAAGGAATGGGCTGACCCAGGCTTTCCTCCTCTTAGAGGTCTTTAGTCAGAAGCTAGATGGGTATGTGATGGTAGGGAGTCCTTGTGTATATCAAGATCTCTGAAGTCCCCAAATTCTGAGTAACTTTCCCCATGAGGAATGTTAGAAATCATTATTAGGTTCAAATATATTCTTCCTGAAGTCATTAGTTGGTTCTGAGAAAGCAAGACATTAGGTAAAACCACAAAGTTATAATGGCCATAAACAATATATATGTAATTTATAATATATAAGGGATAGTTAGTTACAAAGATGCAAAGTTATAATGGCCCGTAAACAATATACATGCAATATATGTATAATATACATAGGCTGTTAGGGATTGATAACCCCTCAGATAATTATCATTGACTGTTTCTCTAAGTGGAAGGGCACGCTTAGCCCTTGTCCTAAGCATGGCCATGGAACAATGTCATCTTGTGTTGTAATTTCAGGATTCGGTGGTACTACATTGGCAATACTACTGTGAAACAGTGTTGGTTGGGGCAACATCATGAACTAGCCGATATTCTAATTAATCATTATCATTATATCATATGATTGGTATAATCATAAATAATGATTAATTATGCTTTGCGAGCTTACCTGGGGACTTGATAATCATCAGTTGAAACATAAATTATATAAGAAAACACGGTCCAATTTAATCTGTTAACAAATGAATCTGTTTCTAACTAGCCTGTATAATACAAATCCTGTACTGGTCGAGAGAATCTGTTTCTTGGACTTCCAAGCAGATATCAGAATGAGACTTTTTCTTTTTACCTATAAGGCTGTCAGAAGACATGAGTCTTAAAGGCCTTATGGGAATTCTTACAGGAAGATTCTAACTTTTGTCATTTTCCAAAGCCCCAAAGTCTAAAAGACTAAAAATGATTAACTCTGGCCATGAGCTACCTTGTCTTACTGAATGAATCTATATTTGACGCATCTGATCCATAAATGGAAAACATTAAAATTTATAACTGTTTCCACTATAATGAATAGCAATCTTCTGTTTTCAAGCCTACAAGCAAATAAATTCTTACCAAGCCTTGTTAGGAGCACTCCATTTTAGGTTAGGTTCCCACTACTCCATTAAGTCATGGTCTAGAAATTTAACTCCCAATTCTCTCTCTCTCTCTCTCTCTCTCTCTCTCTCTCTCTCTCTCTCTCTCTCTCTCTCCCCCTTCCTGCCTCCCTCCCTCTTTTCTCTCCTTCCTCTTTTCTCTCCTCCCTCTCTCTTTCTCTTTCCTTCTCTCTCTCTCTCTCTCTCTCTCTCTCTCTCTCTCTCTCTCTCTCTCTCTCTCTTTTGCTGAGACAATTGGGGTTAAGTGACTTGCCCAGGGTCACACAGCTAGAAAGTGTTAAGTGTCTGAGACCAGATTTGAACTCCAGGTTCTCCTGACTTTGGAGCTGGTGCTCTATCCACTGCACTACCTAGCTGTCCCCCAACTCCCATTTTCAAACATCACCTTCTTAAGGAGTGATTTGCTTCCAAAATATCTGCTTCCTCTTCATCTTTTGACTGCCATTAATAAAAGTGATGAAAACATAGCCTGTGCCATGAATCCACAGACATCATAGTCTTGGGCAGTGGTGCCTAGATTCTTCCTCTCAGTGTCATTTGTACCTACACGAGTCACTAGAATTTGGTAATAGTCTTCCAGTTTGAAAAGTTTTGGAAAGTTCTTTGTCATCTTCTGGATACATGTCCTGGGAACATAGTAGGCTTTTCTATTGTTGCTATTAGGACAACTGTTAGTTTCCCTAAATGTTGGGGAAGGTGTAAATTGATCCATCCATTCTGGGGAGCAATTTGAAACTATGCTCCAAAAGTTATTGAACTCTGCATACTTTTTGACTAAGAAATATCATTACTAGTTTATACCCAAAGAAATTAAAGAAAGAGGAAAGGAACTTATATGTAAAAAAAATATTTATAGCAGATCTTTTCATAGTGGTAAAGAACTGGAAACTTAGGTAGCTGAAGCAAATGGCCAAACAAAATATAATTTATTAATATAATGGAGTACCATTATGTTTTAAGAAATGAAAGGGGTGATTTTAGAGAAATCTTAGCAGACTTGTATGAACTGATACAAAGTGAAGTGAGCAGAACTAGAAGCAGAAATTATACAGCAGCAACAGCATAGCAAAAGCAAACAACTTTGAAGACTTAAAAACTTCCATTGACGCAATGATCAATCACAATTCCAAAGGACTCATGATGAAGCACGTCATCTGTCTCCTGACAGAGATGATAGGCTCTATTCCAGGATGTACAGAATTCTTTGGGTCCTGATATGTCATCCAGTGTGTTAGTTAATCCTGCCAGCTTTGTGATATCTGCAACAGTATGTGCTATATGCAACAACAAAAGCACAATGTGATGAACAAAGTGTAGATGCATGCTAGACAATAACAGATAGGTATATTTGGAACAGGTTGATAGAATCAAAGTAGTTTTTGGTGTCTCAGTGTTAACTTGAAAGGAAATCCGTATTGGAATAACACAGGGATCTGTGCACTCAAATTTAATCTCTCAAACACTTGAATGTAACATGTAAATAATATGAAATAATGACCAATAATTTATATAATATTATATATATATGCACCCAAGTTCACCCCAATCCTATACCCTTTATCTTCATGGAAAAGAGGACTTTTGCCAAAGAAAAGCTACCCCTGCCTCACCAGGAAACTGGATCAGGGGGTCCTACCTGACCCCAAGAGTTTTCCTACATAAGGATCAGAAGTCTCCCTAATTTTTCCCCATCTCAAAAAGTTTTAAATTTAATGTACTCAAAATTATCCATTTTGCATTTCATAATGTTTTCTATTTCTCATTCGTCATTTGTCCCTTCTCCAAAGATCTGACAGGTAAACTATTCCTTGATCTCCTAAATTGCTTATAGTATCAGCCTATATGTCTTTATCATGAACCCATTTTAACCTTATCTTGGTATATGGTGTGAGATGCTGGCCAACGCCTAGTTTCTGCCACACTGTTTCCCAGCAATTTTTGTTAAATAGTGAGTTCTTATCCCAGAAGCTGGAGTCTTTGAGTTTATTGAATACTAGATTGCTATAGTCATTGACTTATCTGTCTCTCTCTGCAGATGGCGCGGCCAATCCAGGTGAAACCTGCGGACAGCGAGAGCCGTGGAGGTAGTTGTGATCTCTTTTTGTTCCCCCACACCTCCTTGCTTCCCCTGCCGGGGGGAGGGTTATGGAGTTTCACTTAAGGATAAGCTTGGGGCTCCCACCCCAGGCAAGGCTTACTCCCTAAGCCCTGTTGTTCTTCACCCAGATGTCCAGCCCCTCTCCAGACTTCAGTTTGGAGGATGGGGCTTGGCCCCTGTTTCCTTAGTCCTTAGACAGGACTTCCACTCAGGCCTAGCCATTGTGAACTAGATTTGTCTCTTTGGCCCCTGAACTTCCCAAGTCCCTCGGTCCCTATAACCTCTCAAACCCCTTGGTCCCCCAACTGCTGCAGACCTCTTACTTTGGTCCTCCAGCCCCCAACTGTATTCTTAGTTCTTCAGGTTCCTTCCTTCATGGTCCTTTCAGTCCTTCAGGTCCATGATCTCTCAGCCCCTCACCCTTTGGTCCCCTTTCCCTCTCTCCCAAGTATAACCTTATATCTTCAAGGACTACACCTCCAGGATTTACTAAGACTACCTAGATTCTGAGTGTGATGTAGAAGTGTATTTGGAATTAAGAGGCATGAGTCCAAATCCCAGTCCTGCCACTGATGACTTGTGTAAATTTGGGAAAATGCACATAGGTCTTAGTTTCTTTATAAATGAGAAGGGACAGGTAGGTGGCAGCTAGGTGGTGCAGGGCATAGAGCATCAGCCCCGAAGTCAGGAGGACCTGGGTTCAAATTCGACGTCAGACACTTAACACTTCCTGGCTGTGTGACCCTGGGCAAGTTACTTAACCCCAATTGTCTCAGCAAAATAAAACAAAATAAAATGAGAGGGTTGGACAATAGGATCTTGGAGGTCCCAAGTCTTGGAAGTCTGAGATACTGTGGAAAAAAAATGTTACTTTGAACCAGACTTTGCAGAAAAAATAGACTTTGTCAGATAGGGTTTGGATAGTTTGAGTTGAAAAATGTGTTTCATGTAATTGCGGGTGGGGAGAAAGAAAAAAGAAAGAAAAATATGGGTCCCTTCCATGTACCTCATGTAAAAAAGGAGCAGCTCCAGTGCCACTCCAACTCCCATCATGCTTTTTTGTCCTCAGAATTCCTTCCTAGCCAGGGAAAGAAGCCTTTCTTGGGGCCAAGCATGGCTAAGGCTGTGACAATTCATAGGGCAGGTAAGATTAGGGGGAGAGAGCAGAGAGAAAGGCAGGGAGAAAAGGGATCTAGCACCTGATTGGCCAGGGTTATGGGGGATAATGAGGCTACGTGGCCCTGGTATCCTGATCCAAATTCTTTAGCCCCTATTTCACACACAGGCCAGTCCCTACCCATTGGTCTCCAAGGGCCCAAAGTCAAGTCCCCATTCTTCCAGGCAGTCTCTAATGTTCACCCCATGCCAGCTACCTCTCTTTGCCCAGCTTTCACACAGCACCCAGGGGACAAAGTTCTTGTCTCTGGCCCTCATGAAGTGAATGAGTGGGCAAAAGCTATAAATTCTCAGTGTCCTACCACTGAAAATCGAGATAATATCCCTTATCCAACCTAACCTAGGGAATGTCTATAAGGAAAGCATTTTGCTAACTATACATTGTTATAGAAATGGAAGCCATTCGAATCATTATGATGATGATGATGATTCCCTCCTGCTTCCCCTACCCTGTCTCTGAAGCCCTCTCCATCCTTGGGGAAGCAGCTGTTCAGAAATGACGGGAAGCAATGGGAAATATACTGCTTTTATAGCACATCATCCCTAAACAACAGAAGAAGGGGGGCTGTTCTTGCTGCCTATCAGACCTCCTTAGAGAGGGTTAGCCATACCAGCCTAAAGGGCAGGGAATGTGGAACCCAGCTAGGCACGAAGGTGGGTACGTGGACCTACCTCTTGCCTTCAAGAGTCCCTGCCCAAGCTGTTTCCCAACTCCACCCCCCCCCCAGGGTTCCTGTCATTCTCCAAGGGGCTACTGGGAGCAGCACAGAACACCAATAAAGGCTAAGCCATATGAAGACCCTTTATTTATGGGGAGAGATAAGAGCAGGGAGAAAGGAAGACCACTTCTGTAAGGAATTAAAGGAGAGGGAGTTTGCCTTGGATCAGATGTCCCTAATGCTTCCTTGGATGTAGTGGAGAGAGGTATACACTAACACAGATGTGGGAGAAAGGTTGCACTGAGCATTTTTGGCTGCAGTGAAGCTGGGGGAGTCACCCCCATCTCTGGCTGCCTTCTCAAGACACAGGTCTGCTCTGAGAGAGGGTGGAAGGGAGACGGGCTCCCCACACATCTCCCCCTCTTTCTAGCTCTTCCTTTTTTGTCTCTGCCTCCCACGGTTCAGACCTTCACCCTCTAATATTTTCTGTCAGGGCTCCATCAGACAAGATGCTCTTCTCTCCTCGATGCCCTCCGCTTCCTCCCCCTACCCTCCAACCAACCCCACCAATGACTGACAAGAACAGGTTTCCATGGCAATGCAATTCAACATTGAGGGAGAAGATAAAATGTTCCTGATTGCTGGACAGCGCAGGAAATTGCCAGACCAAGGAGGGAAAAAAACTGGGGCTGGGGGTGAGGGAAGTCAGTGGGTAACATAGTCAGGTGACTGTGAGAACCAATAGGAAAGGGTACCCATGCCCATTCCCTCCTCTGGGTTTAGACCCGATACCTTCCCCCTAGCACAAATGAGCCAACCTGTTGGCTCCATAGTACAAAGCTGGTTTAGGTGGTGGATGGCAGGCAGAGGAGGATGCTTGAACAGGGGATGAGGGCGCAGGAGATATACGTTCCCCAGAGGCTGAGGTTTCCGGTAGGGCTCTGTCCCTGGAGTACACGGAGAAATTCAGGCCTGGCAATCTGGGAGCCCAGCTTCTATTCTGGCTCTCTTTGACCTAAGGCAAGACCCTTCCTTTCTTGGAACCTTCTCCCACCCCACCCTGTAAAATAATAATTTGACTAAATAGTTTCTAAACTACCTTTTAGTTTTGACATCCCAGGTTCTAAGAGCCCTCCCAGCTCTGACCTCCTGGGTTCTAAGGGCCCTCCCAGCTCTGACCTCCTGGGTTCTAAGGACCCTCCCAGCTCTGACCTCTGGGTTCTAAGGGCCCTCCCAGCTCTGACATCCTGGGTTCTAAGGGCCCTCCCATCTCTGACTTCCTGGGTTCTAAGGGCCCTCCCAGCTCTGACATCCTGGGTTCTAAGGGCCCTCCCAGCTCTGACATCCTGGGTTCTAAGGGCCCTCCCAGCTCTGACCTCCTGGGTTCTAAGGGCCCTCCCAGCTCTGACCTCCTGGGTTCTAAGGACCCTCCCAGCTCTGACCTCTGGGTTCTAAGGGCCCTCCCAGCTCTGACATCCTGGGTTCTAAGGACCCTCCCAGCTCTGACCTCTGGGTTCTAAGGGCCCTCCCAGCTCTGACATCCTGGGTTCTAAGGCCCCTCTCAGATCTGACATTCTGAGATCTAGATCTTCCTAGCTCTGGCATCCTATGTCCTAAAGAACCCTTCCAACTCTGACATTGTCTGTTACATTTTCTAGGTTCAGTCCAATAGCCTGCATTCTAACTTCTAAGATCACTTCCTACTTTGATGTCCTATACTTCTGTGAATCTGTAATAGAATCCTAAAGACACAGAAACAAGAAGGGAAGGATGGCTAGATAAGAAATTTAACTGAAAAAGCTACCAAGCTCTTAATGGATCCTCACGATGAATTAGCAATGAGAAGTTATGGTTAAAAAAAAAAAAAAGCAAATATCTTTAAAAGACACATAGTGTCTAGGAATAAGGAAGTAATGATCTCATTCTCCCTTGCCCTGACCATGCCTGATTTGGAATATTTTGTGCAATTCTGGATACTGTATTTTAGGAAGAAGGCTGATTACATGCTGGGCACTGTGCTAAGAGTTTTACAAATATTAACTCATTTGATCTTCACCGACACAGCCCTGTAAAGTAGGTGCTATTATTATCCCCGTTTTACAGCTGAAGAAATTGAGGCGGACAGAAGTTAAATGACTTGCCCAGCAAACATAGCTAGGAAGGCAAGATTTGAGGTCAGATCTTGCTAAGTCTAAGTCTATTGACCATCCACATAGCCGGCTTCTACCTAAGAAGATAGGAATTGCTATTCTTGATGTCAGGACAAACATTTCCTGAGGATGAGAGGGGGTCCTAAAGTGGAAGGGTCTGCCTTAGGAAGTAGCAAAGGTTGAAGGTCTTCAAAGGCTGATGGACCACTTGCCAAGAATGTTGTAGATGGGGGATTCTTGTCCCCCTGTAGTTTGGACCAGACAGTACTAAGTTTCCTTCCAATCCTGAGATATTATGATCTAGAACAGTGTTCTCAAACTTTTTTGATCTCAGGACCCTTTAAGACTCTTTAACTTATTCAGAGATATGTCTAATAATCTAAGTATCTATTCTTACAAGAATGTAAAATGAATATTTCCTGCATTAAAAAAAGATTTTGTAACTTGAGGACCTCCCCCCAAATTTTTTGTTAATATAGGTTATCTCCATTAATATTTACCATATTAGAAATTTAAATGGCCTCGTATTAAAAACCAGTTTTGACCTTGTTCTAGAACCCTCGGGAGTACCCAAGATCATACTTTAAGAATCCACAATCTAGAGAGGAGAGAAATCCAGAAAGAGGAAGAGCCAGCTAGAGGAGGATGTCCTACATGGGAGGGGAGAGGATGTCAGAGGTTGCCTTGCTGGGCCCACATCTGCCAACCTAGACCATAAGCAGAATTTTCCAGAGAATCTCCTTAGTGGAGGGGGAGCAGAGTTATTTGGCTTGATCCCAAAGGACACAAGTAGCAGCAAAGTGGGGATTTCTAGGGAAGCAGATTTCAGCTCAATTTAAAGAATGTTCTATACTCGATTACTTGCTGTCTAGGGGAGGAGGTGGGGGGAAAGGGAGGGAGAAAAAATTGGAACACAAGATTTTCAAGGGTGAATGTTGAAAACTATCTTTGCATATATTTTAAAAATAAAAAGCTATTATTTAAAAAAAAGAAAAAGAATGTTCTACAAGATCCAGTGGGAAAATATTGGCTTTGGAATCCCAGTTGGGTTGAAATCTCATTTCTACTCCATACTTCTGTGTGATCTTAGGCAATTCCCTTTTGTGGGCTGTTTCCTCTCTTGTAAAAGGAGGAAGCTGGACTAAAAATCTTTAAGATTCCTTTTGTGTGGAATTAGGAAGACCTGAGTTCAAATGCGACCTCAATCACTTACAGGCTATGTGACTCTAGACAATTATCTAGACCAAATTGCCTCCAACCGCCCCCCCCAAAAAAAAAACAAGACTCCTTCTGTGAACAATTAGGGATCTCCCACAGTGAAATGGGCTGAGCAGAAGGGAGTGAACTTCCCATCGCTGGAAGTATTTAAAGAGAGCCTGGAACCCCAGTCTGGAAGGCTAATGAGATGATTATGTGGATGGGAAGTCCGGACTGGGGGGAGGGAATGCCAGTGGGTGCCAAGATTCTGTGCCATTTCCTCCCTTCTGAGAAGGAATCAGAAGCCTGCCCTCACTACCCCCATATTCTGGAGCGTGCCCCGCCATTGTCCTCCCCCCTCAACTGACTGCCATCCCCTCTCTTCCCTCTGGGGGGGGCAAGTCCAGGTGATGGTCCAGTGAAGTGCCTAAAGCCCCGGCAGGATCTCCCCTAGGGGCATCCCCTGCTCTCTTGCCCGTGATCTGTCGAGGCTGACGTCTCCATCTCCCCCCACAGGGGACCGGAAGCTCTTCGTGGGCATGCTGAACAAGCAGCAGTCCGAGGAGGATGTTCTTCGGCTTTTCCAGCCCTTTGGGGTGATCGACGAGTGTACAGTGCTCCGGGGCCCCGATGGGAATAGTAAAGGTGCCATCTGTGCCCTGGGGAGGGAGGGCATTTCTCACTGTCCTCCCAAGCCTGTGGCTCTGCCGCTTGTCTGTCTGCCTGTCTGCCTGTCTGTCTGCCCCACTGCGCCTGGCTGCCCATTTGATCACATCCACCTGTCCACGTCCCGTCTGGATGACTGTGGGTGTGTCCTGTGGCCTGTCTCTGCAGCTCTGCCCAGCTCTGGCCCTTT
Organism: Antechinus flavipes; assembly: GCF_016432865.1. NCBI lineage: Eukaryota > Metazoa > Chordata > Mammalia > Dasyuromorphia > Dasyuridae > Antechinus > Antechinus flavipes. Next base: position 676,601,957 of record NC_067398.1, on the reverse strand, counting down.
GATGACTGTCTCACCGTACAGTTGTGTCTGCCTGTTGATACCTGTCTATAGCATGTGGAAAGCTGCCCCTCCCCTTCCTAAAACTTGAGAAGGGGAGGGGAGGAAAGGTAAATGTGTCTCACCCGCTGTCTGTTCTTCCCTCTGCCCTACACAGGCTGCGCCTTTGTGAAGTTCTCGTCACACACGGAAGCCCAGGCTGCCATCCATGCCCTCCATGGCAGCCAGACAATGCCAGTGAGTATGAGACGCCAGAGATTCCCTGCCTTCCCCGGGGGAGGGAAGGAGGGAAAGGGGGACACCAGAGCTAAAGGTTCCTAGCCTCTCCTGGTGCATCCAGGCTGGGCACATCCTCACGCCAGGAGATAAGAACTTTAAGCCTGGCGTCGCCACCAACCCAAAAGATCTCCAAAAAGTTCCTTCTCTCTGAACCTCCAGTTACCCTTCCTTTAGAAGCCACTGGCTCAGTGCTCTCCAAGATCCACTTCCAGATCCAGCGGCCTTTGTAGGAGACAAATCAGTGAAGATCCACTCCATGCTGGGTGACCCAATGGGAGAAAACAGGGTTAGATCTTTGCCCTCAGAGAATTCACTGTCCAGCAGAGGTAGAAATAACAAGGATGCATGATAAGGTGGAACAAAGACCACAGGACAAAGACAGGTTGGGCACTCAGAGAAAAGAGTGATTACTTCCACTCTAAGATATCAGGGAAGGCTTCCCAGAGGAGGTGATATTTGAATTGGGTCTTAAAAGATGGGGAAGCTGAGTAGGGCAGAGGAAAGGGAGCCGTGGGAGCAAAGATCTACAGTGGGAAAGAGTATGATGTCTTCAGGAGCTATCAAACAGTCCACATTTGCTAGAGATGATGGTGATGGTACAGGTGATGGTACCTGGCAGGGAGATGGAACAAGGCTGGAGAGGAAAAACTAGAGGAAGATCAGAGAGGGCCTTGAATGTCTGATAAAGTCTGGGCTTCCTTGGCCATGAATGACTAAGGAATGGCAGATGAACAGAGTAGAAACATGATCAGGGCTGGGATTTAGACAGATGACTGGTTATTGGCGCAAAAAAAAAGATCATAAAAGGAACAACTGAAGGCAGGCAGCTGGTTAGGAGCCTTGTGCAAAAGTCCCGGTTACAGAGTCTGAAGGAACTAAGGATATTCATTGTGAAGTGCAGAAATCTCCAAGCTACAAAGGGCATGATCGTCCAGTAAGGGAAAGGCCATTTATGAAATGAATAGCCTTGGTCTCAGCTCAGGGCAGAACGGGGCCATAGCAAGACCGATTTCAGGTCCAAGGAAAGAGGGTTCCTGACTGTCCTCACTGTCCACGATGAAACAGGAGTGGATGGAGTCAGGCAAGGTCTGTCACTGGAGTTAAGCGGGCAGGGGCTGCATGCTCTGGTCTGACCATGTGGAATCCATGCTCTAGAGAAGTTTAGCCTGGAAGAAAAAGATTGCCAGAATACCTGGGTTCTCTTCCCAGTTCTTCCTCACCTTATTGTATGATCTTGGACAAGTCCTTTTTCTTAATCTGAGCCTCAGCTTCCCCCTCTATAAAACAGGGTAAGACTCGGTCTCTTAGGCCATTTCCCGCCCTGAAATCCTATGAAAGATACGTGTATGAAGGAGCCTGAGACGTGTCCCCCGTCCCCTCCTTCCTGTTGGTCCCCTGCCGGAGAAGGCGTGTGGTCACCCCCTGCATGACTCCATCACTGCGCGCTCCCTTTGTCTCGTGGCCGTGTCAGTGTCTGCCTGTGGGGATTTTCTCGCCACCTGCCATTTCTCTAGCTGCCTCCCAGTCAGAATGGGCGGGAATGGTTCTCTTGGCCTGGGACCTCCCAGCCTTGGGCAGCGGTGGGTCAGGCTGCCGGCTAGACCCCAGGTGGATACAAGATACTGTGTGTGTGTTTGTGGGGGGGGTTTCCACGGGCTGGCCCCATGGGGGAGGGGAGGCTTTGCCTGGCCCTGGCTCCTTGCTGCCCCTCTCTTTTCCTGGCCCTTGCCGCTTGCCCAGGGCGCCTCCTCCAGCCTGGTAGTGAAGTTCGCGGACACAGACAAGGAGAGGACCCTTCGGAGAATGCAGCAGATGGTGGGCCAGCTGGGCATCTTCACGCCATCCCTTACACTGCCCTTCAGCCCCTACAGTGCCTATGCGCAGGCTGTGAGTATCCCTGTCCCTCAGCAGTAACGTCTCTCTCTCTTCCTCTTGCTTCCCTTCCTCCTGCCCCTACCAGCCTCAGCTTTGTCCATCTGTCTGTCTCTTGTCTTTCTTTCCTTCCCTGCCAGCACCTCTCCATTCCTCTGGACCCTCCTGTTTCCCTCTGAGCCTCTGTCTCTCTCCTCCCGTCCCTGCTCTGTGCCTCAGTTTCCCTCCCTGGTCCGTCTCTGACCAGCCCCTCTCAGTCTCTTCTTTTCTGTAGTCTGTTTACCTCCCTCCATCTCTTTTTGGTTTGTGATTCCCGTCTTGAGAGGATGGGGGGAGAAGGAAGGGTAGATATAGAAAATAGAAATGGGGGGGGCTGCTCCCGGGGACAGGAGCGTTGGGATCCCTCTCCGCCGCACCGAGCCTTGGTCCCCCGGGATGCTCCATTCCGACACCTCATCCTGAAGCCTGCCCCTGGAACCAGGTCAGAAGACACAGGTGGGAGAGAGCAGGAGGCTGCTGGGAGCGGGCTTAGTGCCCAGGCCCAACGAGCCGGACCCTCACCCACTCCCCAGCCGAACGTGCGCGGACCTCTCCAGGGGAGATGCAGCTGGAGGACGGGGCTGGGAGACAGCCTGAGACCAGGCGTTGGGTGGATGGAGGCTGCAGGTGGCGGAGGGAGCGCCGGCCAACGGGTCGTGGGGCTCCGTCCCTCAGCCCTGCCAGCCCCACTCTTGGCGGAGTCTAATGCCCTCTGGTGGTCAGACAGAAAAGCAGCAGGACTGTGGAGCCCGATGGACCCACCCATGCCCTCTGAAGCCGCAAGCCCCGTTGCTGGGAGAACCCTTGGTCCCAGGGGAAGGGGGAGGAGGGAGGAAGAGGAGAGGAGGGAGAGGAGGGGAAGGAAACTCAGCTTGTCCTGTCCGGCTCCAGCTCATGCAGCAGCAGACCACAGTGCTGTCCACCTCCCACGGCAGCTACCTGAGCCCCGGGGTGGCCTTCTCCCCCTGCCACATCCAGCAGATTGGCGCCGTGAGTCTCAATGGGATTCCGGCCACGCCCATCGCCCCGGCGTCTGGTGAGTGGCGGACATGGGCCCCGGGGAGCCACAAGTAGGCAGGGGTCCCAGGAGGTCTTGGACCAAAAACTCTCCTTCCTCATGTTCACTGGCTGCTTGAGCTAAGTCCTTTCCCATCTCTGGACCTCAATTCCCCCCTCTATGAAATGGGGGAAGTCTAGAAGGCTAGATGGAATCTCCTCTTCTGCATGATTATGGCCCAGAATAACCCCTTTCAGGACCCTCAGCAAGCACAGAAGACCAACACTAATGGCCACCGGGGGGTTTCCAAGCTGGAAGGCCACAGGGCTGGGGGATGAGCAGGCGGGCCCCCACGTTCCTGATGATCCTTGGCTTCCTCCCTCTCCTAGGGCTGCACTCGCCACCACTCCTCGGCACAGCAGCCGTGCCGGGTCTTGTCACCCCCATCACCAACGGCTTCGCGGGTGTGGTGCCTTTCCCCGGGGGGCATCCAGCCTTAGAAACTGTATACGCCAATGGCCTTGTGCCCTACCCAGGTAACCCAGCGTGGGAGGAACCCAGCTGTCTCGGACTGGGAGACGTCCAAAGGAAGCTGGGCATGGGGACGGCAAGGCACAGTGAGGGTCAGGGATGGGGACTTGTGAGAAATGGGGAGGGGAGACAGCGAGAGCGCTGGATGGCATCGGACAAATCCCTCCCTTTGGCCGGGTTTTGGCTTCCTCCCCTTTAAGTGAGTTTAGATTCACTGATGTCTAAGGTGCCTTTTAGCCTGCGTTTCTATGATTCTATGACCTGGGGTTGAGCTTCCCTCCAGAATCACCCAAGCAGGCCCTTCATTTCTGCTCCAGCTCTCAGTCCCCAGAGTGGCCAGTGGTGGTCGGGGTAGGGATCGGGGAGGAAGGGGGCACAGGATGGAGAAGGTGCCTCCCCTTCTTCAAGGTCCTTCTCAGCCTTTGGTTTCTTCTCCAGCTCAGAGTCCCTCAATGGCTGAGACCCTCCACCCAGCATTCTCAGGAGTCCAGCAGTACACAGGTAGCCATACCTCCCCGCTGCCCGGCAGCCTCTTGTCTAGTTTCCTTCCGTGCCTTACCCTCTGTCTCCCTCTCCACAGCGATGTATCCAACTGCGGCCATCACTCCCATTGCCCACAGTGTTCCACAGCCTCCGCCCATCATCCAGCAGCAGCAGCAGCGAGAAGGTGAGACTAGCCTGGGCCCTTCCTGCTCCTGCCCACATGAAAGCACTAGTTTATATTCTCACTCTATCTTGGGAACCCAAAACAAGTTCTTTCCCTCTAATGAAACTGAGTTTCCTCCCCTATAAAATGAAATTAATAATCCCTGAGGATAAAATGAGATCACAGATTCAATTCACTGGCTGGGCTGCCTGACACACAGAGCCAGAGGTGGCTAAGATAATTTCTCCTGAATCTGGAGAGCTCACAGTTTAGAAGAGGGCTGAGAAAAAAAAATGAAAGTTATGGCTTATAGTGTACAAAGGAAGGAGAGGTCACTTTAAGCCAAAGGCAGGAGGAAGAGGTAGGAGCTGTCCATAACATGTCAGCAGAGGAAAGTGTCCTCTGCCACTTTCCCCCTTCTAAGACCCTGAATAATCACACCTCCAAGAAGTTTATGCACAATATCTCTTAAATATACACAAGCCTAAACCATATGGCCTACAGAGCAACTTCCAACCTTTCCCTATCTATACTGATGGGACAGTTTCCCAGAGTCCCTTGAGAAATGTGCACCTTTTTAGAATGTCCCTGGGCCCACATCCTGATTTCTTTTAGACCAGGACTAATTTCATTGCAGCAGAATATGTAGCCAGGGCCTTTTTATGTGGCACTGGCTAACAAAGGTTCCATGTTGAAAGAAGAGACTTCTTTGGACACATGAACCTTCTAATCTCAGGATGCCCCAGGATGTTCATCACCTTATGAAGTCTATGAGAAAGTAGGATATTATCTCCATTTGACATGTGGTAGTCCTGAAATCCAGAGAGCTTGGGCTGGCATTATCCAGCTTGTAAACCAGGAATCAGACTTAGGCATCCTGATTCTATCATATTGATGGAACACTTCTCAAATTAAGACCAACACTTAGCAACACTCTGATGTACCTATCTGGTGAATCCAAGAAGGACCCAAATGAACCCAAACTGCATCACAGAATCCTGAGATTTAGAACCACCAAGCACCTTAGTGACCATTTACTCCAACCCTTTCATTTTATGGATAAGGAAAGTTGAGATTCAGTAAAGGGAAGTACTAACTCAAGGTCACAAGGTAGAACAGATTTGAATCCAGGTCTTCTAACTTGTGTTCTTCCCATGATACCAAAATTGATATTGTTTCAAGGGGTGCAGTGTAGGGCACCTGTTGGAGTCAGTACAAGCAGCCACCACTTTCCCAACGTCCAAATCCCAAATTCTTGTGCTCCATCATTGGCAATGCATGTAGGTTCTGGATGGCAGAATATAGGGAAAACACCAGCCTGGGTTTCCCTGTTGGCTTCTATTGCTCCATTTCCTATCTTGGGTTCTGATGGGGACTGGGGGGGAAATGAATGAGAAACCCTAAAACATTCCCAATTTAAAGGTGGAAGGGATTAAAATTTATTATGCAAGGTGCTTTGCATATTAGTGAGTGACTGGCATTTTTGCCTTACTTTCTAGCAAAACCTAAAATCCAGAGCATAACGCTGACCCAGTGCCTTCCAGTAGCAGGATGTGAGTAGTTGAGGATTTTCTAGGGGCTTGGTTCACCCAGATAGAGGCTTTTTTTCCTTCCTGAAGATTGCTTGTCTTTGTACCTTGAATGGATACACTACCCTCCTTATGACTTGATGCTCAGGATCCTAGTAGGGTCCCATCTTCTCTCCTTGGGGGCTTTATGTCTTTCTCTCCCCCTACCTGCAGGTCCCGAAGGCTGTAACCTGTTTATCTACCACCTCCCCCAGGAGTTTGGAGACAGCGAGCTGATGCAAATGTTCCTGCCTTTCGGCAACATCATCTCCTCCAAGGTGTTCATGGACAGAGCCACCAACCAGAGCAAGTGCTTCGGTAAGCCACCTTCCCACCCCAGCAACAGATCATGGATCTAGGAACTGGCCACAGCTCTAGAAGGAGATCAAACCCAGTCTTGTCATAGCTCCAATCTCTATTCCTTCCGCCATCAGCCAACTAGCATGGCACCTCTTATGGGCAAAGCCCTGGGCCCATCACTGAGGGAGACTGAGACCCAGTTCTTAAAGAGTTCATGGGCTGAAAAGCTGAAAGTGATTGGGCATTTGATGTAAATAGAAGTGGAGCAAGGTATTATCAGAGCTTAGGAGAGATCATATGCATCTGGGTATGCAGGCAAAGAGTATCGGAGAAGATGGTAGCCCCTTGAGTATGCCTTGAGGAATGGGGAAGAATTGGACAAGAAAAGGGGAAGATGAGAATGGGGATGGAAAGACGTTCCAGGTGATAGGGAAAATATGAGCACCCATAGCTCCTAATTGTGCCCTCTGGGATCCCCCCTCCCACACAGCTGTTCATCCTGTTCTACAGTGGCCTTTCAGTTCATGGAAGAAAGCATCGTTCTTCCTCTCCTCACCAGGCCCCCCCAGTCTGCTCCAGGTTAAACATTTCCCATCCTACAACTGGTCCTTCTATTGCATTGTGTCTCTTTCTCTGTCCTTGGGATGAGCTTTAGCTCCTTTAAGGGATGATGCCCTTCTTGCTGCTGTCCTGAAAATGCGGTCACAATCCTCACTGTAAAGCACATCCCTGTTTTCTCCAAGGGCGTGTGTCAGAGAAAAGCATTGGACTAGCTGTACCCTGCAGCCACTCTCAGCTCTGACCTAGGATCCTTCGGCTCTCTCCTAAGCCTTCCTTCCCCAGACTCAACATTTCCGGTTCCAGACCATCATGAACCTCACATCCGCCTTCCCACTAGAATGTTCTACAGAAGTCTTTTCCACTTGAATAAGGGCACGCACACCCTTGGGGATGCTGATGGAAATCATACATACCCAAGGCTTGGATCTGCAGCAATGGGCAGCCAAGAGAGGGACAGGAAAGGAATCCACTCTTGGGATTCCCAGATGGGCTTGGCTCTCGCTGTGTTTTGTTCCACTGACCTGTCTCTCTCAAAAGCTGTCATCCTAAAATTGCTGGAGCACCAGACCTCTTTCTGCTTTATTCTCTTGTACTGGGTGTTTTTCTTATATGCCTTTGAGCCCCAAAGAGAAATTTTTTAAAAAGCTTTTTATTAGTGCTTAAGAGAAAGGGTAAAAATTATCACTAAAGATAAGAGTAGGAAAGGGATAAGCTAAAATGGGTGGGGGAGTGGAGAGGGTGGAATAGATGCTCTCTGAAGTCTTGTCAGATTTTGATCAGGTGAGTTTATTCTAGCTAGCTCTAAATCTAAGATTCTATGTTATCGTAAGTCATAAAACCTGGGAATATTGGCCCAGGATTTCAACAAGATGGAGAGATATGGACTAGAACAGTTAAGAGGAGCTAGTTAAATGAACAGACTCACAGAGGGCTCCAGAGAGCTGGACAGTGGCTACCTACTGTCGAACAAGTTATAGAGGACACCCTTATCAAACAGACTACATGAAACTGGGAGGGATGACTTAACGTTTTCAATGAGGGCATAAGCAATGAGGGGAAAGAACACTGACAGTTATGGGGTCAAGGGGGCAGATCAAGGAAGGCTTCTTGTAGGAGGTGGTACCTGAGCAGAGGCTTGAAGGAAGCTAGGGATTCCAAGAGGGGGGCGGGGAGACACAGAGGGACAGAGGAGAGAGACCAGAACTGGACTTTAAGAAGCAGCTGATAGGCTAAGGTGGTGGGAGTATTAAGAGCACATGCAGGTGAATACCATAAAATCAGCCTGGAGAGAAAGGTGAGAGCATTATGTGGAAGGCTTTATAGGTGGTCAGCAGAGGGATGTTTCTTATCTCATACCCCATATATGTAATATACACATACTACTTCTAGTGATAGCATGTGTACACACACGTAGGGTGTACATGTTTATATGTACTATGTATATAAATGTATATATACATACATTTTTTCATGATCAGCTTTTTTTTTCAGTTGCATTATAGGTTTAGGCTTAGATTTGGAAAGTAACTTCGAGATCATCTAGTCTACCCCCTATCATCAGGGAATGAGAAAATTGAAGATTTGCACAAACTCATCCAAGGTAGTACGCAACAGAATCAGGATTTGAACTCTGAACCAAATTCTGCACCTTTTCTACTATATCATGTTGCCTTTAAGTAATAATGTCTGTACTTTTTTCCTAGGGATTTGGTATCTCTACCTTAATAACTGATCCCTTAGTGTCTTCAAGGAAGGAAAGGAAGGAAAGAAACAATGATTTATTAAGCAGCCTCCTATGTGCCAGACACTGTATTAATGCTATACAAATTTAATCTATTCTCACAAAACCCTTGGGAGATAGGTGCTATTATTCTCTTTTTGCAGATGAGGAAACTGAGGCAGAGATCAAGTATCTTGACCAGGATGACACAGCTAGTAAGTATCTAAGGCTAGATTCAAAGTCAGGTTTTTTTAGGTTTTCCAGACCAACTAATCTATTCACCATACCACCTAGCTAGATTTTCAGCAAAGATCTACACATAAGGATGGTCTAAACCAGCTAGTCTTTCCATTTTTTCTTTTACTATTTTTCTACTTTCTCATATAGTAGAATGATGTGAGAGTCTAAATCCTATTGTCACCATCTTTTGCATCTTGTTATTAATTTACACTTATTTCAGTTTCATCCTTAAATGTTCTCAGGATGACCTGGTTTAATGAGGTTTCTCACCAAGCTTTTTGTCATTTTTCCTTTCTTCACACCTCCCTATTGGAGACCACAGTGACTTTCTTAGAAAATCATAAAGCATGAAGGTTCTTAGAGGTCATCACGTACAACCTCATTTGACAAGGATCTGAGAGAAAGTGATTTACTCCGAGTTACAAGCTACTTAGTATTAAAAGGTGAAATTTGAACACAGGTCTACTTGGCTGTACCTACTGTACTATGCCAATCTGTATCTTCCACCATTTTCCTCTCAAAGATTCTACAAATGAATTCATATTCTAAATAACTATTGGCTGTTTCTCTCTCTCTCTCTCTCTCTCTCTCTCTCTCTCTCTCTCTCTCTCTCTCTCTGTCTGTCTGTCTTTCTCTCTCTCTGTCCGTCTCTCTCTCTTGTCTCTTTCTTTCTTCTCTGTCTCTGTCTCTCTTTTTTCCCTTTCTTTCAATACATACATATATATGAACTTGGTAAAGAGATCAAGTGTATTGACTTTGGGAATCATTTTGTGGCTATTAATTTATATTTGTTAAGTCTACTTGGGAAATAGTGATAGTTTCTGTCAATACCCATCCTTTTATATAAAATATATAAAAATATATCCTACTTTTTTTTCTAAATTTGGAAGCCATCTGAATAGCAAAGACAAATGATCAAGAGAATATAGAAAGAAAAGACAGATCAGGATAGAGCCTTATTTCTTACATGTGTTTAGTGAGTAGGAAATGGATGACAATTCCATTTAACTTCAGTGCAGTTTTGACATTGTTAACAATCCCATCCTCCCGGACATGCTCTTCCCTTGCCATGACACAACTGTCCCTTGGTTTTCCTCCTTTTCAATCTCCTTTACTAGATTACCCTGCCTGCCAAATGTGGGTGTTTGGAAAATTTGGCTTAGTTTTCTCTTTCCCTACTTTTTTTTATTGAACTCATACCATTCCTTAACTCAGTTATTTCTCTGTAGATAATTCCCAAATCTATATATTCAGCCCTGATCTCTGCCCTGAATTCTCTTTCAGTATCACCAGCCAACTACTGCACACCCCACTGACATCTCAAACATAGGTCCCAAACCCAATTTATCTTCCCCCCAAACCTATTACTTCCCATTTTCCCTATTTCCTCTGTTCTTTGAGGACCCAGGTTTGCAACTTTGGAGTCATAAGATTACAGCACTGAAAAAGAACTTAAAAGCCATTTAGGCTTCACTTTGCAGATAAGGAAACTAACTAGAGAGTTTTTTTTTTTTGCCTAAGATTACATGGGTAGGAAGCATCAGAGATGATATTTGAACCCAGGTCCCTTAGATTATAGATCCAATGCTTCCCTCTCCCTCAACACTCATCCAATCAGATGCCAAGTCCTTTGAATTATAGATCTCCATTTTCTCCTCCATCAATATCCTTCTCTTTACTCATATATCCCTTAACTTAATTTAAGCCATTATCATCTGTGGCCTGGATTATTGCAAAAATCTTCCAACTGGTCCCTCTGCTTTCTATCTCTTTCCTCTTCAATTCAGCCTCCACAACAGCTGCCGAACTGCTATTCCCAAAATACCATTCTGACCAAGGAACTCCCCTCCCCCCTCTTCAAAACTTTTCAGTGGCTTCCTATTTCTTTGAGGATAAAATATAAACTCCTCTGTTTGGCACAAAAAACTCTCCACAATATGGTGGCCATTTGTCCAATATAATTTCCTATACTCTCCTTGCACGCTCCACTCAATCATTTTGGTCTGCTCATTATGTCCTATATAAGACATTTTTCTATCTTCTACCTCAATTATAATCTATAAGTAGACCCCCATGTCTGGAATGGGGGTCCTCCTTCCACCTCATATAATTCCTTTCTTCAAAGCACAACTTTGGGACCATCACCACCTTTGTAGAAGCCTTCTACAAAGGCCTTTTCTGATTCCTCTGGTCATTTGTCCCCTTCCTCCTTTGAAGTTGCTATCACAAAGTGATACACAAAGCATATTTGTCTGTGTGTAAATATATAATAAATGTATAAATTGATATATTATATTTACATAAATTGTAAGCTCCTTGAGGACAGAGATTGTTTCCTTTTTGTCTGTAGCCCTGCTACCTTGGAACACATGGCAAGGGCTTAGGAGATTTTTATTTAATTGAATTGAGCAAAGGGAACTAAAGAGCCACCAGAGAGATATAAAGGAAGCCAGAAGAGGTGCATTTCCAGGGGAACAGGATTAGTAACAACCAAAAGCTTTAAAGACAATGACTGGGAAAGGACTATCAGATTCAACAGTTAAGAGATCACTGATACACTGGAGATTAAGTTTCCAGTGAGTGGGAAGGGTTGGAAAATTGAATATAAGGAGTAAGAGGGAGAGATGAGGAAGAATCAAGTGTACTTTTTCTAGGAGTTTAATGGTGAAATGCATTAATCTAGCACCTTGAGGCTTATAAAACACTTTACAGATATTTTATTTAATCCTCAAAATAATCCTAGGAGATAAGTGTTGATATCATCCCCATTTTGCAGATGAAGAAACTGAGGCACTTTAAGATTAAATGACTTGCTCAGAGTCATATGGCTAGTTGTGTCTGAGCACAGGACTTCCTGCCTCCAAATCCAGTTATCTATCCACTGTACCACACCAAGCTGCTTAAAGGGAAAAAAGATATAAAATAGAAGCTTGAGAAAGTGCCAGAGTGAAAATAGGTATTTTAAAAGGATGGGGAAACTTGAACATTTGTTTAGGTAGCAGGAAAAGGAGAGCCTGATGATAAGAGATAGGAAACATCTGAGTTAGCAAACTCAGAGGAAATGATCCAGCATATCAGAAAGGATGGCCTTAGTGAGAAGCATCATCTCTTTGTGAGAGCTGGAGCCGAGGAGAGAATGATGAATGATGCTGAGATATAGCATAGAGGAGCAGAGTCCATTGGGACCAACCTTTATTTTCTCAATAAAAGAGGAAGCAAGGGCTCTGCTAGAGAGGACAGAAGGGGTGGCAAAGAGAGAGAGAGAGAGAGACGGCCTGAGAATTGAAAGGGTTTGGAATAGTCATTGTGAAGGGTATAATCAGTCAGGGAGGAATAAAAGGATTTCAGTGCAGCAGCAAGGACCAAGTCAAAATTATAGGATACAATTTTGCTGTGGATTCAGTTTTGGAAAATGAAAGCATCCTTTTTCTAGCAGTACATCAATAGGAACTAAGACGAAGAAGGCAGAACATAATCTAAGGTTGGATTTGGTGATCTGGGTACAGCATTTGAATGAGGGGAGAAAGGGATTATGGGTTAGGCTATAGGTAAACTGGTCAGTTGAGAAGGGAGGTGACTAAAGGCAGAGCACAGGTTGAGAGAACAAGGAGGAAAGGGTGATAGAATGGAGGCTAAGATGAGGACCATGGATGGGTTTAGGATTGCAAAAGAGGGGACATCAGATGAAAGGAGTGTTTGGTCTTGGGTTAATGAAAATTGAGATTTCAGGGGTTAGCTGGTCCACCATCTCACTTAGTGCATGATTCTTTTCTACAAATGACCCTTTCTTGGGCACCCTCAATGACAGGAAACTCCCTCCACAGCAGATTTTTTTTAAAGGCTTAATTAACAGACCCTACTAATGGCACAGAATAGACATGAAGAACCCCAAAGGTTTCTTTTTTAAAATTTTTCTTTCTTTTTCTTTTCTTTTTCTTTTTGCTGAGGCAATTGGGATTAAGTGACTTACCCAGGGTCACACAGCTAGGAAGTGTTAATAGTCTGAAGTCAAATTTGAACTCAGGTCCTACATCAGGACTAGTGCTCTATCCACTGTGCCACCTAGCTGCCCCTTAAGTTATTTCTACTTACTCAGCTTGATGACTTTTTTCTAAATATTATGTGGCAGAGGCAGAAAGCTTGTGCTTCAGATGGAACTACTTAACTCAATGGATAATCAAAATCAAATTGATCCTGAATGGTGGGGGAGGGGTAGGAGAGCAGGGAAGAATTTGGAACTCAATTTTTTTGGAATGATTGTTAAGAAAAATACATGTAATTGTAAAATATTGAATGAAATCATTTTTTCTTAAAAAAAAACATAACAGAGGAGCTGGGGCAGGAAATCAGTCATCATTGGAGGATAGGAAAAGAATTGATTGGTATGTGCCAAACATAATGGTTTTTTGGGGGGTCCCATTATAGATCCATTTAAGGCTCATTAGAGAGACAACACTTAGCAATCCCTTGAGGCATAATGGGGCATCACACAGGGCTCAAAGCCAGAAGTCTAACTTTCAAATTAAATCTCTGTTAGGCCTAGGGTTAAACTTACTTTTAGCTTACCTGTCACTTGCCTTAGACAAGATACCCAATGGCAAAAGCTCATATGTTGATAGCATTTTATAGTTTACAAATTGCTTTGATCCTTCAGTTGCCAGATAAGGTGGATAATACAAAGTATTCTCTTCATAAGAAAATCAAGGCCCACAGAAGGTAATGGCTTTGCCCAAACTTACAGTAAGAGCAGAGTGGGAATGGGAACATGGGTGTTCTATTCCCAGTCAATATCTCTTTCTACCAGTTCTATCAAACTCAAATAGAACTGGAGATCACTACATGGTACATAAGGAGGTCTGCGGGCCTTGTATTGACTTAGTTTTCGAATGTTATTTTTGTCTATGTTTTCTTGTATTTTTAATTTATTTTGTTAAGTATTTCCCAATGTCATTTTAATCTGCTTCAGAGTGCACTTGGGAGGTTGTAGCCACTTGCTGTCACCATTAGCCTCAGGTTTGACACCTCGTTTACCCTTTTATCTTTCTAAGACTTTTTTCCTCAAAAGGGCAAAGAAAGAGTTGTCTGCCATTTTCTTATACCAGGGAGAGTCAATTTCTGGAATCAATTTGTTTAAAGGCTAGATAATAAAAGAAGGCAAAGGTTATGGCCTCACTAAGTACTATTTCTAAGAGCCAGACAGCCAGAGGATGAACTCCCCGCTTTGAGTCCCCTCATCCCACTTAATATCCCTTCTCCCTCGATTCTGGCTCCAGGTTTTGTGAGCTTTGACAACCCATCCAGTGCCCAGACGGCCATCCAGGCTATGAATGGCTTTCAGATTGGCATGAAGAGATTGAAGGTCCAGTTGAAGAGGCCCAAGGATGCCAGCCACCCTTACTGACAGAACCTACAGCACAGGTAAGAAGCCTCCCTTCCTTTTCTGGAAACATGGGGGCAATTCTTTGTCTCAGGCCCTGAAGACAGTGGTTAGTCCTGGCCCTGACCACTGTTAAAGCAAGATGGTGGGTGCAAGGCAGGGGAGGTGAGGAAGGAACTCCTTTAGACTTTGAGCAATCTCAGGTGCCCATCTCTGATAAGGCTATCTTCTGGTAGAGGGAAAGGCTTCAGGCTCAGTCCAATGATTATACCCAGCTCCCTCCAGGATTCTCCCTCTATCTTAAAGTCTCAAAAAACTTGCTAACAATACTTGAGATAGGGCCAGCCTTGTCCAAGCTTAAAGTAATACTGCCTTCCCCTGGAAATAGAAGTTACCAGGAGCAAAGACTGACGTCATGGAGGGCAATTCATCTGTTTCTGGCCAGTTGCCTTTTGGGAGACCTGGCTTGTCCAGGACTGAGTTGTTATACTTGGCAGCCTTAATGGAGATCACTCGTCCCATTAGGAATTTCCATCCTTATGGTCTTTGGCTCAACACACTAATGGGAGATTTCACTGTGGGCTTCTGGCTGATTCTGTTGTCCTGTATCACTCTTGAGAGCCATGAGTAAGGGAAGCCCGGGCTGGGAATGAAGCAAGAATAGGGGGGCAAAAGGACATCTTGATTCTGTTCCAGATCTGGGAGCCCTAATAGATCTCCTCAGGTACACTTGCTCCACTGAGGCTGATTGCCTCATAATTTACCTTCCTTCTTCATCAGGTGAGGGGCAAATCCAGAGGACGGTTTGCAGCTTCAAATAGATCCAGGAGATTCCAGTAAATTACAAACTGTTTTTGACACCAGCCCTCCCCTTCCTATCCCCCTGCAATACCCCACCCCCCCAAAAATGTGAAACATTGGAGAGGAACGCAGCTTTGGAAGGCAACGGCAAGGGGATCCTTCCCATGGGGGGCTCCAACAATGTCCTGGGGACCAGAACATGGCCCCTTGGGGACCAAGGATTCTCCACCCTGAAAGGACACAGGGAAAGAGTGAAGCATTGTGGACCAGAAAGTTCATTGTTGTGTCTCTAGGTCACCATGACAACTCTCAGAACTTTGAAACTCACCCTTTCACATATATATACATATATATATATACAGTATATATTTTTTTTAAGTAAATCACAGGACCAAACTTTGCAGAGACTTCTGCCTGTGGGAGAAGGATTACGTCATCTCAACAGGAACTTAACGAGCCCAGAACATTATCAGAGTGAAAAACGGAAGGGGAGCAAGAATCAAGCACCCTCTCGGTCTCTCTCTGCTTAGTATTAGGTTCGGGCTTTTGGAGAAGCAAGGATGGAAAGTGCTCCAACACTATATACCTCCAGGATCTTGTTACCATGGCGGCAACTGGATGAACCACTGAAGAATCTTTGGATGGCCTTCAGGCCAGCTTGGTTAGGCAAGCTTGAGTCCTTGGAGGGCCAGCGGGCCCATGGATTTGAGACTCTGGCTCAATCCCATCCCCATAGGAATTCCCTTGCACCTGGGTTTAGGCACAAAAATTACCTATGACTCTTCCCACCCCAACCCTCTTCCCTGCTCACACCTTTGTCTTCCCCAACATCTTCATCTTCATAGCCTTATCCTGTTCAGCCCTTGGGTTCCATCTTTCTTCTGGGGGGTGCTGGGGAGGAGGGAATTAAGGGACTATATCCCACCCACCCACCTCCCCACCCCCTGGCAGCTGCCTCCTGCCTCTGAATATACCAGCCCAGAAACCAATCCCCCGTTTTACTGAGGGGGTCAAGAATAAAGAAAACTAGACTCCTTGGTGTTCAGCTGGTCCAAACTCTGATTGACCAAGCACACCCTTGGGACGATATTTTCTCCAAGAATGTTTAACAGAAAAGGAAACTCTCTGGTCACCAACTTGGTCCTTGTCTGAGCTGGTGCCAGAATGAAGGGGCAAAACAGATTTCCCCAAGAATACGGAGGCAGCCCGCGTGTATCTATCCACATATGTCTCTTCTCTCCATATAGATTCCCATACTTTAAGCACAGAACCAAGTTCAAAGCTTGGTTAGTATCATTCCCAAACAAGGGGATGATCCAGCTAAGATACGTAACAATTGGACCACTTGAAAATAGCCCCTTTCATTTCTACCAAAAGACCCTAAAAGGAAAAACAAAAAAACAAAAAACAAAAACCATCTTCTGAACTTGTTTCAAGATTCCAGAGTTTGATAATGTACCAAGAACATTCCTATTGGTGTGTGTGTGTCCGTGCATTTGTGTGCGTGTGCGTGCCGGAGTGCGTAAGCGTTTGTAGGTAGCGCATTGGCGGGAGAAAAAGAGCAAAATGAGGGCGGGAGAAGTCGCTCTTCGAGGGGGAAGACGGGGGCTGTTGCCCGGCTTCTCTTGGACCTCAAGGTGCCACATCATGCTCTGCCCTCCTCAGGCCGCCTCCCCCATGCTCCTCAGACCCCCCTTCGAGAGTGTGGTGGAGTGGCGGTGTGGCTCTGCGGCCACTGGCCGGTGGCCGGCGTGAGTGAGCGTGCGCGTGAGGCTTGCAGGAGTGGGAGTCGCGTGTTTCTATAGTCCATGTTTACTGGTTGTAAATACCATTTTTATACCTGACATCTATTACGTACGTGATTTGTACCTTATTTCTGCTACAAGTAATTTCATGAAGTTTGAACTTATCTAATTTTAAACAAACGAACAAAAAAAGACTTTGGGAAATTTTCAGTTAATCTGATTTGAATTCTGTGTCAAAGATCAAGTTTCTTCTACCAGAGTGAACTATGTGACTGTCAAATGTTACAGGTAAGAACAACCATCGTCTTAATGTCCAAAACTCCTCTCTCTGGTCTAAAGAACCTAAATTTATTTAATAAAAGTTTTACTTGCTAAAGGATCTATTCTTATTTTCCTCTCTTTTCGGCTTCTTCTCTTCCCTACCTCCGATTTAAGGGCATGGGGAGGAAAATTCAAACTGATGATGGGATCTCTCACCCATGATTTCCTTTGAATTACAAACCAGCTCTAAGAGGCAGGTGTTATACCCGTTTTACAGGTAAAAGAGCTCAAAGACAGAGGTTACAGTTTCAGGGATGACAGAATCACTACATCAGAGTGATATGGAAGGAATCCCTAAACAGTAAGGGAATCCCCCATCAAACATACCCAAGTCTCTGCTTAAGTGGAGTTTGTAGTTAGCAAGTTAATGGTGGAATTCAGGCCTGAAATCTCCAGGCTTTCTCACTAAGCCCAAGTCTCCTAAACCCTATAGCCTTCCACTGTCTCTCACAATCCAGGAATCATGATCAAAATGACAGAATTCTATCCTTGAGACCCAAGAACTTTCTTCAGTGACCTTATAGAGGAAGTTAGATAATTGATGGTTGTCATTCTCATTCTCAAAGAGAACTGAAATGACATCATTATCTTAGAGTCCAGTCACAGTGTGTCCGATTGTGACTCAGCAGACCAATATGAGCTCAGAGTGCTCTGCCACAGGTCAGGCACAAATAGTCCCTATGAACATTCGGGATGGGCTCTCTAACTTTGTGCATCTTACGTTTCTTTTGGGATAAATCAGTTCTGCTTTGCTTGTAGCGCACAGCCCCTTCTCTGATGAGAGTGCACTATGGTGGCGGTCTTGTGTCAATGTGTCCCATGTCATACAATCGATTCTCAAGTTCTTATGAGATACCTCGAGGATGCCTTTGTATGGCTTTTTCTGACCATCTTGTAGTGCTTTCCCTGTTATGAATTCTCCGTAAGATAATTATTTGGGGCATTCCAGCCCAATGGAATTGTGTTCCCTGCAGCAGAGTTGGAATGCTTGACCTTTTAGTGTGAGAGAAGATCTTAGTATCCAGTACCTTCTTTGGCCAGGTGATCTCCAGAATCTTCCCAATTCAAATGGAAGAGATTCCATTTCCTGGCATGGTTTCCCAGGCATACAACAATGAAATCAGCCCAAGGGTCTGTAGACCTTCAGTTTGGTAGTCAGTCTAATCCCTCTCTCCCACTTTCCTTCACAGCCTCCCATACACTGAGGAAGCTCTGGCAACATGTGTGTCAATCTCATTATCAATGTGGACTTCCCTGGAAAGTACAGTGCCGGAAGAGAATTTATCCCCTGTATCTAAAACTTCACCATTTGCTGTAACTGATGGCTCCACATATGGATGGTGTGGTGCTGGCTGATGGAGGACCTGGGTTTTCTTGGCGTTAATTATTAGGCCAAAATGAGCACAAGCAGCAGAGGATTGATCCATATTTTGTTGTTCCTCGGCTTTGGAGGTTACAAAAAAAATCATGCACCAACACTCCCTCCACTTAGTAGCCTTTTCGAGTTGAATTAGCACAGTAGCATGTCAGTCTCATAATTTAAAGGTCATGAAGTCAGTCCTTTCACGGGCATCTGCATGTGAGAAGCAGGGACCAACTCCAACCCTCTGACCAGAGGCAATTGTTCAGTTTTCATTGTGAACATCAGTGCTTCTGAAAGGGCAGATATTACAATCAGGGTTTGATTTATTGTTTTGTTGACTACCTAGACTTAACTTAAAAGTATGTCATTCATGCATTCTTTGTTCATGACCCTATTTAGGATTTTCTTGGCAAAGCTATTAGTGGTTTCTTCCTTCTTCAGCTCATTTTACAGAGCCAACAGAGTTAGGTGACTTTCTCAGGATCACACAGCTAGTAAGTGTCTGAGGCTGGATTTGAACTCATCTTCCTGATTCCAGAACCAATACTATCCATTGTGCCACCTGACTATAGTTGTTAAATAACTGGCTGTTAAACACTTACAAGCACATTCACAATAGAACAGCTTAGTCAGACTCTAAGATCCCAGACCGAAATGGACCTTAGAATACAGAATGTCAGAACTAGACAGGCCTTTAGACACCATCTTCTTTTAGAAACCACTTAACTGTTGGCAAAGGAGAGGAGGAATTAATGGCAGAGCAAGGGTCATATCCTAAAAAATAAAGGAAGGGAATAGGGGAGGGGAAAGAAAAGTATGTCCAGGTTCTCATGAGAACAAATCCTGTGTCCCATGGCAAGTTAATGGTCTTGGGCAATTTCCTTAATATGTCTGGGCTTCTGATGAAATGATTTCCTTCCCTGGAAGCTCCCTAGTTAAGTTCCCTAACAAAGTTCCCAAAGTTGCTTTCCCCATGCTCAGCCCACAGAATTAAGAGCACAGCCAAAAGTACTGCTTCCACCACAGACTCTGGGGTCTCCCATGACCCTGGTACCACTAAAAGTCTTGGTTGGCCCTTAGGCACAGATCTGTAAGTCTAGAAGAAATCAAATGGAACCTACACCATGAGTCTAGATTTATACCTGCATGTAAAGCACTTCCCATTGCTTCTCTCACTTATACATTATAATAACTCTGAGAAGGAGGTGGGAAGAGGTTATGACCTTCATTTTACAGAGGAGGAAACTGAGTCCTGGACCTGGGAGGAGGACTTAGTCTACAACTAGAAAATTTCAGAACTAGGACCCACACCAAATCCAGTGCTTTGTAAGGATCCCCTCAATCTCTGGAGAATGGAAGACAGACAGTCCTTGCCAGTACAGGATCTCTATGCAACAGAATTCAATCTCTGTCTCTCTGTCTCTGTCTCTGTCTCTCTGTCTCTGTCTCTCTCTTTCTCTCTCTCCCCTCCCCTTTCGCCCTCCCTTAGTCTCTCCCTCTGTCTCATCCTCTCTCTGCCTCTGTCTCTCTGTTTCTCTCTCTCTTTCTCCCCCACCATCCTCCTCCTCTCTCTCTTTCTTCCTCTTTCCCTCCCTCTCTCTCTTCCTTCCTTCCTCCCTCCCTTCCTCTCTCCCTATCCCTCCTTCTTTCTGTTTCTTCCTCTCTCTTTTTCTATCTCTATGTGTGTGTGTCTCTCTCTTTTTCTTTCTTTCTCTGTAAAATTAATCTAGGTTCAGAATTCACATTCAATAGTCATAGTTTTAAAGAGGGTAGGTACAAGTTTATTATTAATCAGAACCTTGATTTAAATAAGACATAAGAGAAGGAAAACTCATAGCACAAAAGTAATACACAATTAACAAACACAGTGACCACTAAAACAAATAACATACAACATACATCATCACCACTCCAAAGAAGCACCAACATCTGGATTCCTTGATTGAGAGGACTTATGGTGACAGCTATTCAGAATCTCGAGTGGGAGTCATAGCTAGGCAAGTTCCTAGCCCAAATCCTCAAAATCCCTTTCCACAAAAGGGTTTTTATAGGCTGAGAAGAAAGAAGGCACTATGCTAAGTATTCTCATTTGATACATGACTCTTGAGCTATAGCAACCTCTCAGGTCCAGGATGTTCCATCACAAAAGACCCACCAAGGAGAATATTTGTTCATTTCTTTAGGAAGACTATGTTTACTCAAGAAACCAAGTTTTCAGGGATAAGCACAGGTTTGTCATAAAGGATATTCGATAAGGTACTAGAAGGGCAGCTGATCCTTCTTGTTCTTCCCTGGCATTCCATCAGATAACTGCAAGCACAGTCTCATATTCTCAGCAAAAAATTATACATAAGATATGACTGAAACTTACTTCAGCTTCCTTAATTTTCTCTCTTTCTGTCTCTCTCTCTCTTTCTCTTTCTCTCTCTTTCTTACTGTCTGTCTTTCTGTCTTTGTGTCTCTGGCCCTGTCTCTCTCTATCTCTCAATCTCTGTATCTCTCTATGTCTCTGCCTCTCTTTCCCTATCTCACCCTCTCCCATTTATTGTTGTTATTACAAGTTAACCTGCCAGCCAGACCCAAAATCCAACTTGGGCTCCCATTAGAATCAAGGTTAACATAGCCAAAGTCTCAGATATAGTCAACTACATGAAAATCAGAATGTGCCCCCACCCATCTACCTTGAGATAGAAGAATGGAAGGGGAATAGAATAAGCATTTATATGACATCCACAATGTACCAGGCACTGTGCTAAGCACTTATAATCATCTCATTTGATTCCTGGATTCCTGAGATTCCTAATGCGCCCCATCAGCTATCTTTACCCTTTGTTCTGGTGTACAGACCAGGTTAGTTGGAGCTATTGGGTAAAGAAAGATGCACCAGATAATCTGCTCTTTCCATGTTGCTTGATTTGACTGTAATCAATGGGCAAAACCCGATGATGGGATCTCTCACCCATGATTTCCTTTGAATTACAAACCAGCTCTGATACGTGAAAAACCCAGAAGTTTCCAAATACTTCAAGAATGTAGGGAAAGGCCCGAATACTCAGGCCTTCCTAAAGTATGTGAGTTATAAAGAATAAGAATAGGAAAGAGTTCATGAAATATAGCTTGTCACAGCCAGAAGGGATCTTATTGTTAACAATAAAAATAATAAGAGCTACCAGTCCTAGTGATTTTTACCTTTGTAACCTCTCAACTATACAATTCCTCCTCTAATTTTATAAAACATTTCCTTTTCCTTGTGAAGCACAGAACTCTGAATCAGGAGAAAGACCTAAAAATAAATCCAGCCTCCAACATTTATAAGCTATGTGACCTTGAGCAAGTCATTTCATCTCTGCTGACCTCAGTTTATCCAACTGTAAAATGGATATTATAATAATATCACATCCCAGGCTGTGAGGATAAAGTGATTTTCATCTCCCAACTACAGCCATTGTTTCTGGCTATGCTCCCCCTCCCCCCATGCCTGTAATGCTTTCCCTTCCACATCTCTGGCTCCTAGCCTCAGATTCTTAGATCTACTTAACCACTAGTTGAAAAGCTATAACAGAGACAGATAAGCAGATGGTTGTCCAAGTTCACAGGATCATCACATTCAGAAATCTTCGAAGGTTTCTACTTCCCCAAACATACAGCAATGGGGATGATGTTGAATAGCCAATCTCTGAAGAGGTATTAAGGCATTATTCTCAGCTTCCTTTCCAGATTAGAGCAATGAATGTGCTGACCTATCTCAAGATGAGATCTCTCTTCCTCTATCCTCGCCTATCTCCTCGACTTTAACCAAAGACATAGGAGGTGCCATAGAAAGGCAATACAATTCAATCTCTTCTCTTCTTCCTCTAGCCTACTTCATTTGAGGATCTCCATAGATTTAATGTCCATTTCTAAGCTAAGGATTCTCAAATTTACTTATCTTGTCCCAATTTCTCTGCTGACCTCCACTCTCACATATTCAAACACCTTTTAGACAGCTCACACTAAATTTCCAATAGCCATCATAAACTCAACATGTCCAAAACTGAACTCATTACCTTTCTTCTTAAACTCTCACTTTTTCCCAACTTCCCTGATACTGTTAAGGTTATCATCATTCTCCCAATCACTCAGATTCACCATCTAGGTGACATCCTTGACTTTTAACTCCTTTTCACCCTTCCCCCATATCAAATGTGTTGCTCAGTTCTATAAATTTAATTTTTGTAACATCTCTTGTGTATAGCCCATTCTTTCTCTCTCTCTCTCTCTTTAACATTTTAATTATTTTTTAAAAATATTCTTTTTTAAATTTTGAATTCCAAATTCTCTCTTTTCCTCCCACCTCCTCCCCCATCCATTGGGAAGACAAACAACGTATCAGTTAAATATATGAAATCATGCAAAACATTTTTCCATATTAGTCATATTTCCAAATAAAGAAAGTGAGAAAAATTATACCTCAATTTGCTCTCAGAATTCATCAGTTCTTTAGCCTGTGAGAAAGCAGATAGCAATTTTTCTTCTTTTTTTTTCTCCGAGTTTTTTTTTTTTTAATTAAAGCTCTTTATTTTCAAAACATATGCATGGATAATTTTCAGCATTCACCCCTGCAAAATCTTTTGTTCCAAATTTTTCCTTCCATTCCCCAACTTCCTCTTCAGAAAATAAATAACCTAATATGTGTTAAATATGTGCAATTCTTCTAAACATTTTTCTACAAATATCATGCTGCACAAGAAAAATCAGATCAAAAAGGAAAAAAATGAGAAAGAAAACAAAATGCAGACAAACAACAAACAAAAACGTGAAAATGCTATGTTGTGATCCACACTCAGTTCCTGTAGTCCTCTCTCTGGGTGCAGATGGCTCTCTTCATCACAAGATCATTGGAAATGGCCTGAATCATCTCATCGTTAAAAAGAGCCATGTTCATCAGAGTTAATCATTGTACAATATTGCTATTGCTATGTACAGTGTTCTCTTGGTTCTGCTCATTTCACTTAGCATCAGTTCATGTAAGTCCAGGTCTCGCTGAAATCATCCTGCTGATCGTTTGTTACAGAACAATAATATTGCATCACATTCAGATACCATAACTTATTCAGACATTCTCCAACTGATGGGCATCCACTCCGTTTCCAATCTCTTCCCACTACAAAAAGGACTGCCACAAACATTTTTACACACATGGGTCCTTTTTCCTCCTTTATGATCTCTTTAGGATACAAGCCCAGTAAACACACTGCTGGATCAATGGATATGCATAGTTTGGTAACCCTTTGGTCAGAGTTCCAAATTGCTCTCCAGAATGGTTGGATCCATTCACAGTTCCACCAACAATGTATCAGTGTCCCAGTTTTCTCACATTCCCTCCAATATTTGTCATTATTTTTTTCTGTCATCTTAGCCAATCTGAGAGGTGTGTAGTGTATCTCAGAGTTGTCTTAATTTGCATTATTCTGATCAATAAGGACTTAGAGCACCTTTTCAAATAACTAGAAATTTTTTCATCTGAAAATTGTATGTTCATATCCTTTGATCATTTATCAATTGGAGAATGGCTTGAATTCTCATAAATTTGAATCAATTCTTTACATATTTTAGAAATGAGACCTTCATCAAACCCTTGAATGTAAATTTTTCCCCAGTATATTGCTTCCCTTCTAACCTTGTCTGGATTGGTTTTGTCTGTACAAAAATTTTTAAACTTAATATAATCAAAATTATCCATTTTTATTCAATAATATACTCTAGTTCTTTTTTTAGCTACAAATTCCTCCCTTTCCCACAGATCTGAGAGGTATACTATCTTTTGTTCTTTTAATTTGCTTATAATATCATTCTTTATGTCTACATCATGAACCTATTTCAAGTTTATCTTGGTATATGGTGTTAGGTGTGGGTCGAGCCCCAATTTGGTTTTCATTTTCCCAGCAGTTTTTGTCAGATAGTGAGTTCTTATCCCAAAAACTGGGGTCTTTGGGTTTGTCAAACACTAGATTACTATGGTCATTGACTATTTTGTCCTGTGAACCTATTCCACTGATTGACTACTCTATTTTAGCCAGTATCAAATGGTTTTGATGACCGCTGCTTTATAATATAGTTTTAAGTGTAATACAGTAACTAGGCCACCTTCATTTCACAACATTTTTTTAGGATGAGTCTTTTGGAATTGTCTTGGATCTTTCTACTGATCAGAGTGGTCATGTCTTTCATACAAAGTTCTGCTAACTATATACAATGTTCTCCTGGTTCTTCTCACTTAACTTTGCATAGTTTATATAAATCTTTTGATGTTTTTCTGAAACTATTCTACTCATCATTTCTTATAACACAATAATATTGTACCATAATCATATACCATAACTTATTCAGCTATTTCCCCTTTGATAGGCATCCCCTCAGTTTCTAATTCTTTGCCAAAACAAAAAAAAACTGATAAAGATATTTCTGTACATATGAGTTCGTTTCCTTTTTTTGTTTTCCTTGAGATACAGACCTGGTAGTGGTGTTACTGAGTCAAAGGGATTTGCATGCACCCAAATGTGCACATGCACACATACACATATATCCACTCAATAAATTTCACTGACTTCTTATCACCTTCAAAATCAAATGTAAAACCCTTAATTTAGCAGTCAAAGCTCTCTCTAACTTGGCCCTCCTCCTACCTTTCTAGTTTTTTAATATCTTAATTCCCTTGCCCCACCATCTCTATCCCCTGCAATCCATGACACTGATTTTCTTGCTGTTTCTCAAACAAAATACCCCATTTTTCCACATGCTCCCAGCCATTTTCCTTGGCTTTCCATCCCTAGAATGTCTTCTCCCCTCATCTCTTAAGACTTCCCCAGCTTCCTTCAAGTTGCAGATAAAATCCCTCCTTTTACGAAAAAAAATTCTGATTCCCTCTTAATACTTTCCTTCTGCAGATTTTGAGTCAACAATAAGTGAGTTATACTTATATAGGTTTGCCAAATGTTTTACAAATATTATCTCATTTTATCTTCACAACCCCTCTAGGAAGTTGGTGCTATTATTATCATCCTCATTTTACAGATGAGGAAACTGAGGCAGCAGCAATAGAAGTATCTTGCCCAGAGTCACACAGATAGGAAATGTAAGAGGTCGGATTTGAACTCAGGGCTTCCTGACTCCAGGCCCAGTGCTTTGTACATTATGGGGTACCTAACTGCCTCTAAATTATGCTGTGTATGTCCTGTTTGTACGTTTGTTTGTATGTTTCTCATCCCCCTCCCCACTACCTATTATATGATCAATCCATTGAGAGCAGAATTTCCTTTTACCTTTTTTTTTTTTTTGTATCCTCAGTGCTTAGAACATTGCCAGGCAGACAGTAGGCAATTAATAAATGCTTGCTGAGTGAGTGGGCCAGTTACTGAATCACTGTGGATACTAGATGATGCTCTAAGTTTTAACAGGAGTCCCCTATACCAATAAAATCACAGATCTATTTCCTATCTATGCTTATGGCACAGAACCCAAAATAACAAGACTTCATGTTGAGAAACATTCAGCTCAGTCACTTACAAATAATAATACAGATCAATAAAATTGTCTGTTAATAGTTTTTCTTTGTGGGGGGAGCTGTAAAGGGGGAATGTAAAATATAAACACAAAAAACTCAGCAGCAGATGCGTTTACAGGAACAGATAACTATCAGGATAGGGAAAAATACAGAATCAGGAACAAACAGAGCCAGAAGGAGAAAGGGACTGGCATTGCACCTTCTTGAAATGATTCCTTAAAGTCACAGGATAACAGAGCTGAGCAAATGGAACAGAAATAGCAACTGGGGGAGGTAGTAGGACCCAAAGACCCTTAGAAAAGAGGATGGCCGACAACTCCAATGGACTTGTGATAGAGAGAGCCATCTGCACCCAGAGAGAGGACTGTGGGAACTGAGTATGCATCACAACATAGCATTTTCACTTTTTTGTTGTTGCTTGCTTGGTTTTTTTTCTTTCTCATTTTTTCCCCCTTTTTAATCTAATTTTTCTTGTGCAGCAGGATAATTGTGGAAATATGTATAGAAGAATTGCCCATGTTTAACCTATATTGGATTACTTACCATTCAGGAACAATCAAGGCCAGAAGAGCTCAGATGTCCAAGTGTTCAGGCTCCAAGTGTGTATCGTGCCAAAGTGTCTCACCAATAAGGAGAAAGTCTCCTTAGTCATAGTGTGAACAATAAGATAAAGGGTTTCTCAGAAGAATATGAATGGTACCATGTAATCAGAAGAATTTAAATTCAAATACGGTTTCAGACACTCTACATTTACTAATTATGTGATCCTGAACAAGTCACTTGACTCTGCCTTGCAACAACATCAAAAAAAAAAAAAAAAAAAAAAGAGTGGGAAGGCCTAGAATGAATAGCATTGATGGGTGTGATGGCTTTCCTCCCCAAAGGGAGGCTACTATTGCTCCTCATTTCCAAAGTCAGAGGGAAGGAAGCAGCTCTGAATCAAGCTGGTATGAACGAAAGTTGTTTTACGAGCAAACTAAAGGAGATGGTATGGCCAGATGAAAGTCAGGGAATCCTTGGCTAAAGACACACTAATGGGGGCTTGTTTGGAGATGGAGGATGTTCCATAAAACTTAGGAAGTGTTGGCCGGGCCCTGGGAGGGACGAGGATGCTCCTAATCATAAAACTTGAGTCCCCCAGATGTGGTCAAAAGCTAGAGAAATCTTCTATAACATCTTAGTTCCTCTTATACAGGGACCACGGGGTTACCATGATCAGCCTCACATCTGCAGGCACAATAGGGAAAGGGTATTAAAGTTCACTATTGTAGCTGAACACTTGTTACAAGCTTGAGCTTGGGCAGTCCAGCCCAGGAAAGAGGGATGGAGCCAAAATCTGCCGAGAAGGAAACAAAAGGCACATACCTAGGGACCTGATCACATATTCTGCTGGAAAGTAGAGAATAGTTTAACTATTAAGAAGAAAAAGAGCCTCCTAAATCTGTGTAGCTTTTGGAAAAGAATATTCACACCAATCAATCTAAATTTCAGCCCAACACCAAGGAGGCAGACCCACCTGGAGGGTGGGATGGGGATAGGACAGAAGAAGGAAAGTGTGATTGACCAGTCTAGCTTTTGCACCATCTTGGAAGCTGTGGAACTTTGTCCTAAGAAAGACTATTGCAGCTAGGTGGCGCAGTGGATAGAGCACCAGCCTTGAAATCAGGTGTTCAAATCTGGCCTCAGACACTTAACACTTCCCGGCTGTGTGACCCTGGGCAAGTCACCGAACCCCAACTGCCTCAGGGGGAGGGGGAAAAAGACTATTAGGATCAGCAAAAAGATTTCAAAAAGGCCTGGACAGACTTGCATGAAGTGATGCTAACTTAAGTGAATAGAACCAAGAGATCATTGTACACAGCAACAAGATTATACGATGATCAACTAATGGATGTGGCTCTTTTCAGCAATGAGTTATTCTGGCCAGTTCCAATAGACTTGAGATGAAGAGAGCCATCTGCATCCAGAAAGACTGAATGCAGATTTCAACATAGTATTTTCACCTTTTGTTTTTTTTCCTCTCATTTTTTCCTTTGATCTGGTTTTTCTTGTGCAGCATGATCAATGTAGAAATATGTATAGAAGCATTGCATATGTTTAACATATATTGGATTACTTGCTGGGAGTAAGGGGAAAGGAAGAAGAAAAATTTGGAACACAGTTTTTTTTATTATTTACAATTTCATTTTTTTATTAAAGCTTTTTATTTTCAAAACATATGCATGAAGGGTCAATGTTGAAAAATTAACCAGGCATATATTTTATAAATAAAAAGCTTAAATTAAAACAATTGGTTTTATTTTTTCATCATTGACCCTGCACAGTCTTGTGTTCCAAATTTTCCTCTCCTTCCCCCACCCCTCCCCTAGATGGCAAGTAATCCAAAATATGTTGAACATGTTAAATCCAACATATGTCTACATATTTATACAATTATCTTGCTGCACAAGAAAAATCAGAAAAAATGAAAAAGAAAACAAAATGCAAGCAAACAACAACAAAAGGAGTGTAAATGTTTTTGTGTTATGATCCACACTCAGTTCCCACAGTCCTCTCTTTGGGGAACACAAACTTTTTCAATGATGAATGATGAAAACTATCTTTGCATGTATTTGGAAAATAAAAAGCTATTTTTTTTTTTTTTAAAAGTAAGAAAGAAAGATTGTTAGAACAGATCTTTTTAGTAACTAAGCCCCACAAGGTGGAATCCAGGAGAAGCTCAGGCTATCGTAAAATTCATCTCATGACAAGTCTTTTGGAGGACAAAGTGGTATTTTAGGTGCTTCGTACAAAATTCAGGGGCAGCCAGAGACGGTAGCCTGTGTGGCTCGCCACTGGATCCTGCCCCTCCCTGGGTAGCACTTCCTTTGTCTGGACCTCGGGTTTTTTCTATGAAGTTATATATGACTCTTGGGTTCCACCCAGGGCTCAGAGAAGGAAGTGCTCTGTAAATTTCCACATCTTTGGGGAGGATGCTCATTATTTTAGGTTCTTGGTTCACTGACAGAGCTGGGTGTTAGTTTTAGAAGAATCAGACCAATAAATGTGGCTAGAATCTGAGAAGTTCCCAGTGTTGTGTAGTAGGAAGATTACCGATGTGAAATCCAGAGAAGGAGTTCAAATCTGGACTGAGTCTCAATTTATTTCCTCTGCAAAATGGGAACAAAAATATTTCCCTACTTTGCAAACCTGAAATGTATGTTTTTCTTCTTCTTTTGGAAGCAATCAGGGTTAAGTGACCTATCCAGGGTCATGCAGTTGGTAAGTGTTAGACTGGATTTGAATGCAGATCCTTCTTATTCCTGGACCAGTGTTCTACCACTGTGCCGTCCAGTTACCCCAAATTGTTATGGCGGTCTCTTTTCAGGGGTCCTTCGGCTTGGATGTTCTACATCTCAAGGTCCTAGTTTTGACCTGTGTTCTACATTCTAAGTCCTTTCCAGCCCTGACATTTATTTTATTTTCCGGGTTCCCAAGGCCCACTCAGTTCTGATAGCCTGCATCCTGTGATTCTCTGAACACTACCCCGCTCTTTCCCGTACCTGTTAACAGGCATTTGTTAAGGACTACTATGGGGGCACAAGGAAGGGCAAAAGCCTGGGCCCTGCCCTCAGGGAGCTCACACACTGATGGGGAGACAGCCTGGAAGTAACCATAGCTACTGCAGACTGATGCAGTGTCAACCCTCCCTCAGCCCGGCCATCTCTCCCCAGGCCCTGCCAGGCCCCTGACCTCTTCCATGGCGTTCCTGAACCCCCTGACCCAGAGGCCGGGCCAGAACATCCCCTCTGGCTCGGTTCTGCTGAGCTGGTTCCCATCCAAGGACTGTCTCGGGGACTCTGGCTCCCTCCACCCTAGGCTTGGGGGAGAGAGGATGGGGAGCACAGGCCTTCCCTTCCCTCAGACCTGGGGAAGTCATGTCCTTGGAGAGGAGACCCAGGCTCCATCTGAAGCGTGAGGGGTTCTGATCCAACATAGGTCTGGACTGGGGTCTGGCTTTGGAGCCCGACTGCCCCCGGTCCTGGATACGTATCAGGAGCTCAGGGATCACCAGAGCTCCCACTGATGATGTGCCGGGGATCACAAAGCACTTTGCGGCCTCCAGCCACTCAGGGGAGACTCAGGGCCCAGGGAGAGTCTCCAGGCAGGGATATCATCCCATTTTACAGATGAGGGATGAGGGGAGGTCACCCAGGGTCACCCAGTCAGGGGCAGAGCCAGTGTGGAGCTTGTTGGAGAGCTGAGCTTGGAGTAGGCTCCGTGTGACCCCTCTAAACCACAGTGTCTTTCTCTGGAAAGTCAGGACTTAATGACCTCTGTTTCAGGGAGGTGGCCCAATGAGATAGCAGAAGACCCGAATTCAAATCCAGCCTTAGACACTTAGTAATTGTGTGAACCTAAGCAAGTCATTTCACTGCTATCTGCCTCAGTTTCCTTATTTGTAAAATGGAGATGAACCCTCATGGGGCTGTCATGAGCCCCAAATGAGGGTGGCACATAACACACTTTACATAAATTTCATTATTATTGTTGTTATATATTTATAATAATAACAATATTATTGTTATATATATTGGTTTGCCCGGCAGACCAGGTGCTTCTCAAGGGCAAGATTTGTTTATGCCTTTCTTCCTATTCCCAGCACCTGGCACACAGCAGGTGCTTAATAAATGCTTCTTGGCTGACTAAGGTGATAACAAGAATATGACCTCCCCAAACCAAGAATTATGGATCCTGGTAAAAAGTGCTGAGCAACAGGAGGACAGAAAGGTGTATGTTCTCCCTGTCACTGGAGAAGACATAAATCCAGAAAGAACCCCAATTCTCATCCGGTCCAGCCTTTCCAAAAGATGGTACCCTGATCTCTCCAGCTTGCCAGAATGCCCCGCCTCCAAGAGAAAGGGCTGTGGATCTCAGAGCAGCCCCATAAATGAGCAGGACCAACGCCCAGGAGGTAAGGAAGCATCAGAACTGACCAAGATCTCTCTCACCCAGTTACCAAATTATAAGGTCCCATGGGGAATCATGGAGAAGTTAGTATTGCCTGCAGGGGAAGATAGGCAGCTCAGACCTGGAAGTCTGCCTCCTCCTCCTCCAGGATTCAGTATCCCTGCTCCCAGGCACTCCTCCAACACAATTCCCAAGCCACGGAGAACTTTCCCAAAGCTGGGGCCTGCTGGAGCCGGCTCACACTGGCTTGGGAGAGCTGATTGTTAAATTTTCAAAGCAAACATTTACACCTCAGAAACCAGCAAATGCTACCCATCAGGGTTTGATTTATTGTCTTTTTGATTGGCTAGATTTAAGAAAGTGATGAAAAAAATATTAATACTGATCAAAATCAAAAGTGTCTCATGACTATTTTCTCCCCATCACTCCATCACCACCAAGAGTTGGTTGTTAAATATTTATTAGCACTGCTGTGTCCCTCCAGATCATTTCACTCTTAGGAAAGCCCCCGAAACAGAAGAGGAAGCCAAGCTCCACCTGGCAGATAATGGCAATTTTACGGTTATATTGGGTATGCTTGTCTGAGGCTGATCTTCTCCAGGATCTGCCTGCATTCTCTAGTGGCACATAGTAGGTATTCTATCAATGTTAGCATTTACTGCTATTGCAATAAATGCTAATGCATTCTTGGTATAGCTGGATCAGTAGTTCAATTGTTGGGGTTTCAATTTGGAATTATGCAAGAAAAAGAGACTAAACTGTCCATACTCTTTGACCAAGCAATCCCATTATAGGGCACGTAACCCTAAGAAAATCAGAAACAAAAGTCCAATATATACCAAAATATTCATGGTGGTAATTTTTGTGATACCATAGAACTAGGAATAGTCTGGCTGCTGTTAAGTGGGGAACAGCTGACAAAAACCATGCTATATGAATAGAATGAAATGTTGTAAAAAAAAAAAAAACAAGAAGGAAGGAAGGAAGGAGAGAGAGAAGGAGGGAAGGAAGGAAGGAGGAAGGGAAGGAGGAAAAAAGATGTGATTTCTAAGAACTGATGCAGTAAACAGAACCAAGAAGATACATACAATTATACTTATTTTGTATTTAATTTATACTTTAACATATATAACATGTATTAGTCAACCTGCCATTTGGGGGAGGGGTTGGGGGAAGAAGGGGAAAAATTGGAACAAAAGGTTGGGCAATTGTCAATGCTGTAAAATTACCCATGCATATAACTTGTAAATAAAAAGCTATAAAAATAATTTTTAAAAGATACATACAATGACAATGACAACAGTAGAACTGAAGAAATCGCCAAAAAGGAAATTGAATTCAGTAATGGAAAGGAAAAACAAAAATAATAAAAGTCTTGCTGAAGAAGTAATAAAAAAATCTCCCCTTCAAGACAAAGAGATATATATATATATATGTATACACACGCACACACACACACACACACACACACACACCATTTTTATTTTGTATATATAAACAAATCATTTTTCTACTCTGAAACTGTTTCCTTTACTGAAAAATAAAGGAGTTGGATTAAATCAGATATATGTATACACATACATGTATATGTACATATGAGTGTATGTATGTATAGATATAATAGCTCTGACATTTCCTGTATTAAGATCCCTTTCCACCGCTAATATTTTATGATTGTACTAGATAATTTCTAAGGTCTTTTCTAGCCCTAAAATCAATGATTCTAATACAATTTTTTTCCCTTGTGATTCATTGCAAACTGTTTAGAGGTAGTTCCCAATACAACCACTGAGTAGTGCCAAAGAGCCAGAAACAAACAAAATCTGAGAAAATCCATTAATAGGGTGGCTACATATGTGGCTCCTTAAAGAATATGGGGCCTCTTGGCAGGATCCTCCATTTAAATTTTGGAAATCTAAAATATTTCATAAAGGGACCCCTTTCAGTAAGCATGCACTGGGTTGGCATTTGGCGTGTCCTTCCCTGCTTCCATCCTCTCTGTCTCCTTTTCTCCATTACTATTCTGGTTCTCCAATTGTAGCAGAAGAGCACAGCTAAGTGGCTCAGAATCAAGAAGACTTATCTTCACGAGTTCAAATGCAGCTTCAGACATTTACTTAATTGTGTGACCTTGGGCAAATCACTTAGCCATGTTTGCCTCCATTTCCTCATCTATAAAATGGGCTGGAGGAGGAAATTGCTGACCCACTCTAGGATCCTTGTCAAGAAAACCCCCAAATGTTAGTTAGATACAACTGAAATCACTCAACAACAACAATCACAGAAGAAGCTGCTTGGGTACCGATAATCTCAGAAGTCCCTAAAGAAGAGACAAAGATCTAGTAATAAAACCTCACAGAAAGTAAGACCTGAAAGAAACCTTAAAAGGACATGGGCTGATCTTCTGTGATCAGCCTATCATCTACTTATACCTTGATGTAGTTATAATAAAATCCTTTTAATTCTCAAATAATAAAAATAAAGGGACACAGAATATTAGGACTGAAAGGATCTCAAACTAGAGATCATGAGAGCCAGGAGGACCTTAGAATAATACAGAGGGAAAAAGCACTTTGGAACATCAGGTTGGAATGAAACATAGAAACCAAGATGTCAGAACTGAAAGGGGCTTTGAGAAATCTTCCATCTAGCCCCCTCTTTCCGAGATGGGAAAAGCTAAGTCAGAAAAAGGGAAACATTTGCCAAAGGTTTAAATAGCCATTTTGGTAGCTGTGGCAGAAAGTCTCCCAAATTGCTCCAGGGATGCTCTGAGACTATAAAGGAACATTCAAAAGGTAAAAAGTTCACAAGGTTTCCCCTTCCTATTCTTTCCCAGCTGGTAAACACAAACTATTAAATTAAGTTCAAGATGGGTCAAATTATACCGACTAGAAATATTATTATTATTATTAGTTTCCATGATTATGGCCAATTACCCAGGCACTTGGCCATAATTATGAAAATTAATAATAACAATAATAATCCCTGAGAGGTGGTCATTTAGTCTCTGTCCAATGCCACTCAGCTCACTATTTCACACTCAATTCTATGAAAATAATAATACCTAGCATTCATATAGTACTTTAATGTTTAGCAAAACATTTTATAATTATTATTTCATTTTATTGCCATAGCAAACCAGGCAGATAGATGTAATTATTATCATCCCCATTTTAATCTGTAGGAAACTGAGGCAGACAGCAATTAAAGTGGCATACCTTTTTTATAATAGCTTTTTATTTTTCCAAATACATGCAAAGATAATTTTCAACCTCTGCAAAATCTTGGGCTCCAAAATTTTCTCCCTCCCTCCCCCATGCCTTCCCAATACAGGTTAAACACGTGCAATTCTTCTAAACATATTTCTATATTCATCATACTGCACAAGGAAAATCAGATCAAAAAGGGGAGAAAAACATGAGGGGAAAAAAAAAAACAAGCAAACGAGCAACAACAAAAGATGAAAATACTAAGCTTTGATCCACATTCAGATTCCATAGTGTTTTCTCTTTCTCTCTTCTCTTCTCTTCTCTTCTCTTCTCTTCTCTTCTCTTCTCTTCTCTTCTCTTCTCTTCTCTTCTCTCTCTCTCTCTCTCTTCTTTCCATCATATAACTTTTCCTTTTCTGGCCATATGAATTTTTAAAGTTCTCTTTTTAAATGCTGTACAGGGAAAAATAAATATACCTTCTCAGTGAGTCACACAGTCAGTAAGTATATGACATTAGACTTGAACTCAGTTCACATTGGATCACCCAGCTTTCTTGTATGTCAATAATAAATTGTGTAAATTGAGGGAAAGGAAGGCATAAAATAAATAATTCTGGATTTGGAGTCAGAGAATCAGAATTCAAACTCTGTTTCTTGATTACTTAATACAATCTTGAGAAAGGTTCATCTCTCTGGGCTTCTAGATTTCTTGGAAGAGTTGGTCTCTGATGATCTCTGAAGTCCCTCTTCAGTTGTAGAGTCTATGATTCTTCTCCAAATTGGCAAGATCCCAATTTCCAACCCTAGAGGGCGGCAGAGCTTTAAGGACTTTCTACCATTATAATGCTTTCAAACCTCATCTTCTAGACAGTTACAGATTTATGGATTTTTAGAGTGGGCTCTGTCACTGAAGGGCATTGGTCTGGATCACCTCTAAGGGTCTCACCCTGTATTACCTCTAAGGGTCTCTTTCAACTCTGAAATTCTATGATCTTATAGTCTAAAATCCCATCAGCTCTGAAATTCAATGATTCTAGGGCAGAGACTTTAGATGACATCTGATCCAACCCCCACTTCCATACAGGAGTCCTGTCTGGAGTATCCCTGAGAGGTGATCATTTAGTTTCTGTTCAATGCCATTTAACTCACTTTTTCACCTTCAATTCTATAAACACTTATTTATTTGCTACTCATTTAAATAGTACAAATACTCCTTTATTACTTTGCTAGTTGCTATGACACTGACTCCCAGAACCACTGGGATGTTGGTGGTTTAGACTGACAAATACTAATTGTTTGAGGGTCTGGGTTTCCTCACCCTATAAATCTGAAATTCATTCTCCAATGTTCTCAGACAATCCAAAGTGTGAGAGCTTATTTCCAAAATGTCTCCAGTATTTGTGGTACTTAGACATGAGGAGGTCCAAAGTGTGAAAGGAGATGGGTCCACCTCTGGAGCAATCATATTTTCTTTGATCTGGAAGATGACTGAGCGATACCCCAGTTCAATAGTGTCAAACTCAAAAGAAATCAGGGCTGCTAAATCACACCTAAAGATCCCAGCTGGCTTCACATGACCCCAGACAATCACAAATTAACATGAGCTATCTTTTATTGTATTTCTATTTATTTTGTTAAATATTTCCCAATTACCATGTAATATGGTTTGGGCTGCTTCCCCGAGTACTGCTGGCTATAGTGTGGTCTGGGGAGCATTTTGTATACTTCTGTTCCAGGTCACCTGCACAGGATCTGGCCACTTTCTAAGTGCATGTTGTGTTGGCTTCTAAAAGATGTAGTAACTCATATTCAGTCATTCCCTTTCAATTAAAATGTGACTGGGGAATACAGCAGCCATGGAGTCAGTGCTGCCATTTTAGATGAGGTATTTTTGGCAGAAACCACTGAGGGGACGAGCCAAGGGAACTGTGAGGTAGCTATGTAGCAGTACTTGTCCCGCAAGAGTAATAAGATATCTGAATCACAGAATGTCAGCACATGAAAGGCCCTTGGAGGTCATCCAGCCTAAGTCTCCCATGATCCAAGATGTAGGTGGCTTAATTCAAAACTTCAAGGATCTGTAATCTCCCTGGAGTAGCTACTTTCTCCAACACATATAGCAGCTCAGGACAGCCATGATGAGCCATGGGAAGAATTCATCAGGGGAAGGCCCAAGGCCAAGGAGCCAACAAAGCACTAGAACCCAGAACTTCTGACAGGGCTCTCCAATATCTTATTCAAGGCTTGAAGCATGCCAGGATAAAGTGGGTGCCCTCATGTCTTTTTAGGAGCACCTGAAACTGCTCAATAAACTTGAAACTATCGTGCATTCAGCCCAGACTAAACAAGATAGGGCGAAAAATACACAGAACACATGGCATATACACACATTAATTCCAGGTTCCCTTTATATGGAGTTGAAGAGCTAATGGAAAAGGAGAACGTCCAGACTTGAAGAATAAGACAAAGCCTACAAGGTCACGAATAACAGAATCTCAATCTCTCTCTCTCTCTTTCTCTCTCTCTCTCTCTGTTTTTCCCTCTCTGTCTCCATGTGTCTCTCTTTCTCTCTCCCCTCTCTGTCTCTATTTCTCTCTTTGTCTCTATCTCTGTGTCTGTCTCTCTCCCTTTTCTGTTTCTCTCTCTCTCTCTTTCTCCCTCATCCCTCCCAGACTCTGCTCCAATAAAGCCTGGGGAAATAAACCACTTTCAAGAATTTTCTTCTTGTCAAGGTTTTTTGTGTCTTTTTTTTTTCCCAGTTGTTTTCAATAGTGTCCAACTCATCATGGCCCCATTTGGGGTTTTCTTGGTGGAGATATTGAGTGGTTTGCCATTTCCTTCTCCAATTCATTTTATACATGAGAAAACTGAGGCAAATACTGTTAAGTGACTTGCCCAAGGTCACACACCAATAAGTGTCTGAGGGCAGATTTGAATTCAAGAAGTTAAGTCTTCCTGACTCCAAGTGCAGCCCTATTCATTGAACCACCTTGCTTCCTCACTATTTAAATATCATAACTGTCTTATAGTTTTGTCCCCTTCTTATTAAGCCCATTCTGGGCAGAAGTAATTTACTGTGAGCTCTATAAGATGCCATCTCCAAAAGAAAGTTTTTTCCAAAGTCCTAAGAACACGGCTTCCAAAAGATAAAGAAAAACTCATTCCCAGTTAGCCAGGAAAGGTTCATGTGGCTGCCCAAAATGTTGGCATCCCCAAACACCACCCCATGTACTAAGAACACTACAAGGTCTGTCCTAGTCAAATCCCAGATGTGCTCCCTGACCCAACAGCTGGCTACCCTTGGGAATCAAGAAAATCTTAGCGCTATGTCCCTTACCCTGGGAAGGCTTCTAATCTCCTTTAAACAGAAAGATTCAAAGAAATAATGAACAAAACTATCAAAAGCAGTGTTCCTTTTTTCATTTTAATACAGTAGGGATAAGACACTAAACCCATAGGTAGGAAAATCCAGTTTTGAGGTCTGGCTTCTGGGTGAGTCACCTAGAATCACATAATGTCAGATTGGAAGGGAACTCTGGTCTTCCATTCTCATCCCCAACCCTCTCTACATCTTTGACAAGTAACTATTCACATCTATAGCCTCTATTTATCCATCTATGAAGTCAGAGAGTTAGACCGGATGACCACTTTAAAACACTATTGGCTAAGGAATAAGCATCTCCTATTTTTTTTCTATCACACAGAATCTATGAAGAAGTCATATCAACTAACAGGACACTCGGAGGACCCTTAACATTGAAAGGAGAAATGAAAAGATTTTCTACAAACAAAAGCCACATAATTGAAACTGAAAAGAAAACATTTAAATAAAAAGGAAAAAAAATACTTGCAGCAAGTTTCTCTAATAAAAATTTATAAAAACAAGACTCATTCTTCAAGGGACAAGCAATTTTCAAAGGAGGAATTCCAAGCTATCAACAAGCAAAAACAAAAGGTAAATTAAGGTAATTCTGAGGTCTAGCTCATGCTCATGAGGTGGCAGAAAAAAGTCTTGGTGGATGTTGACCAAGGATGGAGTGGATGACCTTGGCATCCTTTGATCAAGCTCTAAAGCTCCACAGAGCCTGTTTCAGTTGCCTTCATGGCCATTGGAACAAATTGTTCTCATCCACCCATTCCACTGAGAAAAGTCTTCACATGCTTGGGGTAAATACCACCCCACCCCCAACTCACTGACGGTTTGAGAGCCTTAGGTTATCCTCAACCTGGATAAGACCATTTTACAAGGCTGTGGCCACTGGGCATGCTAAAATAGCTTCTTGGAGCCAGGGATGAGAAGTGCATGAGAGAGAGAGCTGGACACCAAAGATGAACAAACAGCCCTGAAAAAGTGCTAGCCCTTTCTTAACACCTCACCCCCTATGACCCAAACCAGACACATTAATGTACTGTTGATAGAGCTGTGAGTTGCTCCAGTCACTCCAAAAAGCAATCTGGAATTGTGGACAAAAACGACGGTTACTAAACTGTGCATACAGAGGCAACTGGGTGGTGCAGTGAATAGAGCACCAGCTGTGAACTCAGGAGGACCGAGTTCAAATTTGAGCTCAGACATTTAACAGTTCCTGGCTGTGTTTCCCCACTTAGCCCCAAATGCCTCAGCAAAAAATTAAATAAGATAAAAATAAAAAATAAACTGTGCATACCTTTTAACCTGGTGATACTAGGCTTGTACCCCAAAGAGACCCAAAAAAGAGAGAAAATGTCCACTTACACACAAATATTTGTAGCAGCTCTTTTTGAGGTGGCAAAGAATTAGCACAGCTAGCACCACAGTGCACAGAGTTCCAGGCCTGGAATCTGACATCTTTCTGAGTTCAAATCTGCAAGTCACTTAACCCTCTTTGTCTCAGTTTCCTCATCTGTAAAATGAGTTGGATAAGAAAATGGCAAATTGCTCCAATTTCTTTGCCAAAAAACAAAACCAAAAACAAATGGGGTCAAAAGAGTTGGACACAACTGAACAACAAAGAATTAAAAACTGAGGGATTTCCCATCAATTAGAGATTTAAACAAAACTGTGGAATATGCATGTCATAGAATACTATTGTGCTGTAAGATATAAAAAAGGACAGTTTCAGAGAAACTTGAGAAGACTTAATGAACTTATAGAAAATAAAATGAGAAGGATCAGAACAACTTGTAAAATAACATTGGAACAATCTAACAATTTCGAAAGATTTAAGAACACTGACTAGCTATAACCCCCGAGGATCACTGATGGATCATTACACTCATCTCTTGACAAAGCGGTGCCCAACTCATGTTACAGAATGAAATATGCATTTTTGGACATGGTCGATGGGGAAATTTGTTTTGCCAGACCCAGAACCACTGTGATGCTCCACCAGACATTTACGTTCCATGTCATCATGAACGTATTTCTTCCTTTTCTTCCTCCCTCTTCATTTCTTTCTAACTCTATCTTTGGGCACAGGAATTAATATCAGCATTTCTAGGAAGGATACATCTATCATCTGTCCTATTACTCTATTCACTATCCTTATGATTTCATTTATCAAAGCACATGGTTTCCAGATTCTATTCTACTATATAACCGTTATCCCCCTTTATCAAAACATATTGCTTAGGGACAGGGACTCTTTTGTTTTCTTTATCACCAGCATCACTAAGCATCACCAATGCTTAGTTCAGCACCAGGTGTATAGTAAGTACTTAATAATTCCTTTTCATTCATTCAAGATAAAAGATACTATAGCATTTTCACCTTTTTGTTTGTTTTATTTTCTTTTTCATGTTTTTTCCCCTTTTGGTCTGATTTTTCTTGCATAACATGACTCATATAGAAATATGTTAGGAAGATTGTACATATTTAACCTGTATCAAATTGCTTGCTGTCTAAGGGAGGGGGAGAAATAAGAGAGAGGAAAGGAGAAAAATTAAAAATATAGTTTTACAAAAATGAATGTTGAAAACTATCTTTACATGTAATTGGAAAAATAAAATACTAATAGAATGACAAAAAAGAAAGTAAAAAAAAAGATTAAAGATACTAGACAGCAACAGGTTCAAAGAGTCATAGACATAAAGATCATTTCAAGTCCATCTAATATTATAGAAAAAAAAATCAAACCTGATGTGGATTTTTTTTGCTTGTTTGTTTGAGTTGTTGTTTACAGAGTATTACATTTAACCTATGACGGCTAAAAGAAAGATCTCATAGGAGAACCATGTAAAATCTGGGAATTTCTGAGACAATCTTACAAACAGTCACCAGATGATTATTCTTCATAATCCTTTCCCAGAATAGGAACTGTGCGTTTAAAAACCGCTAAGGTAATTTATTTCAGCACAGGAAGGCATCTTGATATTCCAGTCAAAAGATTTCACACCCTAAGGCCCATTTCTCATTTAAAACTGAAAGGAAGAAGCCCTAAACTGGGATTCAGGACACCAGGATTCTGTACCAACTCTGCCATTAACAAGCAAGGGAGCCTTATGCATTTTAATAAAACATTTTCTAAATGCCTACAATACAAAGAAAAAAAGTATTCCCTACCTTCAAGGAGCTTCTGTCATACCTGCAGGATACAATAGACGCACAATTAAGTGTAATTCAGAGGAACTGGTGAAGAATGCCCCTTTCTGAGCTGGAGTTTCCCTACTTGGTCAGAGTTGGATTACATGACCTTTACTTTTATGATCTGTACTCTAAAGTCAAACTCTGAAATGACTTAAGTTAAGACTATGAGGATATTCCTTCTCCACCACATTTGACACATGAGGAAAATGAGATCCAAAAAAATTATTCAAGATCACACAAGTAGCAAAAATAATTGTGAATTATTAGGGGGCTTCATATTTCATATGGCTTTAATTTCATCATCTGAAAATTATCTGTTCATATCCTTTGACCATTTATCCATTGAGGAATGACTTGTATTTTTATATATTTGTCACAGTTCTTTATATGTTTTAGAAATGAGGCCTTTATCAGAAACACTGACTAAAAATTTTCCCCAGCTTTGTATTTCCCTTTTAATCTTGTTTGTGTTGTTTTTGTTTGTGTAAAAACTTTTTAATTTAACATAAAGTTGTCTATTTTGCATTTCATAATGTTCTCTACTTCTTCTTTGGCCATAAATTCTTCCCTTCTTCAAAGATCTGATAGGTAAATTATCCCTTGTTCTCTTAATTTGCTTATGGTATTGAGCTTCTATTTTCAGTCAATGCACTTTCTATTGAACCCTACAGCATTTCATAATCCATGACTAAAAGGAGACTTTTAGTTCCTAGAGAGGAAAGATAAACTCCCTTTTCCCGAAGGTAGCATTCTTGGAGAGTCTGGGAGGTGAGAAAGACCAAACAAGAAGCAGTTGGTGGGGGGAGTGCAAAGCTTGGAGTCAGGAGAGGATGGGCTTTCCTATCTGAATTTAGAAATAAACGAACTATGTGGCCCTGGGCAAGCCATTGAACTCTTGTTTGCCTCAGTTCCCTTCTCTGTAAAAATGGAGGTGATAATAGATACTATTATATAGTATCTATAGATAATAGTATCTATCTTAAAAGATTGAGGATCAGGTGATATAATTGTAAAATGCTTAAGGCAGTTCCTGGCACACTTTGGTTTTGTTCAGTCATTTCAATCCTGTCAGCCCATTAGCACTTCCACCACCATCACCCCTCCTTCCTCCTCCCCCTCCTCCCATCCTCCTCTTCCTCCTTCTCCTATCAACAAGAAAAGAGACAGGAACAAGCAAGTGTCTACCGGGCGCCAGACATGGTGCTGAGCACTTTACCAGTATTATGTTAAAAATAATCTAAGGCTTCCATGACTTAGTGGGGAAGAACAGAGGTCTGAAGTCAAAGGACCCTCAATTCAAATCTTTCCTCTGAGGCTTGACTCCTCTCCCTAGGCTCCAGATTCCCGTCAGCAAAATTGAGGGCTTGGATTTCTTCCAGACCTCTTGACCCCTGTTCTGTTGTGAAGGCCCCCGGGGTGGGATTGGCTGTTCCAGCACTCCGCCCCACACCTGCTCTTCAGCT
Organism: Antechinus flavipes; assembly: GCF_016432865.1. NCBI lineage: Eukaryota > Metazoa > Chordata > Mammalia > Dasyuromorphia > Dasyuridae > Antechinus > Antechinus flavipes. Next base: position 676,559,871 of record NC_067398.1, on the reverse strand, counting down.
GGGCTTGTGCAAATGTGTGCTGGACGGGGGAGGGGCAGCCACAGCTCCCGCGGGCTCCCCGGATCGCCTCCCGTATGTTTCCTGTCTGGTCCTACATGTTCGCACGTGGTCTCCCACGCTGGACTGGGGGCTCGCTGAGCGCGCCGACTGTCTTTGACCTTCGAACCCCCAGCGCTTAGTAAAGAGCCTGACACACAATAAATCAACGAATTAATAATTTTTTGTTGACTTGGTTTCAAATACTGCTTGTATCAATGTGTACGGGGTTATAGCTACATTTTCAGAGTGCTAGGAAAGGAGAAAGCGGAGACGTGAGGGGTCTCCCATCTCAAGGGCACAGGGGTGACTTTTTGCTACTCGAACCCTCAGAGCAGCTGGCTGCAGCTGCTGAATTTTTTTTGGCAAGAGGACCCCTACTTCTTCTTCCCCTTCCCCCACAAATTAAGCTTCCTGGGCAGGAAGATTCAGGAGCTCCAGTCACGACAGATCATCTCCTTTCCCCTGGGAACCTATGGGATTGGAAGGATCTTTAAGAGAGCATCCTTAATGCTCAATTGACAAAAGGGTAAACTGAGGCACGGAGTAGGACGTGGGGGCCTGCTTTTCTAGAAAGGATAGGAACGCCCGGGAATTCATGGCGACCTCCTTCCCAGCGCCCCCCTAAGTCTCCCGTGGGTCTGGGGCTGGGCTGGGCATGAAGTGGTCAGAGAGCAGGCGTATCAGTGCTAGAAAAGAGCGCGCGCAGCCTCACCTCCCCTTCGCTGCTTCCGTTACAGCCACGCCTGCACCCAGTGCTAACATCCTCCCGCCCTAGGAAGGCGCCGTTATGTTATTGCATATTCACGAGGGCCCGGCCAATCAAGAGCCGTTCTCAACATTTGTGCATTTGCTCCTCCCTCTCACCAGTTCCCCTTTTCTCCCAGTTCTCCTCTCTTTTCTCATTAGCCAGGAGGGTTGAAAGAGGAGGAGAGAATATTTGCATATTCATGAGTTCCCAGCCAATCTAAATCGTTGGTGTATTCATCTAGTCCCGCTGCAAATTGTCACGTTCTGGAGTTATCAGCCTATCTCCCACAATACGCTCCTAATCCTAGGCTTTTTTTTTTTTTTTTTTAAAACAAACTGAGATCCCCATCACCGCCACAGTCACAGACAAGGCTAGGCTACGTCTTCTCCTCAGGTTCTGGGGGTACCCCAAGGGGTCTGATGTAATAGCCCATTACAACTTTTGTCTGCTGGTTACAACACACGTATTGGCTCAGAGCCCCTACAGCTAAAAATTAGAAAGTGGAGGAGGAGATAGAAAGTATTGAATTACATGTTAATGAACACCCAGCCCGTTGGTGATCAGAAACCTCCTCGGTTTCCTGCCTTCTACAGCAGTCCCAGAAACAATCCAGGACGCGCTGTTAGGGAAAGTCCGGAGGAAGGAAGCTAGGGAGAGGGAAGGGAGATTTGGCGGGGGAAGGGAAGAGGGAGGAGATATGTTTATATATTCATAAGGGTCCCGCCAATCAGTGACCTGGGATCTTTCCTCCTTTCCACCCTCGGAAGAATGGATTGGAAAAACGAAGGTAGAAAACTGTGGTTGTTCATATTTGCATATTTATAAATCCCAACCAATCAGGAACTGTCTCTATAGCCTTAGCAACCTAAGCTGCGCATCCTTCATCCCCAGCATCAGCACCAACATCAGCAGCACCCCCCCCCCCCAGCCCTGGTGAAGTAAGCTGTTCCAGCAGAAAGTCCCCAAGTGACAGATAGAAGTCAGAGAAGTTCCATCAGTGACTCATTTCTGACACTTGGAAGCCACTTGTGCTCTGAATGTATCCCCAGCAGAGGGGGGCTGCATATTCCTCCACCTATATTCTGATTCCTGGAGATTCCCTAGGACACTCTCTGTAAATGGATGGTGGTCCCTTAGTAGAATGGAGTGAAACACCCCCAAAGCTAAGGGAGCACTGGATTTGTAAAGATCTCATTGATTTATATTCAAATACTGGTTCTGCCAATTGCGTCCATGTGACCTCGGGCCAATCATTGAGCCTCGGTTTATTCCTCTATAAAATGCGGGCATTGGGCTGGATGGGCCTCTAAGATGGTCTATGATCCTATGTACAGTGAGACCTGAGACCCCCGACCTGCTCCTACTAACCATGGAGGCCCAATCTTAAAACATATGGATTGGGACCTGAAAAGGTGCTGTGGTCATCTCTCTCTTCAGGAAAGAGAAGACACAGTAGAGCATAAGGAAATCTTCATGCTAATCCTGGCTCCTAGCCCAGGCTACATATAGCCTGTAGATGACAATGGGCAAGTCCCATCTCTGCCCTGCTTGGAGATGCTCCATCCTAGTCTCTTTACCAAGGCAATTATATTGAAAACATCCATTGGGAGAATGGTTGGAGAAGCATCTTAGAAATAATGGTGGATTGGATTTATCATTATTATTTTTCTACCTCAAGCACTCCCTAAAATCATCTTGGGATTCCATGGGACAGATGCTCACATTCTTTCCCCCACAACCAACACACATGTGCACACACACACACATACAGCTCCTAGGAATTTTAGAACTTTATTCAAATCTTACTCTTTCCCCAGTTTCCCTCTCCCAGTAAAAGTAAAAGTAAAAGTAAAAAAAAAAAAAAAAAAAAAGACTGGGGCAGCTAAATAGCACAGTGGATACATCATTAGTCTTGTAGTTTGGAGGACCTGAGTTCAAATTTGGGTTCAGACACTATCTGTGTGACTATAGGCAAGTCACTTAGCTCTGATATATATATGTGTATGTATATACACACACATATATATATATCAGAGCTAAGTATGTATATATTTATACATATACATATATTTAGACATGTATATACACGTGTATACATATACATATATGTAGACACATATATACACAAATATAATCGTTATATATGTGTTCTTGTATATGTTTGTATATGCATGTATATGTGCACATACATACAAACACATATGTGTGTCTGTGTGTATGTGTCTTGAGAAAGAGAGAGTGGGGGGAAAGAACAGAAAAAAGCCTTAGACCTAGAGAAACTTACATGAACTGATGCCAAGTGAAGTGAGTAGAACCAGGAGAACATTGTACACATTAACAAAAAAGATTATGCTATAATCAGTTCTGATGGATATGGCTCTTTTCAACAGAAAGATGATTCAGGTCAATTCTAATAAATTTGGGATGGAGAGAGTCATCTGCATACAGAAAAAGAACTGTGGGGATTGAATGAGGATCACAATATAGTATTTTTATCTTTTTGGTTGTTTGCTTTTGTTTTCTTTCTCATTTTTACCTTTTTTAATCTGATTGTTTTTGTGTAGCAAGATAAATGTGGAAATATGTATAGAAGAATTGCATATATTTAACATATAGTATATAACTTGCTCTCTAGGGGAGGGGGGAGAAGAGAGATAGGAAATTTTGGAATGCAAGGTTTTGCAAGGGTGAATGTTGAAAACTATTTTTGCATATATTTTGAAAAGAAAAAGCTATTATTTTTTTTAAAGGCCTTAGAAATCACAAGGTCTAGAGTATGAAAGGACCTTATTCTATCTAATTCAATACTCCCATTTTACAAATGAGAAAACTGAGATCAAATGAGGAGAAATAACCTACCTAAATTCTCATTACTATCTATTCTCCCATGCTCTGATTCCAACTCCACCACACACTAGTATATAAAAAGATCTCCTGATAACAGTTTTAGTTCGGCCACATGGCTCTAAAAATGAAAATCGGATGCAATGAACAAACCTAATTTAATACATTTAACTAGACTGTTATTTATAAACAAACAACTAGCTATTTCCCAAAGAGAGCAGTTCATTTTGTGAAAGGACTTATTTTCTTTTGAAATTACAGAACAAACTTAGTTTTGCCACTTACTAGCTAGATGACCTTGGTCAAGACAGTCTGAGGGCATTTGTTTCCTAACCAGTAAAAGCTTCTAATAATGAAAGAGGATGAACTCAGAACATGAGATCTGGCTGTGCTACATTTAACTTCTTTGATCTTGGGGAATACACTTTAAAGCTCTCTGAACCTCAGTTTCCCTGTGTAAATTGTGGGTAGTCTAAATCAGAGGTGACAAACACCCTCGGGCCTTATGGAGCCTGTAGCCTGAGCCAGAGTAAAGTGTAGTTCCTATGTTATTCTAATGTGTTGGTCTATCATTGATGGATTTTAAAAAGTAGTTTTCTACGTCAAAATGTAGGGATCTTTATGTATTGTTTAGCAGACTTCATTTCTGTTTGAGTTTGACCCAGATATGGATGGCCTTGAGAGCCTCTTCTGCCTTTATATTTTAAACAGTCCCTAATTTACAAAATCAAAGAGAAAGCTGGAATTGGCACCTCAAAGGAAGAATTGTTGGGCCTGAGACAAATACCAGAAACTGAGCCTGGGGCAAGGAGCTTGCTGAATGCCTTCCATTTGTGGGGACCTGGGCCCTAAGAAGCCCACAGTTACATAAGATAAATCAACAGCACATAGTTGAGGGATTTGCCATCTGGTAACTAACTTCCTGTTTTTACTAAGTATCCTTTTTTTGTTGTTGTTGTTCTGTCTCATCTGGCCCTTTGTGACCCCTTTTAGGGTATTGGGGGGAGGCAAAAATACTGGAATGGTTTGTCATTTCCTTTTCCTTCATTTTTTACAGGTGAAGAAACCGAGGCACACAGAAATGACCAGAGGCATACAGTCACATTTAAATTCAGGTCTTCTGACTCTAGGCCCCATTCTTTATCCCTAATTTTCTTTTCTAACTAGATGCTTTCTCCTGTTTCATGAGTACAACTGCTCTCAGTGTCCTGCAGATTTTGCCCTTTTGAAGGCCCATTTCGCTGAAATGTAGTTATTTGTACTTTTACTTCTAGAACTAATTCTTATGCTACTCATTGTTCTTTTAGTTCCTCTTCTTCTGACTTCTGTGTGCCCCCACCATGTGGGACCCCCTGTTCTTCTCTGCCTCAGGAGGATTGAAAACTAAACTCATTTCTGTGATGTGATGGCTGCAGAGGGAGAATATCATTTCAAAGTTTATTTAATAGTATGAGTTTTCCTGGCAAGTAAAACTTTGCCTAGGGATTTGACATTTGGAGAACACAAATTCAGAAGCCAGTGAGTGCTCTACTCCCAATTTCACATTTACAAATCTTGGTTTTCTTTGTCCAGGTTCCCAGGAGCAAATAGCTACAAAGCAGCATTATTTGGCTATATGAGTCAGGTACCCAGCAAATGGAAGGGAGAGAAAAGCCTTGTTAGAATGGAGTTTGTGGTATCCCCACCCTTCCTGTTCTCTCCCTCTAAACTAGATGATTAACAGAAACTTTTTTTTTTAAACAAAGCAAGTTTTATTGATGCCTTTTGTTTGCAAAACAGTCATTTCTAGGAACAGCCAATTCATGCTCCCTTGTGATCAAGATGATGTAAACATCATTCTACCCCTGTTCTCCTTTGCCTTTTTTTCTCCCCAGTAGATAGGAAGCATGAAGTGGGAAATGGATTTCATAAATAAATTTAAGAGTTAAAAAGACAAAGTCAAAATCTGCTTCAAGCTAGGACAAATCATTTAGCTCAATCTCCTCATCTGTAAAATGTAGCAAGAGCACCTCTTTTCCAGTGTTGGTAAGAGGATCCAATGAGTTCATATATATTTGTATCTATATCTATTTATGTATCTTTCTGTCTATAAAATGATATTATTATTAGTCTATTCTTTCACCTAAATTCTGGAATCAACATTTTGTGTTATAATTACTCAATTTTTTTCTTTTCATTTACATAATTGTGGTCATTGTGGCCATCATTCTTCTGGCTTTCTTCACTTTGCATCATCAGTTCTTACATATCTTTACATGTTTCTCTAATTCCTCAAGTTTATCCTTTTTAACTGCCTTAAGCCTTGTTTTGGCAGAGATTCTGCAACACCTGCTCCCCTTAATCCCAAGCATTTCCATGGAAACTTTGTGTCCATCAGCAGGCAGGTAAACATTACCTAGAATCCTCAAAGTTCATGTGGCTTTTGCTAAAGGAACTATAGAGAAGTGATAACCACATGAATAAGCCCTGGAGAGGCTGACAGAGAGTTAGAATGGAGTGTCCATTCTGGACTGTTTAAACATGGAGTTGCAGAATAGCTCGATGTGATGACCGTGTTAGCACCCTGGATACCTTTGAATCAGCTGGAATCAGGAGAAGCAAAAGTCCTTAGTCTTTATTCTAGGTCTTTACAGTTAGGATTGAATTGGATGGAAGCAGAATCTCTGCAACCTCCTTCTTCCTCATCTACTGCCAAAGTGACTCTGACTAGTCTTACAACACCCCCTAGTTCCTCCTACAATTCTCTGCATACACCAATCATCGAGCCAGCACAAGATAGTGGGAAGGGCCATTGCCCAAGTACATGCCCATAGAGTATTGTCCAATTGGTAGTTAGTCTTAAGTGCTCAATCCGACCTCAGTGCATCAACTCAAGAGTTTCAGCCCTCTACATCTTCCACTTTCTTTTGTTTTAGAACACAGGTGGTCACCATCCCTGACTTCTCAGGGAAGTGAGAGCCCCTAAAAGGAGGTGATCATGCCCCCTCCCCAACTTCTCAGGAAGGAAGGTGAAAGCATTTAAAAGGAGATGATTATACCCTCCCTGACATCTCAGGAAAGGAGATGAAAAGCACCAAAAGAAAGTGGGGATTGCTAGTGGGCTTCTGGGCTGAAGGGTCTTATTATGCACAAACCCATCAGCATGGGAGGTATTACACAAGCACATAGCAATAACGCACAGGCTATTAGTGATGACTCTTCCCACAACTAGTGCAGGCTCAATGTGGTGCAACAAACATGAATTGTACATGCAAGTAGTGATATGACAAACAATGTGAATCAACGGTGTTGTAAAAGATTTCCAGAAGTCCTAGAAGGAGGGTATGTGAACAACAGTTACACATATGCCTTCCTTAGCCGCCAAGAGATAGTCCAAAACCAGTCTATTGTCCATTGCTTCACATGTCAGGGAATCCAATGATCCCTGCAAGTTTTTGAAGTCATGCAACAGTCTTTTTATGTGTTAGGGAATCCAATGATTCCAGCAGATTTTGAAGTCCTCCAACAGTCTTATCATTTTTCAGAAAATCCAATGATTCCTGAGGGTTTTCAAGTCCTACAACAGTTCTTATCATATCTCAGAGAATTCAATGATTCCTGAGGGTTTTCAAGTTCTACAACAATCTTATCATGTCTCAGAGAATCCAATGATTCCTGAGGGTTTTAAAGTCCTACAACAATCTTATCATGTCTCAGAGAATCCAATGATTACTGAGGATTTTCAAGTTCTACAACAATTTTATCATGTCTCAGAGAATCCAATGATTCCTGAGGGTTTTAAAGTCCTACAACAATCTTTTCATGTCTCAGGGATTCCAAAGATTCCTGAGGGTTTTGAAGCCCAACAATTTTTGATGTCCATGAGTCAATTGCCATAACTGCCATGCTCTTTCAGTGGTGGGCACACTCAGCAATGGAACCACCCGATGTTTCTTGAGTCTTCTCCTTCATTTCAAAGATCTGCTCCATCTCTCTTTAATGGACAAGGCGAATATGGCTCGTTGGCACCCAACTGATTCCTTCTCCATCTGTAGAGATACAAGCAAACCCTCTCCCCCAAGCAGTTAACCTATTTAGTCCCTTCCAATCACCACTTTCTGGGTTTCTCCACATCACCTGGTGATTATCTAAAGATAGTGGAGCTGCTCGCACTGGACACTGCCTTTCCAGTGGGTTATAAACCCTGTCTGCTGGACCTAGTGCATCTTTGTCAAAAATCAAGAAGTTAATAGTATAAAGAGCTAGATTTAGAAGTTCTTGAGGATTACCTGTGGCTCCCCCTTTCTTTTTTTTTTTTTTTTTTTTGGAGGAGCGCCTTAATGTCTGTTTCTTCTCTCTACTATTACCTGTCCTTGAGGATTAAAAGGTATGCCAGTGGTGTGTAAAATCTTATATTGTGCACAAAATTGTGCGAAATGTTTAGAAGTATATGCAGATCCATTGTCTGTTTTTATGGCTTGTGGCACATCCATAATTGCAAATGTTTGTATAAGGAATTCAGTGACCATTCGGGCTGTCTCTTTTGCTGCTGGTATTGCAAAAGTGAATCCTGAAAAGGTGTCTATTACAACGTGGATAAAGGACAGACGACCAAAAGATTTATAATGGGTCACATCCATTTACCAAATTTCATTGGGTCTCAAACCATGAGAGTTCTTCCCTGGAGGCAGTGTAGGAGCATGGAAAGGAAGGCAAGCTTTACAGGCTTTTACTATGCTCCTAGCTTCCTCTCTTGTTATTCCAAATAGCTAATGTAAAGCTTGAGCAGCCTGATGATATTTAAAATGAGATTCTTGGGCTTCTTGAAATAAAGGAGTATTGCCCAGCATAGTTAGAAGGCTATCTGCCTTTGAATTACCATCAAAAATAGGACCTGGAAATCCACTATGAGAATGGATGTGCAAGATATAAATCTTACCTTGACACTTTCTCATTTGCTCTTGAAGTTCCTTAAAGAACTGATATATATTAGAGGTTACAAATTTTATTTGGGTTGTGGCAATTCTTTGTATCACACCTACTGAATAGGCCAAATCAGATATTATATCTCCTGGATAATAAGAGCTAGAATGATTGCATACAGTTCATTCTGCTGAGTGGACTGAAAAGGAGTTCTGACTACTCTCTTTATAGTTAAGTCACAAGAGTACACAGCATAAATATTATGTTTGGATGCATCTGTAAAGATAGTAGGGTCCTTTAAGAGGAACTTTAGAAACCTTTTCTTCAAGAATCCATTGCCAATTATGTAATAGTCTGATTATCTTTAATGGAGACCCGTGTGTAAAATTTGGAGCTATGGCTAATAAAATTTGCCACTCTGGGATGGTTTCATAGCATACATTAATTTGTGTATTAATATAAAAGGTGTATGTCTTGTCAGGTCTTATCCCAGATAATTGTACTGCTCACTTAATGGCCTTTAATAAAATTCTAGCCACAAGCACTGGGTAAGGAGTAAGGCTTTGTTCTGGTTGTGCTAGGAGATTCACCCACTCTATCACACTGTCTCCTTGATGAAGGACTGCTGTGGGTGGCTCTTGTGTGGCAAAAACTGATATTTCCAAGGGTTTTTGGGTGACTCTTTCAACCACATTGGATAAAGCCAGTTCATCTTCTCTAAAAGTCTCTTGAGCTTCTTTTGTTAGCTGGTGTGGTGAGTTTAAAGCACTGTCTCCCCTTAAAATGTCATGTCCTTCATCCTCAACTCCCCATGCCCTCTAGAGATATTGCTTTTAATCCCTCCTTTGTCCTCCTTTTTTTCCTCATTGTCCTCATCTGGCTGTTCTTAGAATTTTTCTTTTTTCTATAACTTGCAGGATTCTTTAAGGCCAATTGTATTATCTTATATGTGTAGAATGTTCCCTTGGAAATTGAATGAGGACCTTTAGCATTGTAGTATTCACATAGTTGTTATTCTACTAGCTTCCAATTATCTAGCCCTATCTCTTCTTCCTTTAAGAACCAAAGGAGTCTAGCGATCTACAACTAAGTTACAATTAAGCATTGTCCCTTGATCAACTTAAGTATGCTTTCTATAGCACCCCCTAGGGTGGGGGTGGGGGTGGGGGTGGGGCTGGGGGAGAATCTTTTCCTAATATATGCTTCATTTTAGCTAGAAAAGGTTACTAGTTTAGCCCTTAACAAAGTAAGTTCCCTGTCTGTCTGTTAAAATACTCACCCTATTTCCTGGTCACCAGGGACTTCTTCAGTGAAATTAGGGTCCTCGGACCCCACACTGGGCACCAGATGTGATGACCGCATTAGCACCCTAGATACCTTAGAATCAGCCAGAGTCAGGATAAGCAAAAGTCCTTAGTCTTTATTCTTGGTCTTTAGGGATAGGATTGAATTGGATGGAAGCAGAATCTCCCCAACGTTCCTTCTTCATCTCCTGCCCAGAAAATGACTCTGACCAGTCTTACTCCACCCCCAGTCCCTCCTACAATCCTCTGTATACACCAATCATCGAGCCAGCACCGATAGTGGGGAGGGCCATTCCCCAAGCACATGCCCATAGAGTTTTGTCTAATTGGTAATTAGCCTTAAGTGCTCAATCTGACCTCAGTGCATCGACTCAAGAGTTTCAGCCCTCTACAGCTCAAGGTCATGGGATTGGAATAATAATAATAACTAACCAATAATAAGTAACATTTGTATAGTGCCTACTACATACCAGGCACTATACTAAGTGCTTTACAAGTATTATTTCATTTAATACTCCCAACAATCTATTTGAAGCTATTTTTAAAAATGGGAAATCTATATACTAATATATTTGTTAGATTATGAAAATATAGAGTAAAATTGAAAGAAGGGGAAATCCAAACGAAGAAGGAGAGATTGTTTTCCCAGCTCAGGCTGGGTTGTAGTAGAGATGATAAACGGTTTCTATTACTAGTACTAATTAATTAATTGATAATTTGCCAGCAACCAAGGGAGTTCTTAATTTTTTTATGTCTTGGAAACTTTTGACAGTCTGGTCAAACTTATGGTCCCTGTTGGCTCTCTAGAGGCCCGTGGACTCTTCAGCATCATATTTTAAATGCATAAAATAAAATGCAGAGGCTCACAATAAAAATTAGTTATACTGAAATATGGTTATCAAAATTATTTTCTAAGTTTTCTTTTTTAAAAAAATTTTTACTTTTTTCCACTTACATGTGTTATCAAAGTATTTTAAAAATAAATTCAGAGGTGAAACAGGCCATCTCCAATAGTCTTGTAATGGAGAGAGCCATCTGCATCCAGAGAGAGAACTATGGATTCTGAAAGTAGATCACAATATAATGTTTTCATCTTTGTTGTTGTTTCTTGCTTGTTTGTTTTTTTCCTCTCATTTTTTCCTTTTTCATCTGATTTTTCTTGGGCATCATGGTCAATGTGGAAATATGCTTAGAAGAATTGCACATGTTTAATCTATATTGATTACTTGTCTAGGGGATGGGGAAAGAGAGAGAGAGAGAAAAAAATGGAATACAAGATTTTGCAAGGGTGAATGGTGAAAACTATCTTTGTATGTATTTTAAACAATAAAAAGCTATTATTTAAAAAAATAAAAATAAATAAATTCAGAAATGTTGTCCCATTGATCCATGGATCCAGGGAAACCAAATTAAGAACACCTGCCCTATAAGAAACTGGAAACTAAGTAGATGCCCATCAGTTGGAGAATGGCTGAATAAATTATGGTATATAAATGTTATTGAATATTATTGTTCTATAAGAAATGACCAGCAGGATAAATACATAGAGGTCTGGCAAGACTTACATGAACTGAGGCTAAGTGAAATGAGAAGGACCAGGAGATCATTGTACACGGCAACATCAATATTATACAACAATCAATTCTGATGAATGTGTCTCTTTCCAACAATGAGATGATTGATGCCAGTTCCAATAATCTTGTGATGAAGAGAGCCATCTGCACCCAGAGAGAGGACTGTGGGAACTAAATGTGGACCTCAACATAGTATTTTCACACTTTTTGTTATTGTTCACTTGCTTTTTGTTTTCTTACTCATTTACTTTCTTTTTTTGATCTGATTTTTCTTGTACAGCAAGATAATTGTATAAATATGTTTATACATATTGGATTTAACATATATTTTGACATGTTTAACATATACTGGATTGCCTGCCATCTAGAGGAAGAGATGGGGGGAAGGAGGAGAAAATGTGAAACACAAGGCTATATAAGGGTCAATGTTGTCAAATTATTCATGCATGTATTTTGAAAATAAAAAGCTTTATTAAAAATTAAATTAAATTACAAAAAAAGAGAGAATTGCAAAACTCAATAAATAAATAGATTTAAAAAAAGAACATTACCCTGGTCTTTTTCCTTTTGAATCCAGAGAAACAAACAACTAGAGAAGTTAAGAGAAATGCAACTTAACTTTGCATTTCCTGGATTCCTCTTCACTCTAGTCATTTTCTGCTCTTCCTCTCATGGTTCCAATCATCATTTTTGTGATTTCTCAGACCAAAATACCCTGTGCCAGGCACTGGGAATATAAATATAAAGAAGAAAAAAACGGTCCCAAATCTAAGGAGCTTACATTCTAATGATTGAAATATCTTTATTTACATATTTGTTATTTCCCCTGTTAGAATAGAATGTCATTTAGTTTTATAGACTGCTATTAGTTGGGGCAGTTAGGTGGTGCAGTGGATAGAGCACCAGCCCTGAAGTCAGGAGAACCTGAGTTCAAATTTGATCTCAGACACTTAACACTTTCTAGTTGTGTGACCCTGGACAAGTCACTTAACCCCAATTGCCTCAACAACAGCCACCACAAAATTTTTTTGAAAATAGATTGCTATTAGTTGTTTGAATATCAACTATTATGCAGAAAATTTGATACAAAGGATTTTCCCCTAATCGATCACTTTTCTTATTCTAGCTTCATTAATTTTTTTCATGCAAAAGATTTTCAATTTCATGTAATCAAAATTACTTATTTTATTTTGTGTAATAGCCCCTAGTACTTATTGGATCATTGTTGTAAAAAGCATCTGATCAGATTATCTTTTAATTTTTTAGGGTGTAATCTTTAATATCCATTCCACATATCTATTCTGAGTTTATTTTGACACATAATATTTCATCCTTTTTGAATGCCATATTTTGTTCAGCCATCCCCAAATCAATGGCACTCCCACCTTTGTTTTCAGTTTTTGGCCACTACAAAAGTGTGGTTTCTGAATATGTTGGTATGTAAGGTGTCCCAAAGTCTCAATGCAGTTTTAAACATTAATAACATAAGATCAAGCTTTAATTGTGTTTCATTTCTAGCAGCTTAAAACTTTGCTCAGACTATTAGCATACTTTGTGTATTGGACTTTTCTCTCTTTGACTTCTGTGAGACACATGTCTAGTCATGGGAATTTTAGGTAAAAAAGTTATGAAAAGATTGTTCACTTTTCTCACATTATTCCAAATTGTTTTCCACAATGATAGAACCAAATTCATAGCTCTGCCCACAATTTATCAGTGTATCCAACCTCCCCAAATCCCTTAAGTACCACTGTAGTTTTTTATTATTATTTTTACTACTTTAAGGGATATGATATGAAACTGATAAGAAAATTGAAGTCAAGAGGTAAAGTCACTTTCCCTAGAGAAAGTAGCAGAGCCTAGTTTTGAATACAAGTACTCTGACTTCAAATCCAGCACCATTCCCCCTTGCATCAGTTTCTGTGTAATACCTACTTAAGCACAGTTTCCTTGGCATGCCCCAGTAGTTTCCTATCTAGATGGTCCTTGATGGGGACCAGAAATGGGGAAAAATTGGGAGGAATTACCTGGAACCATTAATGTACCAGGAATAGACAATTTTCAGAAAGAAACCAGATTCACAGAGAGAGACAACAGGGACAATGAGATATGGGGTGGAGTGGGGGGGGGTATTACATCCTGTTACATAAGAGTAGGAACCCCACTCTGTAGGTATTGAGAATTTCAAGCTGATAGTGTCTAAATTGCCAGAGAAACTGGGGCACTCAAGAACCCCATAAAATCTCTTCTGAGACAATAGAGAGCGTGGAGCTTGAGTTTGTAGAACAATGTACTTTGGGGAAATTAATCAGTGATGTGTTAAGAGATCCATAGGAATTTTCAGATTTTAGAACTTGTCTGGCAAATGAACAGGAAGCAATGGTCATTTTTGTAGTTATCAGAGAGAAACCTACCATATGCTGAACCATCCCTCTCCCCTTATTTATGATTGCAATATTGACTGGGAGAGGGGAAGGGGTTTGGGATGAAAGGTAGGAACTTTCAAAATCATTCAATAATGAAATCATAATTCAGGATACGAGTGTGTTATTCTTTCGAGCCTGGTAAAGTTGAGGAGATGATAAGAATCTGGATGGGAAAGGATAGTGATGATTGGTTCATCAAAAGTGTTACATCAGATTAATTTTATATTTTAAATCCCAAACTGAGCTGAGTAAGAATCCTGCTCAAGGAGACAGGGATTCAGACAAGCACCTCATAGCCAGTGATCACCCATCCATCTCTCTTCCTTCCTCTGGTTCCCACATAAGAGGCTGATACCTCAAATAGGATATTCCTTGCTTTACCTAGCAGCACCAGCACCTGCCTTCTCCACTTTGAATACATGGGGAGTACCAATCTTTTTCAATGTTTTGTAATTTTAGCTTGCTTTCCAGCTCTGACTCCCTATGTTCTTCAAAAGCATTTCAAGTCATTATTGTTTATGTTTAAAGCTCCCTTCCAGCTTTTCTGTGTTTGATATCCCAAGATCCCCTTCCCACCTCCAGCTCTGGCATTAGCTAGTGAGTGACTGAGTCTTTCTTATACCTTCCCTTGGGAAGATCAGTATTGGTACAGAGTTTGGCGTGAGCCTGAGGCTGGAGGGACTGAGAAGGATCTATTCTACGATAATATCAAAAAACCAGGTATACTCTTTTACTCCCATGGAGGTCTCCTAGTGCCTGGGCCAGCATTTCCCTTTCTCCAAACCAATCTGGATCAATCCCTCGACTTTCTGATGACAGGAAAGTGGACAGCCTTTGGTATAGCTGTGATGGATAGAGTAAGATGAAAACCTTCCCAGGTAGGGACTGACTCTCCCTCTGCCCTTCAGACCAGAAGGCTCCCGAAAGCAGGGCTAAAGTTCCAAGCTGAGAATGATGAATTGGGGGGAAGGTTGTAGGACGCTGAAAAGTAGGATTCCATTGGGGCTGGACCTTGATGCTATCATACTCATGGTTTCAGCACCCTGAGGCCTTGACTTGTTTCTATTTGTCTGCAAAATGCAGAAGTGGCCAGAGGGGCAGGGAGAGGGACTCGTGACTGTTACTGGCCGGATGGAAATGAGGGCCAGGCTGGAAGGCCTCTGGTCTGGCTCTCTTCCAGCCGTTAACGACCTCTCTGCTTCCAGTTTCTCCCTTGATCAATCCCTCCACTATGGTGGTTGAAATTTCTTCACCCCCAAATACCAAGGTCCTTATACCTCACGCTGGCATTGGAGGTACTCAGCACTCCAGACAAACTACCCAAGAAGTTCCTAACTTCCTTGGGTCTTTTTACTGGACGGCTCTGCAAATAAGTGCTGTGTGATCTTGGACAAGTCCTTACAACTTATTTTTCTCTTCTGTAAAATCCAGCAATCAATAAGCAATTATTAAGTGCCTACTATTGTTTCCAGCATTGTGCTTTTAAAGGCTGAGGATCAAATGAGGGGGTTATATGAGGTAATCTCTAAGGGTCCATTCCAGCTGTGAAATTCTCTTTCTGAGTGGAGATTTGGCTTCAGGACAACTTAGGAGTCAGCTGTGTGACTTCAGGCAAATGGTCTCATCTATAAAATGGGGATGGTTGGGCTTGAATGACCTGCTGGACAAGGTCATTATGAGGAAACATTTAAGATACCATCTAACCAAGAGCATAAATTCTTAAGTAATTAAGTAATCAATCATCCCCTTCCCCTTTTAAAGATGAATAGAAAAATTTTTATTTCCTTCTATGTATCAAATACCTACTATGTATCATTCCAAGGGGATTCAAAAATGAAAATCAAAGGAGAGTTAGAACCAGAAAAATAATGCAAAAGATGCACAACAATCAAATTGTTTTTTCCATCAAGGAGTGGAAGCCCTACTCTTGGCCACTAAAATTTTCCTTTATGCTCGTGGAAGAGATAGATATGGCAATAATGAGAATAAATGCAGTAGAAACAGGTAGATGGCATCAAATATACAAAGAGTAGATTCACGGGTGCCAGAATGTTAACACACTTTTGAGGGCATTGAGGGGCCAATATACATGTTATCTGAATGAAGAGAAGAGATCCCACACAAAGGAAAAATCTTGGGCCCTATCAGTACTCCAAAAAAAGGTGATCAAAACAATAACCAATGATCTATATACTATCTATGTGTCCTATCTATACAAAGTCTTTATGAGCAATATCTGTGAACTGAGGGCATCCTTCAGAGAAGTCCATTTCTGAGAGAGAATGTACCAGTTATAGCTTTACTTTAGGGGCTTGAGAATAAGTCCTTTAATTAAAAACATATTTGGGAAATCCCTATGTGAAATTAGATTCCAAGACAGTAAAAGGCAGTTCACAGGAAGTTTTAAAAGAGAGAGAGATAAAAACCACTGGTAAAGATTAAAAGTCACCTTCAAGGAAGTTCTTGGGTCTTGGGAGCTCTCAAAGTTCTAAAAAAAAAAAAATACTGTTACATTCTCCTTTCTGGAAGGGAACCACAGTTGAGTTGCTGGTCAATCTACTCAGGGACAAAGTTAATTCAAACTGCCCCACATGTGCTTCATAGAGTCGGTGTGGAAAGTTGGGGATTATCTCAAACTATCCCAGTTCCATTAATGTCCCACAACAAATGAACATTGAAATCTCTTAATATTATTGTGTTACTTCCTATAAGCAATAAGAGATTACTTGAGCCAAGGAAGTCTGTGGAATACTCTGGGCTCCCATTTACTGGTTTAAGAGAGGGATCAGAATCTATCTTATTTCTGGCTCCTTATGTCTTTATGGGGAAAAATGCTTAGAGCTTATGTTTAAGGTTTCCACAAAAGAGAGAACAGAAGATTTCTGTGTAAAGTTGGTATAGGACAGCTAGTTATTTCCTTCACCACAAAAGATACATTGAAAACACAAAAGATGTATAAGCTTAAATTTGCATGTTATATCACATATGATATAATAGCCCTTAACTTCTATTACTCCTGGAAGACCAAAACACTTGGTGGCTTTTAAATGTTCCTTTTCCCTTTCTCTCTGCTCTGTTCTATCCAACTTTCTCAAGATCCATATCTCTTTGCAAGTTAGGGAATGGCTTGTAATCCTGTTCATCTTCTCCAAGAAAGGTGTATTGGACAAAGAAATGGAATATGGGTAGATGCCCATCTATTGGGGATTGGCTGAATAAGTTAAGGTATATGAAAGCAATGGAATATTATTGTTCTATAAAAAATGATGACAAGCTGATTTAGAAAGGCCTGGAAAGATTTAGACAAACTAATGCTGAGGGGAAAAAGTAGGACCAGGAATATATTAAACAGCAAAATTATGTGATGATCAACTATGAAAGATTTGGTTCTTCTTAGTGGTTCAATGATACAAGGCAATTACAACAAACTTTGTATAGAAAATGCCATCTACATCCAGAGAAAGAACTATGGAGACTTAATATAAATCAACTCATACTATGTTCACTTCTTTTTTTCTTTTTTTTTTTTCCTCTTGTGATTTTCCCTTTTTGTTCTGATTTTTCTCTCCAACATAATTCATAAAGAAATGTGTATTTAAAAAAATTAATGTACACATAGAATCGGAAAAAAGAAAACAGTAACATCTTTAAAAAGAAAAACAAAACAAAGTTATATTTGTGAAAGACTCCTTCTGTTGTCAGTCAGCTTCAACTAAGAATCCCAGGTACCCCAAAGTCCTGGAGAAGCCACTTCCCCAAATTCATCTCTTATAATTAAGTCACTAGTGCTCAAGAAAAGAAATATAAGAAGAGGCAATTAGGGGCCCACGGTCTAGTGTCACAATAAAGTGCCTACAAGAACCAGAAATTTGGGCGAGGTGGGGGAGGGAGTGGAAGGGGCTGGGAACCTTGAAGACTGTATGCATACTCAAAATATAGGAAAATAAAATATAATGGGAAAATTGAGTCAAGAGAATCCTGTCATTTACCTTCCTAAGGTCATCCTTTCTGGCTTTCCCCAAATCCAAATCCATCTGGGATTAACTATAGCATCGGGAGGTGCTAGCCATCATTTCTTGTTGGCAGCTGTTGGAATTTAGGGATTCATCAATATAAATGCTTTTACTTGGCTTCAATTGGAGATCAAATTAAAATTATGCTCCAAAAGGTTTCTACTCACACAATAAATTACCCTGCTTAAAGTTTAGAGTTGGGTGTAGTATAAGATCTTGGAATTATTTTATTGCTATAAGTCGATAATGGTATAACATTGACCACATCTTTTGTATCCACTTGGTTCATATGTTTAATTTTTTAAAAATTTTCTTTCTTTTTGTTGCCACTAGGACAATCTTGGGGTATATGGGGCGATCAGGAAAGAATGCCAAACCCTTTTCAAGGCTGCTCATCAACTTTTAGTGTCCATCTGTTACCCAACTCTCACCTGTAACTCCACAAAGCTGTAGCATGTAAAGTGACCACACCTTGGTAAAACTACGTGAGCAGACAGGCTAAACCAGGGGAATTAAAAGGCCTCAAATCTGTGTGAGTTAGGGGAAAGTCTACCCAAGCATGTGAAGACTTTCCCTAACGGAATGGGCAGAGGAGAACAATTTTTTCCAATGGCCAAATAAAAGAAGTAAACTCTTCGTGAAGTGCTTAAAGTTTGGTCAGACATTGAAGCACTAAGGTCATCCATCACATCCTTGGCCATCACCAGTCATCCTGACTTGTCCTGCCACTGGGCTTTAATGACTGTGGAATAGAGAGTGAGATTGGTGATTTTGTGAGCCTCTGCCTTACTTAAATCCAATTCACATTCAGTATAGGGCAGATAACAGTACAATCTTTCATTCCTATTACATTCTATTCATAAAAACGCTTCAAAGCAAACACCAGTAATGACCGTTAAGATTCCCCCAAATAAAATAATGATTTATGAGATTTTATATAGTAAAGAAATACATGGGAGGGACTACTTAGGGCAGTAATGGTAATAATCAACTATCCTTCCCTTTAGAGATAAGGAAACTTTCCCTAGTGAGTGGTTAATGTCCAAGATCACAATACTGGTAAAAAGTTCTTCATCTCCAAATCAAGTTCTCTGTTGCCTGATGTTGGTCTTGTGTAGCTGGTAACTGCTTGGACCTCATTCTGAGAGCATTCTTCTGATTCCAAGCCTTATAGCCAGGTCAATCCAAGGCAATAACAACTGACATTTATATATGCTTGTAAAGTTTGCAAAGTGCTTGACGCACATTATCTCATCCCATCCAGTCATCCACCAGGAAATCAGGGCCTTCTCAGAGCTGGCAACTTGCCCTGCCCCACTGTTTGCTTCCAGTGATTTCAGCTCTTATTCCATGATTCCTTCCCTGGCCACGGATTTCCTAAATGTGTTTTACCCCTCTTTTATGATATAAACTTCATTTTGTATCCTTCCTCTCCCTGCTTGCTCCTCAAGGAAGGAAGGAAAAAAGCGTTTATAAGCACTTTTTTGTGCCAGGCACTTTTAAATTATTCTTTTATTTGATCTTCACAGTGACCTTGGAGGCAAGTGATGTCAATATCCTCATTTTACAGATGAGAAAACTGAGGCAAACAGAAATTAAAGTGGTGTCATACAACCAGTAAGTGTGTGAAGCTGAATTTGAACTTGGATCTTCCTGGCTCCAGACCTGGTATTTTATCACCTTTATTTTCAGAAACTTGAGGCTTACCCAAGATTAGGGACATGGGAAGGATTTGAACCCAGAATTTTTGTGACTTCAAATTCAACTTATTTTCCAATATTTTACTATTTCCAAATTCCTTTCTGGCCCTACGTATTATGCTATTTTACCTTTCCAGTCCTCAGTTTCCCCCAAAAAAAGTTATGGAGAAGGTGTTTGTAATCAATCTATAAATATTTATTTAGAATTTACTATGGGTCAGGCACTATGCTAAATACTGGGAATTAAAAAAAAAGTGAAAGATATTTCCTGTCCTCAAGGACTTTATAATCTAATGGATTAAGGCACTATTATAATGAAAGTAAGTATAAACATTATATATAAAATTATATAGTAATGAAAGTAAGTATAAACATTATATATAAAATATATAGTAATGAAAGTAAGTATAAACATTATATATAAAAATATATAGTAATGAAGTAAGTATAAACATATATAAAAATATATAGTAATGAAAGTAAGTATAAACATATATAAAAATATATAGTAATGAAGTAAGTATAAACATATATAAAAATATATAGTATTGAAAGTAAGTATAAACATTATATATAAAAATATATAGTAATGAAAGTAAGTATAAACATTATCTGTTTCCTAAATAGGGAGGCAGCATGGGTGAGGAGGTAGAAAGCCAGTCTCAGTCAGGAAAATCTTAGAGTCACCGATATCTCTGATACATATTATCCATGTGAGCCTGGGTAAATCAGGTAACTAAGACTATAAATTGCAGAGCAGTAATCAATTAGAATTGCAAGCGTTTCCTCACCAGTGATATCACAGGTCTGATTGGATATAACATAACATAATATAAATTGATTTATGACTCTGTGCCAGTGCTGGGATACAAAGAAAGAGATAATCAATATAACAATAGAATATGCTATGTGATGCAGTATAATATAATGCAGTGTAACATACATAACATTATTATTCAATATTGTAACATAATACAATGTAATAGATCAGGCAATAATAGCTAGCACTTATATAGTTCTTTAATGTTTGCAAAACGCCTTACAAACACCATCTCACTTAAACATGACATAATATAATATACTGGAATACAATGTGATGTAATGTATTTGAACCTATCTATAGACACAAAATAGTAGTACAACTATCATTACTAGCAGACAAAGACACTGGGAGGGAGGGGATGCAAGGAGGGGAGATTGGCAGACAAGGCCTAGCCTAACTTGCTCCTCCCTTTCCCAAGCCCCCTTTGGACCCCACCAATCCCTCTAGTTCTATCCATCCAAGTCCCTCCATCTCTCATCTAGAGGACCCTTTAAGAAAGGGGCGTGGCCTGAATTGGTCCCCACCCCTAACGCTCCGATGGTTGGCTGCCGATGACATCACTGGGCGGGGCGGAGAGGGGGCCAGGGGAGCGCTTAGGGCGGGCTCGGACCGGCGGGAGGGGGAGGGAGGACGGAGAGATAGTCTGCTCCGGACGTCACGGCCCCGGGGCTGAAGATGGCGGCGGCGGCGGTGGCGGGGCCGGCGATCCCGGGACGGCTGCAGCCCCAGCCCGAGCCCCAGCCCCCGGCCCCGGCGGGCGGAAGCCGCTGCTCGCTGTTGGTCATCGTGGGCGGCGAGTGCGCCCGGCCGGGCCTGCTCCGCCCGGTGCTGGCCCAGCTGGAGAGAGGTGAGCCCGGCCCAGCTCGGCCAGGCTGCGTGCGCTGGGCGCTTGGAGATCCCCCTTCTGGGGGGGGCAGGGGGGACGTGCGCTTGGAGACCCTCCCCTGGGTGGGTGCGCTTGGAAATCCTCCTCCTGGGATGGGGGAGGTGGGCTTGGAGAGCTTCCTCCCGGGGGAGGATGCTCTTGGAGAGCCTGAGTGGGGGGCGGGGGTTGCACTTGGAGACCCCCCTCCTGGGGAGTGCGCTTGGAGCCCCTCTTCTTGGGGGGTTTGCACTTGGAGACCCCCTTCGTGGGCTGGGTGCGCTTGAAGATTCTCCTCCTGTGGGGCTGCGCTTGGAGATCCCCCTCTTGGGGATGGGGTGCGCCCGGAGTCTTAGCGCACACTTGGAAATCCTCCGCCTCGGAGGTTTGCGCCTGGAGAGTCTCCTCTAGGGAGCGCGTATGGAAATCCTCCTCAAGGCCACGCTTGAAGATCCTCGTGGGCACGCTTGGAGATCCGGGGGCGGGGCGCAGAGTGCTTCTGTACGCTTGGAGATCCCTTTGGGAACTCTTGGAGATCATCCGGGGGCACCTCGTGTACTCCCCCCACCCCCCCTGCCCCTAGAGGCTTTTCCCCTTCCTGGCCCCCGGGGCCCCTAAGCGGCGAAGGAGGGGTCAGCTGGGCTGGGTTGGGCCTGGCCGGGCTTTTCCCGTCTCCTCCAGCCCGCCTGGGCAGCTGGGAGAGGAAGGAGGCCGTAGTTCCGTTATTTGGGAGGAGGGTGGGAGGGAGGTGCCCTGGGATGGAGGAATCGGGAAAGCCGAGTTCTAGTCCTAGCCGGAACCACTTCTCAGCCCTGAAAACCCCACTTCCCCTCGGTGGGCCTCAGTTTCTCCTCAGTTCTGATGTTCTGTAGGGAAGCCACACCGATGTCTTTGAGAGCAGAGGCTGTCTCTGATTTCCCAATGAATGGCACCCATAGTTGTTTAAAAGTTTGTTAGTAGTGGAGAGAAGGCTGCATCTCCCTCATCCTCCTATGTGCCAGGCACTGTGTGGCACTGAGTGCCAGCCTTACAAATAAAGACAAAAACCCCCAGCCCTCGTTCTCATGGAGGATTCAGTTAGACAAGGATAGGATCATAGATTTAGAGCTGGAACAGTTACCTCGTTTTGCACAGGTGATCTCCATCATTGGGCACTTAAGAGTGGCCCCCACCACCACCACTGGGTGCTTAATAGCCATGTAAACACAGGCAAATCACATAACAGCTCTGAACCAGGGCTTTCCCATCTGTAAAAAGGGCACGGCTCTGCCCTTGACTAGCTGGTCTGGTCTCTGGACTTGCTCAGGTAGCACCCTGGGAGAGTAGTACCTACTTGACTTCCTTCCCAGAGTCCGGGTGAGGAGCAGATGAAAGTGAATGAGAAGGTGCTTGCTTCATCAATTGGAAGTGCCTTAGGAATATTGTTTTATGGATGGAGATATTAATGGCTTCCCCTGATAGGTGTGGGGAGAATCCTTTGACCTTGCCCTCCACAAATGAGATTCTATCCGGGAAGTTTTTAGCACAATGCCTGGCACACAGAAGATGCTTAATAAATGTTTGATTCCCCTCTGGTGACAAAACTAACAAGATGTGGAGAAAGGAAAGAGGAAAAAACAAACAAATCCTGTTGAACTCAGAGACCTCTGGGGTCAGTGCTTTCTGTGGAGTGGGAGGGAAGCTTCACCTTGGCACAGTGGAAACCACACCTGAGAATCCATTCCCTAAGGCTTCCCACAGCACTAATTGCTGGGGTGGGGCTGGAGGAGGCCGGGCTCTGCCCTGCCCTGCCCTGCCCTAAGGGGGCTTTGGCACTGGCTCCCTCTGTGAGTCACAGCTGCAAGGTGGAAGGCAGCTGGAGAAGCCGCTTTCCAAATAGCAGAGTCCTGGAAAGGGTCTCACAACAAATGGAGCTTATGCTAAGAGCCTCTTGGTTACACACTTGCCCCTGCCTCCAGTCTGCCTCCTTATGTCCTGATCTCGCAGGGTCCAGGTGACATTATTTATCGGCTTTGTATTCTCCTGCCCACTTCCTTGGACATAGTAAGACCTTTAGCGATATGTTCATTGAATTAAAACAGAATCTGGGCTTGGAGGGGCCTTGGTCTGTGAACATTTAGTTTGTACTTCTCTTGTGCTGGGCACTGTTCTGAACTTGGTACTGGGTGTACAGAGAGTCCCTGCTCTGAAGGGGCATATACTCTGAGTAACAAAAGTATCTCTGTTCATAAAAGCTACAGATAGGAGTAAATGAAGCATGCTCCTGAAGGAAGTCAGAGTGGGAAATCTTAGAACCCAGAAGGTCAGAGTGGCAAGTCCTAGAACCCAGAAGGTCAGAATGGGAAGTCCTAGAACCCAGAAGGTCAGTGGGAAGTTCTAGAACTCAGGTCACAGTGGGAAGTTCTAGAACCCAGGTCACAGTGGGAAGTTCTGGAACCCAAAAGGTCAGAGTGGGAAATCCTAGTACCCAGGATATCAGACCTGGGAGGGCCTTTGGAACCCGGAGTGTCAGGCCCTTGGAACACAGAATGAGAGAGCTGAGAGGAACTTAGGATTCAGAATGTCAGAGCCAGGAAGGTCCTTGGAACACAATCTGGGAAGGACACGAACATATAAAATATATCCATTTTCACTTTGTTCTCCACTTTGTGTCCAGTGGGTGTGACCCCAGGACAGCAATGTCTAATCTATACTTTTCTGGGTAAGAGAATCCAGTATCACCCCACCCTATCTCTACATGTTTGGTGGAGAAGGAAATGCAGCAATCATGTGTGTTCCCAGCTCAGGATCTGCAGGGTTCCTGCCTCCTGTGGCAAGAAGAGATGAAACATGGAAGGCTACAAAGTCAGAAGTCCTGAGGATGTAAGCTATGTAGGCCTTCATCAGAGATTTGAAGAGGTAGGGATTGTGGGAAGGAAGGTCTCGGATAATCTTGTATTACCCTTCTACTGAATTTTCAACAACGCTTAGTGATTCATTTTTCACACATGATGATATGATATAACTGAACAAAGCCCTCTTTTCTGGGCCTCAGTTTCTCTTGCTGTAGAATAAGATTGAATCAACAGGATTGCTCCCAGCTCTGTGGTTTTTTTTTTAAAATAGGTTTTTATTGATATCTTTTGATTTTCTATCTCTTTAATTTTCCCGTGTATTCCTTATCCCCCAAAAGTCTTATCTTTCTAGAGGAGTTGTGAGGGTGGGGAGATTATTTAACAAAACTAACCAGCTGATAGAAGTCGGGCATTATCTGCAGTGTTCCACGCCTCAAGTGTACCTCTGCAAAAAAGGGAGGTGCCTTCTATCTCTCCTTTGGACCAAGCTTGGGTGTTATCATTTCTCAGCATTCGTTTCCAGAAGTTTTGTTTTCTCCATTTTCATTGTTGTGGTCCATTGCATAATCTGCTGTCCCAGCTCTGGTTGCTTCCTTGCTCTGTATTCTTCATATTTGTTGTTTTTTTTTCAGCACAATATATTCCATCACTTTCATTTGCAGCAATTGTGTAGCCATTTCCCAAGTGATGAGCATCCACTTTTTGTTTCTACAAAAAAAAAGGGGGGGGGGCTGCTATAAATATTTTGGTATTTCTGGAACCTTTCTTTGAATAAACTGGCCTCCTTGGGGCACATGCCTAGCAGGGGAATGTCTGGGTCAAAGGGTAGGGACACTTTCTTGGAATGACTTTCTTTGAATAATTACAAATTGCTTTTTACAATAGTGGGGCCAATTCACATCTTTACCAGTTGTCATGAATGAGCTTGTCTTTACATCACTGACTCTTCCATTTTTCCATTTAAGGGACCCTTCCAACTCTGATGTTCTTTGTCCTGAGATACATACTTCTTACTTCCATTTCTGATGTTTTTGTCCTGAGGTGTATATATACTTCTTCATACTTCCCACTCTGATGTTTTTTTCCTGAAGTGTATATGTACTTCTTATTTCCATTTCTTATATTTTGTGCTGAGGTATATACTTCTTCATACTTCCTGCTCTGACATTCTTTGTCCTAAGATATATACTTTTGTACTTCCATTTCTGATTTTTTTTGTCCTAAAGTATATACTTCTTTGTACTTCCATTTCTTATTTTTTTTTTTTTGTCCTAAAGTATAAACTTCTTTGTACTTCCATTTCTTATATTTTGTCCTGAAGTATATACTTCTTTGTACTTCCATTTCTGATATTTGGTCCTGAAGTATATACTTCTTTGTACTTCCATTTCTGATATTTGGTCCCGAAGTATACACTTCTTCGTACTTCCAGCTCCCTGAGGATGTTCTAGCTTTAAGGATTTCTCACCTTTTTGGACAAGAAGAGATTTTTGTGAGGAAGAAAAGAAAAAAAATGTAACAGGATAGGAGGAGGCTGGGAATCCATCTTTCTGTGAGATTCTTCCAAACTGGCCCCTTAGAGATGCTAAAGGGGGCATTTTGTGAGGGAAGGACCATAGTAACATTCTGTCTTTTCTCCACAACAGGGATCCGCTCTTGGGATGTTGACCCAGGAATTTGTAACCTGGATGAACAGTTAAAAATATTTGTGTCCCGTCACTCAGCTACGTTCTCCAGCATTGTAAAAGGTAAGGAGCAGAAGCTGGAAACCCTGGTTCTAGGTGGATTCCCTTTCTGTGTGGCCATCGCCTTAACTTTCCTTCTTTTCTCTTCGGATTTCTGGCCTTACCCCACTTCTGTCCCCAGACCAGGAGTATACATCAGCCTCCTCTCTGGGCTTTGAAGGAGGACAGAATCCATCCCACACATTCGGTTCTGGGCGCCATGTTTTAGCAAGGAGCTGAGTAATTTGGAGGTGATATCAGACCGAACAGCCAGAATGGTAGAGGGTTTCCAGTCCAGCCTATTTGAGAATCAGCTGAAAGAACTGCAAGTGTTTAGGCCAGAGAGCCAAAGGGCAAACTCAGCAAGTCTATGGCAGCTGCCGTAAGGTATTTAAAAGAATTAGATGATCTGTTTAGGGAGGATCTGATATAGGGACAGGACCAGAGCAGTAAAGGAATCACAAAGGCCCTTTGGATTATTTTAGGCAGTGAGAGGGACAGGACAGGTCAGGGCAATGTCAGATGGAGTGTGCCCCTGGGCCCAGGCAGGCAGACGGATGGACTTGGACTGTAATTTTCCTGGGAATGAAAAACATTGGATGGGCTTGGTTAGAGTCTTCAGTGTGGAGGACCATGGAAGCATCCCCATCACCACTAACACCAACAAAACCACCACCAGCATCACCAGTAAAAACCCAGCATCACTACCACCAACAATTCCAATCAGAGGACCAGCGTTTGAATCTAACTCTACTTGCTCATTCTGGGACTTTGAGCAAGTCACCCTTCTTGGGCCTCAGTTTCTCCATCTATAAACTGGAATACTTACTGACCTTTGCATGGAATCTTTACATTTACAAAGTACATGCACTTGGCTTCTCATTTAAGGGTTATCATCCCGGAATGACTTTGTTGCAATGGGTTTTATCACCTCCCCATTTTCTAGGTGAGATTCCAAGAAACTCGGTGTCAGAAGCAGGATTTGGACTCCAAGCCTAGGGCTCCCTCTCCAATATCTGACTTCATGCACGGCGGCAAATCTCCAAGTTTAGAAGATTGTGTGAGGGGAAGTGGGCTGGAGGGAAGAAGCAATGTGGTTATTGGTATCACGTGGATATTTTAATATTTAAGTATTACAAATATAAGTGTTAATAATGTGGTAAGTCGTACAATTGAAAATGGAGATTTAACAGAGCCTGAAACCCCTGAGGTTTCATTGTGGGCTCTGAGAGCCCAGCCCGTGGCCTAACTGAGCTCCCTACAGTAACAGTGGTACTTGAGGGGGACAATGAAGAGAACTGGCTATGGAGCTAGCATCTGGGGCTTCATCTCTCAGCTTCTCTCTGGTTTTCCCCCACAGCTGGAACCCTCCCTTCTCTGCTCTGACCACTGACCTCCCTAGCTTCCTCCAAGTCCCTCACTCCTCCTACAGAAAGGCCTCCCCAACCCCAGTGCCCTCCCTTTGTTAATGACCTCTTTATTTTTTAATTTTGTTCACATATTTGCTTGTTGTTTCTCCCATTCAGTTGTAAGCTCCTTATCTTTTACCTCTTTTTTGTATCTCTAGCAAGTAGCACAGTGCCAGACACATAGATAAATATTTATCAATTGATTGGACCGCTCTCCCTCCTGACTTCCTTGCAGACTCTGTCACTTCCTTCTTTGGGAGGCTCCTCCCCAGCCATTCATGCTTTTCTCCAAGGTTATATTCTCTCACTTTTTACACCGTGCCCACATGCGTGCAGGACTGTGCCCTGGTTAGAACAAACATGGGAATAGGGCGGATTTCTGTGTTTTGCGCTTAAGTGCTTGTTAATTGATTCAGCCCTGTGTGACCTTGTGGGTCACATTCGGGTGTTGGATTCGAATCTAGGTGATCTGAGGGTCCTTTCAGCTATGATCCTGTCTCTGGCCTTCTGCTGAGAGTCACCAGAGAGCTACACACAGCCTGGGAGGGAGCCAGGGAGGCTGGGGCTCAAGGGACCAGAGGCAGAGGCCGGGGCTTGTTGCCTTCATCTCCTGGTGGTCGGGCACCTGATCCTTGTTTTCTCATCAGAATTTGTGTTCCTCAAAGGCCCTGAGATAGGGCCCCGAGGGGCATCAAAGGGTAGCTGGCCTGAGTGGTGATGAGGGGGGCTTTCCAGGCCCCCATATTGGTCCTTGCTCTGGTTTCAGCTGCCAGCTCCCTGGGACCCGAGTGCTCTGTGGGCTGGCACTTAGCTCCTCCCTGTTCCCCTAGCTATCTGGAGAGGTGGTAAAGGAGGAGGAAGAGTGGCTGCTGAGAGCCCCACGAGTGTTTGCTGAGTGGGTGTCTGGCACAAACTTGGCCGTGGGAGGAGCCGGAAAGCCTGGCTGTTTGTCCCAGACCATTGGGGACTACAGGGCCTGACCCTGAGATCCTATTGACCATATGGGTCTTGAGTGTAGAGATTCTTTGTCCTCCCGTCCCCCAGGCTAGAGCACGGGGCCTTAGCCCTTGATCCTGTGGCCAGGTGAGGCAGGGAGAAACCAGCCCACTTTCCCTTTCCTAGCCAGTGGGAAGGAAGTGTCCTGGCTTGCATTGTTTCGTTGAAATCCAGGCTTCCTGTCCTGAATCTGCTGGCCAGCTGGCAGGGGGATGAATCCAGCTTCAATCTGAGGTGACATTGGGGGAGGGGAGAGAGAGGATGGATTTGTCCCCCCCAAGGGTTTGATTCTCAATCTCTGATTAGCTAGACACAAGTCACAGACATGTCCTTTTACATGTTCTGGTAGTCCTCCTGGATTTAGAATTTTGTATTCTAAGGGCCCTCCCAAGTCTCACATTTTCTTTTTTAAGAAACTTCTTACCTCTGACATTCTGGGTTTTAAGGGCCCTCCTAGCTCTGACCTCCCGGGTTCTAAGGGCCCTCCCAGCTCTGACCTCCCAGGTTCTAAGGGCCCTCCCTGCTCTGACCTCCCAGGTTCTAAGAGCCCTCCCAGCTCTGACCTCCCGGGTTCTAAGGGTCCTCCCAGTTCTGACCTCCTGGGTTCTAAGGGCCCTCCCAACTCTGACCTCCCAGGTTCTAAGGGCCCTCCCTGCTCTGACCTCCCAGGTTCTAAGAGCCCTCCCAGCTCTGACATCCTGGGTTCTAAGGGCCCTCCCAGCTCTGACATCCCATGTTCTATTCTTAGGTCAAAGAAGCCTCCATCACCGGGGAGAAGAGCTAGAAACGCTGGTGCTGCTGAACCCCTCGGACAAGTCCCTTGTTGACGAGGTGGGTGCTGGGGCAGGGGACGTGGCAATTTGGGAAGAGTTATTGTTGTTATGAGGGGGGCTTGCCCTGGGAGGATTTAAAAGAGAGGAAGGAGGAATTTGTTCTTTTTTTCTGAACCTCACTTTTCCTCCATCCCCATTCCTAAAGCCCCCGGTCTCCCTGTCAGTCAGCAGTCAGTAAGGGTATTTTAAGTATCTGGCTCCTTACAGAGAACGAGTATTCGCTGGCCTCCCACCAGGGAGCTCTCTTAGAGGAGAGCTGTCGCGCGAAAAAGAAATTGTCTGTGCAAGGTCTAGAGGATATAGATGCATGGTAGTGGAGGAGGGGAGGCCCTGGCATTGGGGGCCGGGAGGAGGGACCTCCCATGTGCCCCTTCTCAGCCCCTGGACTGATCAATTCTACCTCTGGAGCACTGAATGCCAGAGATGGGGTTTCAGAGGTGGGAGTCCATGGAGGAAGGATGGGCTATGGATGGAGAGATGAGGATGAGGGAGGCCCTACTGGGCATGTGCTGACTCGAGTCCCTCCCTGCCCCAGCTCCGTAACCTGCTCCTGGAGCCTTCTTACCATAAGCTGCTGGTGCTGGCCGGTCCCTTTGTGGAGGAGACAGGGGAGCTCCTGCTGCAGACGGGTGGCTTCTCCCCTCGCCACTTCTTCCAGATCCTGACTGATAAAGAGGTAAGCAGGTGTTGGTTGGGGAGGGGGTCTTGGAGGAGGCTTCCCTGCCTCAGCTTTCCCCTCCCTTCCCCCATCCTCTCCACCTACCCTTCTCTCCCCCCACCCTCCCTTCTCTCCCCCCACCCTCCCTTCTCTCCACCCCCATCCTCCCCTTCACTTCCGACCAGAGGGCCCATGTCTTCCCCTCACTCCAGGGGGTATTGATACCTTTCCTGGATCCTTCAGGGAGCCTGGGAGGCCCCTGGTCTCACTGACTGGGGAGAAGGAGAGGGACAGGACCTTGGATAGAAAGGCTGAGGGAGGAGATAATTAGATAGAATCTCCCAGGTCAGGGTGGGGAAGGGGAGATAGGAGTTCTGGGACAAGGGATGAGGGAGGATCTTTTGGAGTGGGAACCATAGGCCCTTGGGGTCCTTCCTTAACCTCTGATTCCTGTGTACCCAATTTCCTTATTGGGAACGTTTCTTGTCTGGCCCTTGGTGAGGTGGGGAGCATGAGGGCTTGTCCCCCAGGGGAGGGGATCCCCAAAATGAGGATAGTGACCCTCACCTCAGGCTTTGTTAGCCCTGGAGTGCCGGGCATTAAGGGCTGTGGCTTGGAGCAGTCTGCCTGAGCTCCTGCAGGAGGGGCAGAGTCGGGATTTGAACCCAGAGTCCGCACCTTACTTCAGGGGCAGCCAGGTTCTGGCAGAGAATCTCAGAGACCCCCCTCTGGGTGCAGAGGGCCCCCTGCCTGCCCCCTCTGGGTGTGGAGGATCCCCTGCTCGCCCCCTGTGGGCACAGAGGGTCCCCTGCCTACCCCCTCTTGGACAGAGAGCCCCCTGCCCGCCCCCTCTGAGCGCTGAGGGCACCCTACCTGCCCCCTCTGGGCACAGAGGGCTCCCTGCCTGCCCCACTCTGGGTGTGGAGGATCCCTTGCTCACCCCCTATGGGCACAGAGAGTCCCCTGCCCACTCCCTCTGGGCGCTGAGGGCCCCCTGCTCTCACCCCCTATGGGCACAGAGAGTCCCCCGCCCATCCCCTCTGAGCACGGAGGTCCCCCTGCTCTCACCCCCTCTGGGACAGAGGGCCCCCACCTGCCCCCTCTAGGCGCTGAGGGCCCCCTGCTCTCACCCCCTCTGGGACAGAGAGCCCCCTGCCCGCCCCCTCTAGGCGCTGAGGGACCCTTCCCACCCTTTCTGGGCACGGAGGTCCCCCTGCCCACCCCCTCTAGGACAGAGGGCCCCCTGCCCGCCCCCTCTGAGCATGGAGGTCCCCCTGCTCTCACCCCCTCTGGGACAGAGGGCCCCCACCTGCCCCCTCTAGGCACTGAGGGCCCCCTGCCCACCCTTTCTGGGCACGGAGGTCCCCCTGCCCACCCCCTCTAGGACAGAGGGCCCCCTGCCCGCCCCCTCTGGGCGCGGACGGCCTCATGCTCGCCTCTTTTCCCTAGATCGAGGACCTTCGGAGCTCTGCGCCCTCCTCGGCCCTCCCGAGGCTCACCATCACCTGTCCCGACTTTGGGGAGTGGGCGTACCCCGGGCTGGATGGCTCCGGGCTCCGGGACTTTGTCCAGCTGCAGCTGAACCCCCCCGGGCACCGGCCGGAGTCCGAGGGCCTGCGCGAGTTCCTGGAGTACGTGGCCGAGTCCCTGGAGCCGCCCTCGCCCTTCGACCTCCTGGAGCCCCCGGCCACGGCGGGCTTCCTGAAGATCTCCCGGCCCTGCTGCTACGTCTTCCCCGGCGGCCTGGGCGACGCCGCCTTCTTCGCCGTCAACGGCTTCACGGTGCTGGTGAACGGCGGCTCGAGCGCGCGGTCCAGCTTCTGGAAGCTGGTGAGGCACCTGGACCGCGTGGACGCGGTGCTGGCCACGCGGGCCGACAGCCTGCCGGGCATCAACAGCCTGCTGCGGCGGAAGCTGGCGGAGCGCGACGAGGAGGCGGCCGGAGTGGCCGCGGGCGGCGGGCGGGGCAGCGAGGACTGGCTGCGGCACCTCATCTCCCCCGACCTGGGCGTGGTGTTCCTCAACACGGGCGAGCGGCGCCCGGTGTGGGGCGACGACGAGGCGGGGCTGGCGCTGGGCTACCTGGAGCGGCTGGGCGTGGCGCCCACGCCCCTGTGCCGCGGCCCGGTGCCCTCCGAGCCCCTGGTCCTGTTCCTGAAGATGGGCGTGGGCCGGCTGGACATGTACGTGCTCCACCCTCCGCGGGCCGGGGCCGGCCGGGACCCGGCTCCGCCCAGCCTGGCGGCGTCCGCCTGCGCCCTGCTGGTCTGGCACCCCGCCAGCCCCGCTGAGAAGATCGTGCGCGTCCTCTTCCCCGGCTGCACCCCCCAGAGCCGGCTCCTGGAGGGGCTGGCCAAGCTCCAGCACCTGGCCTTCCTCCGCCAGCCCGTGGTGACCCCCCAGGACCTGGAGGCCCCGGCCCCGAGCCGGGCCGAGAGCAAGGAGAGCCTGCGCTCCGCGTCCAGGAGCAGCCTGGCTGACGGGGCCCGGCCGGCCAGGGCCGAGAGGAAGGAGGCCAGACCGGCCTCCGGGAGGGACCGGCCCCGGGGGCCCGCAGAGGAGCCGCCCAAGCCGGGCAAGGAGCGCAGCCTCCCCGCCAAGAAGGAGGGCGCCCGGGGGGACGCCCCAGCCCGCAAGGAAGAGAAGCGGGCCGTCCAGAAAGAGGAAGGAGCCCCCAAGAGAGAGCCCAGGGCAGAGGGGAAGCCCAAGGCCGAGCCCCTCAAGAAGGACCCCCGAGCCGAAGACAAGAAGGCGGGGGCTGCCAGGGTCCCCGGCCGCCGTCTGTCCGCAGCAGCCGCCGAGCAGCCCTCGCGACCCGGGAGCACACGCAGGAGCGGCGTCCGCCCCCCCACCAAGGCGGCTGACAAGGGCCTTGCTCGGGCAGCCCTGAAGGATCCGGGAGCCTCCAAGGTGGGCAGCGCCAAAAGCAGGGAACCTCCCAGGACCCCGGGCCCAGGAGGTGGGTCTGCCCTGGAGGGGGACAGCCCATCCGTCTTCCGCTGCAGTGATGGCTGCCCCTCGTCAGCCCCAGGCTCCCCATCCCCCCTGGCCAAGACCCCGCCTGGGCAGCAGAGCCCGGAGCTGGGCCTGGGCCTGACTCCGCCTTTGGAGGGTCTCATGAACCACATCGGGGAAGCTGGTGAGGATGGAGGCGGCGGTGGCAGCTCGGAGGAGAAGACCCTGGAGCTGATGTCCCCCTCCAGCTCGGCGGCCCCCACGCCCTCGCCCGCCGGTCCCCGGAGGCCCCCCGAGGGCGCAGAGCGGCTGGCCCTGAGCCCCTTCCGCGAGGTAGGCCCGGACGTCTCCCCCACAGTCACGACGCCCTCGCTGCCCGCGGAGGTGGGCTCCCCACACTCCACAGAGGTGGACGAGTCCTTGTCGGTGTCCTTCGAGCAGGTGCTGCCCCCCACGGTGGCCGCTGGTGACGTAGAGCCGGGCAAGGTGGGGCTGAGCCTCCCGCTGAGGGCGCCGGCCACGCGGGCACCGCGCTCGGCCTCGCCCCACGACGTGGATCTGTGCCTGGTGTCCCCCTGTGAGTTTGAGCACCCCAAGTCAGCCCTGTCCCCCGCGGGCCCGGCCAGCCCCCGGGACGTCTCCAACGACAGCAGCGCCCGCTCCCAGGAGCTGGCCCGAGGGCACCGGGGCAGCGGGGGGCTCCCCGAGGAGACTCCACCCACCTCGGTGAGTGAGTCGCTGCCCACCCTTTCAGACTCAGACCCCCCACCCACGGCAGAAGATGGGCCCTCGCTGGCCCCAGACTCAGATGAAGAGGACACAGAGAACTATGGGCCTTCCCGGGATCCCCTGCCCGCCCCAATGAAAGACCCGCCCCCCCTGCCCGCCCAGCCGGGCATCTGCATGGTGGATCCCGAGACACTCCCCCCCGACCACCTCAAACGACGGGAAACTGCCAGCCGGGCCTCCCTCCGCAAGGCTCCCTCCCGGACAGGCCCCAGCCCTGGGCCTGCCAAGGCCACCCCCGGCCCAGGCCCCAAGGCCAAGGGGCCTCTTAGCAGTACCAGGAGCGAACTCACGGACAGGGGTCCGCGACCGGGCGCCGACGCCAAGGGGAGTGTGGCGGGGCGCGCCGTGGGCAGCAGCGGGGCCAGGACGGGTCCCCGAGGTCCATCAGGTGAGTTAGGGAGGAGGCCGAGAGAACAGAGCCCTCGTTCCTGGATCCCCTGGGGGAGCAGGGTCGGGTCAGCCTGGGAGCGGCCATGGCCCTCGGGAAAGAGCTGGAGCCCAAGGCCGGGAGAGGGCAAGATCCCACCAGCATTTCCAGGGGTGGATGGGCTCGACTTGTGGCGGGAGCCTCAGGGAGGCCCAAGGAGGCTGGTGGGGAGGAGGGGAGGGCGCTTCCAACAGCAGAGACTGACCCCCACCCCTGCGGGATCTCTGCCTTCTGTGCCCATGGGCCCGAGGGAGCAGGGAAAGTCAGGGCGCCATCTCTCTGCAGGGTCCACTTCAGGCCGGGCAAGCACTGGTGTTGTGCCCCCGGGACCCCCCATCTACCTGGACCTGGCCTACCTGCCCGGGGGGGCCAGCGCCCGCTCTGTGGATGAGGAGTTTTTCCGGAGAGTCCGTGCCCTCTGCTACGTCATCAGTGGCCATGACCAGGGCAAGGAGGAGGCCATGAGGGGCATCTTGGACGCGCTGCTGGCTGGGAAGGAGTGCTGGGATGCAGACCTGCAGGTGGGCATGGAGAGGCTTTCTGGGCCCGGTACGGAAAGGGGGGAGGCAGGGAGTCCAGAGAGAAGCCCCCTGACCCTGGGGTCAGAGGAGGGGCCAGGGTGACGAATGGTGCTCTTTCACATTTATATCAGAACTCCAGGTAGGAAGGAGTGAGTTTTTTACCCGAGAACTCCACATGTGTGTGCCTCCTGTACATGCACATCTCCGTATGCACCGCCCCCATGAATACATGTGCACACATGTATGTTGTAGTCTACATGTGTGTATCTATATTTTTTCCTTTGAAGTTTTATGCATTTTATTTTACTCCAGTTTTTGATGCACTTTATTTTATGACACAATTTTTAGATGCATGATGCATTTTATTTTATGTCACAATTTTTTGGTGCATTTTATTTTATGTCACAATTTTTTGATGCATTTTATTTTATGCCACAATTTTTGATGCATTTTACGCCACAGTTTTGATGCATTTTATTTTATACCACACTTTGTAGATGCATGATGCATTTTATTTTATGCCACAATTTTTGATGCATTTTATTTTATTCCACAGTTTGTTGATGCGTGATGCATTTTATCTTATGCCACAATTTTTTATGTGTTTTATTTTATACCACAATTTTTGATATACTTTATTTTATGACACAAATTTTGATGTACTTTATTTTACACCACAGTTTGTTGATGCATTTTATTTTACACCACAGTTTGTTGAGGCGTGATGCATTTTATTTTATGTCACAAGTTTTTGATGCATTTTATTTACGCCACAATCTTGTGATGCATTTTACGCCACAGTTTTGATGCACTTATTTTACGCCACAATTTTTAGATGCATGATGTATTTTATTTTATGCCACAATTTTTGATGCACTTTATTTTATGACAGAGATGTTGATGTACTTTATTTTACACCACAGTGTGTTGATGCATTTTATTTTGCGTCACAATTTTTTGATGCATTTTATGCCAGTTTTGATGCACTTTATTTTACGCCACAGTTTTTAGATGCATGATGCATTTTATTTTACACCAGTTTGTTGATGCATTTCATTTTACACTACAGTTTGTAGATGCATGATGCATTTTATTTTACACCAGTTTGTTGATGCATGATGCATTTTATTTTACGCCAGTTTGTTGATGCATTTCATTTTACATCACAGTTTGTAGATGCATGATGCATTTTATTTTACACCAGTTTGTTGATGCATTTTATTTTACGCCAGTTTGTTGATGCATTTTATTTTATGCCAGTTTGTTGATGCATTTCATTTTACACCACAGTTTGTAGATGCATGATGCATTTTATTTTACACCAGTTTGTTGATGCATTTCATTTTACACCACAGTTTGTAGATGCATGATGCATTTTATTTTACGCCAGTTTGTTGATGCCTTTTATTTTACGCCAGTTTGTTGATGCATTTTATTTTACGCCAGTTTGTTGATGCATTTTATTTTATGCCACAGTTTGTTGATGCATGCTACATTTTATTTTATGTCATAATTTTTGATGCATTTTACGCCACAGTTTTGATGCACTTTACTTTTATGCCACAGTTTTTAGATGCATGATGCATTTTATTTTACGCCAGTTTGTTGATGTATTTTATTTCACTCCACAGTTTGTAGATGCATGATGCATTGTATTTTACTCCACAATTTTTGATGCATTTTATTTTACTCCACAATTTGTAGATGCATGATGCATTTTATTTTATGCCACAAGTTTTGATGCACTTTATTTTATAACACACTATGGTTGGGAATTCCAGGCCCACACTCTTTTCCTGTTCCCACCAGGGGACAAATCAGATTTGTGTTGGCAAAAATAGCCAGATAGAGTTTGGGTCTTTAGAATCAGAGAAGGGCAAATCAGATTTGGGTAAAGGTGGAGGACCCTCGTGGCAGGCTAGGAAAACAAAGCCAGACCCAAATGAGCTTGGGCTGTATTCACAGCTCATGAGGGTATTCGCCCTGGGATTTGAGCCCAAGTTTCTAGATGGGAAAGTGATGGAGAGAAGTTTGGGATATTTGGAAGCACTGAATGGCAGGAAAAGTAAATGCCTATGCTTAGGAGTGACCCAGTCATCTGCGAGCCTTGGGGCAGGAGGATGTCCTGACTTGCCTTCCCAGACCCGGCAGTGGGATGTGGCTGTACCACATTTCTGCCAGTGAGGAGGCGTCCGTTCTCTGGCTCTCCTCCGGGTCTCGGGGCCTGTGCTTGGAGGTGTCCAGGACTTGGAGACTTCCCATGGGGCTGCCCCTGCCCAGGGTGTGTCCCTCAGCTCTTCTCTCTGTCTCCAGGTGACCCTCATTCCTACATTTGACTCCCTGGCCATGCACGAGTGGTACCAGGAGACACACGGACGACAGCAGGACCTGGGGATCACCGTGCTTGGCAGCAACAGCACCGTCGCCATGCAGGATGAGACCTTCCCTGCCTGCAAGGTGGAGTTCTAGCCCTTCCTGGCCACCTCTGACCCTCAGTCTTGTGTGCGCATGTGGGCGCCCGTGGCGCATGTACGCGGGCACACCTGGGCGCTCACACACGCGCACAAACACATACCGGCACACATACTGGCACCTCTGAGCCTCCAGCCAGAGCCCTGTCCCAGCCGCCACCTCCCTGGTGGGCAAGCGGAAGTGGAAGCTAGGCCCTGGGGCTAGAAGGGGCCGCCCCCACTCCTCCCCTCCACCCCCAGCCCCTCACATTTCCAGGTTGTCTGTCTGTCCGCCCAACATCACTGGCACACAGCATTAAAAGGAGCTTCACTTCCTGCTCCACCCTCGGCCTGACTCCTTTCTGGGGATTGGAGAAAGGTGGGGCTGTGAGGGGCAAAGGCCGGGTCTGGGGACTGGGCACTGGGAAAGCAAAAGACAAGGTTAGAGCAAACCTGAGAATGTGGAACTTCAGAGCTGGGAGTACCCTTAGAGCCTGGGATGTCAGAGATGGGAGGGTCCTTAGAACCCAGGAGGTCAGAGCTGGGAGGGCCCTTAGAACTGAGGAGATCAGGGCTGGGAGGGGACTTAGAACCCAGGATATCAGAGCTGGGAGGGCCCTTAGAACCCAGGAGGTCGGAGCTGGGAGGGCCCTTAGAACCCAGGGTGTCAGGGCTGGGAGGGCCCTTAGAACCCAGGATGTCAGGGCTGGGAGGGTCCTTAGAACCCGGGAGGTCAGAGCTGGGAGGGTCCTTAGAACCCAGGAGGTCAGAGCTGGGAGGGCCCTTAGAACCCGGGAGGTCAGAGCTGGGAGGGCCCTTAGAACCCAGGAGGTCAGAGCTGGGAGGGCCCTTAGAACCCAGGAGGTCGGAGCTGGGAGGGCCCTTAGAACCCAGGATGTCAGGGCTGGGAGGGCCCTTAGAACCCAGGATGTCAGGGCTGGGAGGGCCCTTAGAACCCGGGAGGTCAGAGCTGGGAGGGCCCTTAGAACCCAGGAGGTCAGGGCTGGGAGGGCCCTTAGAACTGAGGAGATCAGGGCTGGGAGGGGACTTAGAACCCGGGAGGTCAGAGCTGGGAGGGTCCTTAGAACCCAGGAGGTCAGAGCTGGGAGGGTCCTTAGAACCCGGGAGGTCAGAGCTGGGAGGGCCCTTAGAACCCAGGATGTCAGGGCTGGGAGGACAACCCTAGAAGAGACCTTGCATTGTAGAACATAGACTCTGAGCAGGGAAAAACTGCATGATAGAACGCAACCAACTTTTTAGTGATTAGTGTGCCCTGTGCTGGGCACTAGAGAATATGTAAATAAGCCAAGGTCCCAGGGGTCTCTCACTGGTCGGGAGATAAAAACCCAGGCTTCAAGCACTGGAGTAA
Source organism: Antechinus flavipes (assembly GCF_016432865.1). Classification (NCBI taxonomy): domain Eukaryota; kingdom Metazoa; phylum Chordata; class Mammalia; order Dasyuromorphia; family Dasyuridae; genus Antechinus; species Antechinus flavipes. The sequence goes on along the minus strand of NC_067398.1, from coordinate 676,521,671 downwards.
GATAATTCAGGAGGGACCCCCAGGGTCAGGGTTATATGTGAGGTCTAAAAGGGAAGACCCTTCTGGAATGGAATGGTCCTGACCTCAGAGGTCAGAAATGGGCGTGAGTGAACCAGGGGGTGGGAACTTCAAGGAGGCCCATGGAGGAATTCAGGGGCAGCTTCCTGGAGGAAGTGGCATTTAAGTAGGTCTGCAAAGGGGGAGTTTGAGTCTGAGTCTGAAAAGGAAGAAAATAAATTCACAAAGGGGTGAAGGAGGATGTTCCAGGCGAAGCAGTGCCTGGAAGCAGAGGCTTGGAGCTGGGGGCGCTCGGGGGGCATTGAGGAGGGCCGCTGGCTGCCCCGGGGCTGGCTCTTACTAAGTGCTTGTTGATTGATTGCCTGTAGTCTGGTCTGAGTAAGGATGAGGGCTGCGTGAGGAAGCCCCTGTTGTGGAGCAGGGGCCGGAAGGACCTACTGGAGCCAGGCAGGCTTTGGGTGACGGGTTTGCAGCAGAGCTGGGCTGGGGGGAACCTGGGGAGGACGGCGGGTGTTAGAGACGGACCTGAGGAAAGTGAGGGGGCCTGGGATTGTTTGGAAGGGCCGGAGAGGGGACAGAGGCGCCCCCTGGCGGGCAGCCCTTGAAGGGCCACAGTCCGCACAGAAATAGCTGCAGGAAGGAATCACGGTGGGAAGGACATCTAGAGTGGGGGGGCCTCGGGTTGACTCTAGCCCTGCAGTTTCCCACCTGTGTGAGAACAAGTCGTGGGGCTACTTGGGCCTCAGTTTCTTCTTCTGTTGGAATTGGATGACCTCAAGAACCAGAACTAGTGAGACTGGTTTCGCAAGCTCATTCTGGGTCAGATAATAAGCACATTGATAATAATGACGCTGATGGTAGCTTCTAGGCACTTATTTATTTAGTACTTTAAGGTTTGCAGAAACGCTTAACAATTAGTATCTCATTTGATCCTTACAGTAGTCCTACAGCTGTTATTAACCCCATTTTACAGATGAGGAAATGGAGGCAAAAAATCGGGAGGCTAATTATGTGTCCGAGGCTGTATTTGAACTCTGGTCTTTTTGATTCCAGACCCAGCTTTATCCTCTGTGCCTCTCGCTGCCTTAAATTGACAGGGGCCATAGAGATGCAGACCTAAAGCTCAGGAGAAAAGATCAGGGCTGAAACTGAATATTTGGGGGTCTTCTTCATGGGGTGGGGGAGTGCCGTGGCAACCAAGGGAGTGAGTGGCAGACTTTGCTCCTGGGCACAATGGGTGAGGAGGTAAGGGATCTGCTTGGGTAGAATCGAGGGGGCTGAGGAGGGTCTCTTTCTCCCCCAGGCGGCTTTTTCACTCTTGAGTTCCTTCCTTCTCTCATCCTTAACTTAGTCCCTCTCCATTCTCCTTTTCCTTGTTCTCCTCCCAGCAAACACACCTAGCCTTTCTCCTCTGGCCCCAGATCATTGGATTTAGAGCTGCGGGGGACATTGAAGGCTCAGCCTCCTTATTCTTTAAAGGAGAAGAGAGATTGTCACTTTATCTCCACGGAGATTATTGCTTGTCCACAATTGAGGGAGGAGTGGCGGAACCCGTATTTGATCATGGGGTTCTAGATTAAGAGCTGGGAAGAACCTCAGATGCCCTCCTTTTCTAGGAAGAGGAAACTGAGGGCCCACAAAGGTGATGAGATTATTATTATTATCAATAAGGTCTTCATGATCACTACTGCTAATAATAGCGACGTTTATGTAAGGCCTTTTTTCCCCCAGGGTTTACAAAATGCTTTACTGGTTTTCTGTTACTGAGCTTCCCAGCAGCCCTGGGAGAGAAGCAGTGTTATCATCCTTTGGGAGGAACTGAGGTCCTGAAAATTTCAATAGATTTATCCAAGGTCATCGGGCAGTGGGCATTAGAGACAGCATCTGAGCCTGGGTCCTCCGATCCAGGGCCAGGCTTCTGTCTACCAGACTTCCATCCTCCCTAAGTGCAGGCAATTTCTTTGTGTGCCGAGCTGGACTCCAGCCTCATGTTCTGGGCTAAGTCTGGGGAGCCCAAATTAATGTAAGGTTATATGGGGGATGGAGGCAGTGGGAACCTGCAGAACAGCCCTACCAGATGCCAGGCTGGGGATGGAGGAGGTGTGGAAGGGTTGCTATGACAATCTGACAAAAACTGGGCACACTGCCACAATCTGTCTCCAGACTCAGAGAATGAGTCTGAGTATTGCCCCATTTTACAGGTGAGAAAACTGAGGCACGGAGAGAGAAAAAGACTGAGCCAGGACTAGGATCTGGTTCTCTTGCCCAAATCTTGGTATAATAGAAAGACTGGGAGTCAGGAGATCCATATTCCAGGCTTGACTGTACTACCAGTTACTCCGTGATCTTTGGCAAGCCCCCACCCTTTTCTAGGGCCTCAGTTTTCCCATTACTGGACCGTTTTATCTCTAAAAACACCTTTCAAACTCTAACTGATTGCCTCCCTGTAACTCGTCCCCATTGGCTCTGATTCTGCTATTTGAGACCTTGTCCTGAGCCCTTTGCTACCAAGAAGGCCTTGGTACTATATTCCTCTGCCTCCCCCCAGCCTTCTTTCTTCCTGTATTTCTGCGCCCTTGTTGCTTTGTTTCTGTAGCTCTGGGACCCCCGGGGGGCCTCTTCCCAGCCCTGAGGGAAGCGGGACAAGAGGATGTTCTGCTCAGGAATCCTGACAGCTGGCTGGTCACCGTCATATCTGGGGCTCAGAGCTAAAAATAAACTAGGATGGGCTGAGCCCAGGAGGACGGGAGGTGTGGCGGGATGGGGAAAAGGGACTGGATTTGGGAGTTTATCTGTTTCAATGCCCTCTGCAGCCCTGGGAGCAGCCAAAGACCCAGAGGAGGAGGAGGACAAAGCACTGCATTTGGTGGGAGAAAGAGAATCGGGATTTCAAATCCTGGGTCTGCCTTTTGGGTAAATCTCTTCAGCTCTCTCTGGGCCCTCAGTCTCCTTGTCTGTAAAATGAAAGAAACTGTTAAGCTCGTGGGAAAAGAGAATCGGGAAATCCTGAGTTAGAAATCCTCTGCATCCTTCCCTGCTTGGAGTCCTTAAGTCTAGGCACTGGATTTTAGAGCAGGTTTTGATGAACTGGAGAGGCCAGAATTGGGTGAAGGCCCTTGGAGAAGCCGATGTTTGAGAATCAGCTGGAGGGGGTGGAAAGATTTAGTCTGGAAGAGATGGAGGAAGGGAGGTGTTACCTTTTAGTGTTTGAAAGGCAGAGGGAAGATCTGGGGGGGGGGGGGGACAAAGCAGGGGTAAACCTGAGAAGCTGCAGATGAGGCAAACTGAGGCTGGCTTTCTCTCACATCCAGTAAAGACTGGTTTACTGCTTTTCAAGTATGTTGGAGCACATGGTCTTGTTCAGATATGGATTGGAAGAGCTGGTTATGAGTCCTCCCTTCCAGGCTCTCTCTGCCTCCTCAAAACTGGCCGGGAAGTCAGGGTCAAAGGTCTCACATCAGAATATTAGATAGAGCTGGGAAGCCTTAGAACTCAGTATGTCAGAGTTGGGAGGGTCCTTAGAACCCAGGAGGTCAGAGCTGGGAGAGCCCTTAGAACCCAGGATGTCTGGGCTGAAAGGGTCTTTAGAACACAGGATATTGGAACTGGAAGGACCCTTAGAACATACAGAGTCAAAACTGAGAGGGAATTTCTCATTATTTGGACCTTGATGCTATTCTAGGGCAGATATGTAACTAGTCATGTATTTTCTCCATCAATAGTTGCTGATCAATGATAATCAGATGTTTAAAAAATATTAGAGTTTATGTGGTGTAAATTTATTGATTTATTACCACCCAGATAAAGGGGAAAACGTAAGAGAGGCACAAGATCCAGGGGCCTGGCTTTCTGTCAATGATTTCATCCTGACATGCTTGCTCACAGTAGATGCTGGGTGGGGTAAGTCATGTGTAGTCTTTAGTGCTTCCAGTTTCTGGCTTAAAGGAATGGGATTGCTAGGGGATCGTTTTGGGGGGAGAAGGCATGCCCAGTGCGTTTGATGCTAGCCAGGCAGCAAATGGGGAATAATGTTTCAGTGCATGGAAAGTCCAGAGGCAAATGCTGTGGAGATAAGGGACCGGTTGGAAAGATCCTGGGGAGGAAGAGGGGTGGAGACAATTATAAAACCTTGGCTTGGAGTGGGGGGAAAGAAGGCAGGTCTTTGAGGTCCCATTTTATTGGATTTGGGGGAGGGCAGACTATCCCACATCCCCACACTTTAGGCTTAGTTCATTAACATCTACATTGTTTCAAAGTAATCTGCAGTTCCCTCAACTTAATTCTTTAGTAAATATTTTGCTGGTCTTGACTGTGCATATCTAAAGCTTATCTGAAGCTTACAGGCTAAAGGCCCTTAGCAGGGGCCGTTACCTTCAGGTCTAGCTGGCTTCCCCTAAGGAGCCTTAGTTCATTTATGAGACAGTTGCCAGTTTCTCCCATGCATCCCTATTTTATGGAGTAGTCTGCAAGTAATTTATGGAACAGTTTGTGACTTCTAGGTTGCCCTTTGCAATTTTACTACTTTTGTTACCTTACACTAGCTACTTATAAACCTACTGTACTAAGTGGGTGGCTGGGAGGACCACAAGATACAATTTTGCCACACAGCTCATTAAGTTTTGCAGAGTGCTTTCTGGTGCTCACATCCTGAGACCCTGAGCTGTATACACCATTCCCGTTTTACAAAAAGGAGGTAAGCTAGTCATTTGCCCAGGATCACACAGCTGGTAGGGGTCTGAGGCTGTGTTGGAACTCGGATCTTGAGCGTTGTGCCATCTAGCTGGCTCTTTTGGTTGTAGTAGTTGCTGAGGCAGTTGGGATTAAGCGACTTGCCCAGGGTCACACAGCTAGGAGGTGTTAAGTGTCTTGAGGGCAGATTTGAATTGAGGGAGCGGCACTCACTACCTTTGAGTAGAGAAGGGTCCTTAACAAATCTGACATAGATCTTGAAGGATTATTGAAAGGGGGAAACGAGACCCGGAATAAGTAGGGCACTTGCGCAAGAGCATACACCAAGCCAAAGGCTTGAACTCGGGGCTCCAAGCTTTTGGTCCAGGGTCCTTTCTCCTGGCTCACTTTGCCTGGGCTTGATGATGGTTCCTGAAATCTCCGATTCTACCCCATCTCCCTCCCACCCCCATGCAGAAGTTCCCTCTACTCGCAGCAGCCATGAGGTCACGCAGCCTACATCTTAATGCCTTCAGGAGGAGCTGCTCACAGCCGTAGGAGGCAGCTGTTCCGTTAGGGAAGAGTCGCTTGTTGGGAAATTCGGATTGTTTCCCTTGTGGAGGTAGGGAGGGAAATTTTTCTTTGAGGGAAATAGCCCTGAAAAGTGGGATGGGGAGATAGAGAATCCCTCCGGTTCTCTGTTTCGGGGTATGGAGCGGGAGAGATGGTCATTCCCTCGCCTAGTCCTAATCTTAATTCTCACGATCTCAAGTTGTGGGAAGGGGCTAGCAGGAGCGTATTCATTTTTTGTTTTTTTAAAAGAGCGATCTCTTTAAGGTATGTAAATCGTTTCCAGTGTCTCCAAGGGAGACCGACCGCCTTCCTGAACTTAGCCAATCAGAAGACGAGGTTGAGAGTTCCACGCTCAAAACGTACCAATAGAGGAGGAGTGGTCGGGCAGCCCCGCCCCCTCCGCAACTGGGTAGTGTGCTCCGCGCGTCGGGGTGGAGGGGTAGAGCGGGGGTGGGGGTGGGCTGCGTGGGCTCCGCCTATTGGGGGGCGGGGTCGTGCGGGGCGGGGCTCCGATGCCCAGCGCGCTGGGGTGTCAGTGTCGGCGTCGGCGGGCCCGGAGCCGCAGGTGGCTACGCCGGCTGAAGGAGGACGCTGCGAGGGCCGCAGGGAGGTGAGTGGCCGCGTTGGCCCTACGGGTCTGGGGGGCGTGCGGGCGCCTTCTTTCGCTGCGACCTCAGCTCCGGAGACGGCTGGTGCGGAGAACGAGCTACCCCCAGTCTCCCCGGGTCCCCGTTTACCCGCTGCCTCTGGTGCCCTCGGTTCCTCCAGGCACCGGGAGACGGCTCTGCACCCCTCTCGGTGCCCATCCCCGGGAGTACGGCTTTTCCTGCAGCAGCGCCCCATCCCTCCGGAGTGGCGCCCCTCCCCTCCCCGAGCGGCACCCCCTTCCCTCCTCCCCTCTCTCCTCCGCAACCCCCTTCAGAAACGGTTTCAAGCCCCCACCTCTCCAGCCGTGACCTCTCTCCATCCCTCTCCCCGCAGCGGGGCGGTCCCCCTCCCATCACCCCAGCATAGAAGCATCGCCCCATTTCTCCCTTCCCTCTTCCTGAAGCTTCCTATTCCCCCCAACAATAGCTTCTCATTGCCTTCTTGGGAGCAGCCATCACCAGCCCTTCTCTATAAGAGGGCCAACCCCACCCCTCCTGTATCCGTCCTCCTCACTCCCACCCCACTTCTCCGCCCGGGAAGGTGCTAGACTGATGGGCAAAGAGCTCATCACCACTGTGCCCTCCTGCTCAAGGAGACAATGGGGCCTGGGAGACCCGGAGCCAAAGAGCCCCCAGGGTGGCCACGGGGTGGGGGAGCCATTGCTGAAGGGACCCTGGGGCAGTGTGGAGGCCCCGAGGCAGGCTGGCCGGCTTCCCTGCACCCTGTCTGTGGGCTGTGTGTTTGAGGGTCAGCCTTCCCCGGCCTGGGGGCTGAGGGCACCTGAGCTTGTAATGTACTGGCTGGGCCTCTCCCTGCCCTTGGGGCTGGGGGCATCCTTGCTGGGGCCGAGGGCCGGCTGGCACGGGGTCTGTGTCCGCTGTGTGGCAGCTTCAGCAGAGCATCTGCTCCGGGATTAAAATAAAAATCAGATCTTATTCTATTCACTGACTTGGCAGCTCTACCCAGCAGCTCTGGGGGAGAGGAGGAGGAGGAGGGTGCGATTGTGTGTGTGTGTGTGTGTATATACATGTAGCAAATCCTTCTCCCCAAAACCTGCCTTTCTCCCAGAGTAGGCCTGGCAGGGAGCATCTGGTTTGAGCTCAAGCTGGGAGCAGGGCCGGGGGAGGGGGGTGTTGCTTGGCTGATTAGGCTGATTAATAGTGTGCTATATACATCACTCCCATCCAGACACCCCCTCTGGTTAGACAGAAGTTGCGTTGGGTACCTCTGCCTTCTCCTGAGCATCACCTAGTCTCACTCTGATTTGGGAAGCGATGGAGGGCATCTGGGCCCCGACGGGTTCAATAGGCGATAATAGTTCTCCACCATCATCCCTACCTCAGAGCTCTGGGACAAGAGCTTCAGAGACAATGGTTCTACTCCCAAGTCCCCTCCTGTCTGGATGTGTAACTTGCCCTACCCGAGTCTTAATTTCTTTTATCTGTAAAATGAGTTTGTGATGCTTTCACGAATAATAAATTGCTATGAGATCAATATTTATAAAAAGACTACTGGACCTGAAGCCTGGAGCTGACATATACTAATGGCTGTGTGACCTTGGACGAATGCTTCCCCTCTCTGGGCCTGAGCATGTTTAGTCATGCTTGATTTTCCATGACCCCATTTTGTGGATTTGACAGAGAGAATAGAGTGGTTTGTCATTTCCTTCTCCAGTTCATTTTACTGATAAGGAAACTGAGGCAAACAGGGTGGTGACTTACCCAGGATCAAGAAGCTAGAAGTGTCCGAGGCCAGATATGAACTCAGAAGGATGGGCCCGACTTTGACCACCCATCAAATGGAGATGATCATTGCACTCATTGCCAGTGTGGCTTTTGACAATTTATTTTTGGAGATTGGTTTCCTTTTCTAAAATGAAGACATCAGACAAATGATCTCTGAGCCTATGAGATATATGTTTCAGCTATTAACACTTAAAAGTTGTTTTGAGAATAGTGTTTTATAAACCTTAAAACACAGGAAAAATGTATGCTGTAATTTTCTGTAAAATGAGGGGGGCAGAAGAAGGCCCTCCCAGCTCTGACATTCCGCGTTCTAACATCCTTCTCAGCTTTGATATTCCACATTTCCAAGGGCTCTCCCAGCTCTAACACTCTGGGTTCCAACTCCGATATTCCATGTTCTAAGGCAGGGGTCCTCAAATTACGGCCCGTGGGCCAGATGCAGCAGCTGAGGACGTTTATCCCCCTCACCCAGGGCTATGAAGTTTATTTAAAGGCCCACAAAACAAAGTTTTTGTTTTTACTATAGTCCAGCCCTCCAGCAGTCTGAGGGACAGTGCACTGGCCCCCTAGTTAAAAAGTTTGAGGATCCCTGTTATGGTTCCAGTCCAGTTGTGATGTTCTAAGGGCCTTCACTTTCTATGACTGACAGCTGAGGGGAGAAAGATTCCATTTCTCACCCATCCCACCTGGGCTGTGGGAGGGGGAGCTGGCTGGCAGTATCCTCACCCCCACAGGGTGTTTCCTGACCCACATACCAGGTCTGTGCCTCCAGGAGGCCGTGCACCCACGCCTGGGAGCAGGTTTGGCCTCTGGGTGTGGTTGGTACGCACCTTCCTTCTCCTGTGGCTGTTTTCCTGATCTAGCAAAGCTGGATAGCTCCTGCCTCCCTCCCACTTGACAGTGAGCATCAGTATTCCTGGGAATGGTACAGCCAGACAAATCCCAGGGTACCTGGCTCTGGGTCATTGCTCGGGGCAGTGGAAGAGCCTCATCTCATTTCTAGTTCAGTTCTGGGGACCTCTGCCTTGCAAATGTAGAATCGTGAAGTGAGAGTAGCTAGTGAGGGAAACACTGGGCAGCTGCGCCTCTTCCAGAATCTTGGCAATCTCTTCCCATGACTGCCTCAGGAAGGGGGATAAACTCTTCTAGGGAAACTGAGGTATAATTGCCCACAGTCCATCGGGACTGTTTTTCCCTGTTTCTCAATTATACTCTCTTGGAGTCGACTCCTTTTAGAGCCTCAATTAGATTTCAGGGCAGGGGTAGGGGGACAATCACTAAGCATTTGTTAAGCCCTCTCTCCCCTTAAGGCTTCTGTCATTGGGGAGATCCCTGCCAGGATCTCCTCTGATGTCCATTTCCCCTTGCTCCCCTCTCCACCCTTTTTTCTCCAGCAAGTCCCTGCTGGGTGGGGGGCTGGAAGAAGAGATCCTGGGGAGTATACAGTAACCCTTACCTGCCCTCTCTAGCTTTGAAGGTTCACAAAGGAGTTCCCTTATCACAATACAGTAAAGAGGCTGGGCAACTTTTTTTTTGTCATTTGCAATTTGAATCTCTATCTCTTATTTTTACATAGTTTCATTTCTCAATATGTCCCACCTCTCTCTCCCACCCAGTGAGCCAGCCCTTATAACAATAGATAGGCACTGAATCAGTGATCTGATTGCACAGGGAACTCCCTTGTGAGGAAATACTCTCTCTAGGCAGGTCAGCACCTTAACACCTTTTTTTTTTTTTTCCCTCCCTACAAATCAGTCCTAGAGAGCTGCCTAGAGCACTGAGCAGTTCAATGCTTAGCCAAGATATGTCAGAAGCAAGATTTGAACTTGGCTTTGAAGCTGGCTATCTATTATACCGGAAACAGACCTCAAAACCAAAAGGCGGCAAAGCCAACTGGAACATTGGGGGTCCGACAGAATGGGCAGCTTTCCAACCCTTGGTCCCCCGATTCTGTGGGGAAGAGGCATTTTCTTCTAGCTCTTCTTCGGGTTCAAGAAGCTCATTATAATTACACAAGGGTTCCTTCTGATTGTCATTATTCTTAAATATTCTAGTGGAAGGGGCCTGGCTCAGCAGTCAGAGGGCTTGAGTTCAAATCTTTTCATTTGCTAATAACTGTGTTACTTAATTTCCCTAGGGCTTCCTCACCTGTAAAATTAGGAGATTGGCCTAGATGACTTCTGAGGTCCCTTAAAGCTCTAAATCTCTGATCTTACTCTTGATTATTGCAGTCCCTGCAGTATACAGGGTGCCCCAAAAGTCTTAGTGCAGATGGAAACTTGAATATCTCTGACTCCTGATTTTTAAAATTTTCCTCCCTTCCTCCCTTCTTCCCTTCCTCCCTTCCCTCCTTCCTTCCTTCCCTTTTCTTCTTTCCTTCCTTCTTTCCTTCTTTCCTTCCTTCCTTCCTCCCACCTTCCTTCCTCTCTCCCTTCCTTCCTTTCTTCCTTCCTTCCGCCCTTCCTTCCTCTCATCTTCCTTCTTTCCTTCCTCCTTCCTTTCTTTCCTCCCACTTTCCTCCCTCCCTTCCTTCCTTCTTCCTTCCTCCCTCCTTTCCTCCCTTCTTCCTCCCTCCCTCCCTTCTTTCTTTCCCCCCTTCCCTCCCTCCCTCCCTTCTTTCCTTTCTTCCTCCCTCCCTCCCTCCCTTCCTTCCTTCCTTCCTTCCTTCCTTCCTTCCTTCCTTCCTTCCTTCTTCCCTTCCTTCTTTCCTTCCTCCCTTCCTTCCTCCCTTCCTTCCTTCTTCCCTTCCTTCCTTCCTTCCTTCTTTCCTTCTTCCCTTCCTTCTTTCCTTCCTTCCTTCCTCCCTTCCTTCTTCCCTTCCTTCCTTCTTCCTTCCTTCCTTCTTCCTCCCTCCCTTCCTTCCTTCCTTCCTTCCTCCCTTCTTCCCTCCCTTGTTCTTCCCTCCCTTCCTTTCTTTCCTCCCTCCTCCTTCCTTTTCTGCCTTCCTTCCTTCTTCCCTCCCTCCCTCCCTCCTTCCCTTCCTTCTTCCTTCCCTCTTTTCTAAAAGTGTTTTATTTTTTGCAATTACATGTAAAAATAGTTTTAAACATTCATTCTTTTTAAATTTTGAGTTCAATTATCTCCCTCTATTCCTTACCACCCCCCTCTGTAAGACAGTAAGCAATCTGATATAGGTTATGTTATGTATATTATTGATGTATGTCATAAAATTGTGTTTCATTTTCACTGCAAATATGATTATTCTCCTTTTAGAGATAAGGAAACTGAGCCCAGAAAGTGAAGTGAGAGAGTTTAAAAGTGGTAGGCTCACTATAAGCCTCTTTTTGCTCTTGTGAGTTATTCTTGGGGCCTCCGTTTTCAGGGGTCCTTCGGCTTGGATGTTCTACATCTCAAGGTCCTAGTTTTGACCTGTGTTCTACATTCTAAGTCCTTTCCAGCCCTGACATTTATTTTATTTTCCGGGTTCCCAAGGCCCACTCAGTTCTGATAGCCTGCACAAGGAAGGGCAAAAGCCTGGGCCCTGCCCTCAGGGAGCTCATACCCTGATGGGGAGACAGCCTGAAAGTAACCGTAGCTACTGCAGACTGATGCAGTGTCAACCCTCCCTCAGCCTGAACAGGAAGGGCAGAGAGAGCGGGCCCTCCGGCCATCTCTCCCCAGGTCCTGCCAGGCCCCTGACCTCTTCATGGTGTTCCTGAACCCCCTGACCCAGAGGCCGGGCCAGAACATCCCCTCTGGCTCGGTTCTGCTGAGCTGGTTCCCATCCAAGGACTGTCTCGGGGACTCTGGCTCCCTCCGCCCCAGGCTTGGGGGAGAGAGGATGGGGAGCACGGGCCTTCCCTTCCCTCAGACCTGGGGAAGTCGTGTCCTTGGAGAGGAGACCCAGGCTCCATCTGAAGCGTGAGGGGTTCTGGTCCAACATAGGTCTGGACTGGGGTCTGGCTTTGGAGCCCGACTGCCCCCGGTCCTGGATACGTATCAGGAGCTCAGGGATCTCCAGAGCTCCCACTGATGATGTGCCGGGGATCACAAAACACTTTGCGGCCTCCAGCCGCTCAGGGGAGACTCAGGGCCCAGGGAGAGTCTCCAGGCAGGGATATTATCCCATTTTACAGATGAGGGATGAGGGGAGGTCACCCAGTCAGGGGCAGAGCCAGTGTGGAGCCTGCTGGAGAGAGAGCTGAGTTTGGAGTCCCAGGAGCCATGTGACCCCTCTAGACCTCAGTGTCTTTCTCTGGAAAGTGAGGACTCAACGACCTCTCCTTCAGGGAGGTGGCCCAGTGGATAGCACTCCCCACTGGACCAGGTGTCAGGAAGACATATCAAGTCACTTCATCCCTGCCTCAGTTTCCTCATTTGTAAAATGGAGATAATAACACCTCCCTTCATAGTCGTGGTGAACACTAAATATACCACCCAGCATGTAGAAGGCACTTAAAAAGTGCTTGTGCCCTCAGGCCCAAGATGTGTGACCTTGTGACAAGGATCCAGGACCCCTTGGTCCCGCTGCAGTCTGGCGGGCTTCTGCCCAAGTCCAAGTCTCAAGGTTGCCTTTGGGTCATCCCATTAGCTAGAAAGAGGCTGGGGATATCTAAGGGGGCGCCCCCAGGTTGGAGTGGGAAGAGAGAGGACCCTTTTTGATTATTTTATTTATTGGTATCATGGGAAGAGTGTTGGACTTGGAGCCAGGAGATGTGGATTCAGGTCCTGATTCCAGTGTTTAGTAATTGGCTAATGATGAATAATTTCCTTAACTTTCCCAAGACTTTGCGTCCTCATCTCTAGAATGGGCACACTAATGCTCTGCCCCCCTTAGCCTACGTATGGTGGGCAAAGAGCTTTGTGAATCTGGAATTCCTACAGCAATGGGAATTACTGTCACAAAAGACAAAACTGCCCTTGGAGGGGTTTGTTCTCTCTGAAAGTGTCCCTTCTGCCCACCTCCCCAAGACGGCCCCATCATCACACTCACCCCCACGTTGGACTCTACTGAATTGTAGTTACAGAATTAGAGACAGTCCAGTCTCCGGTCCTACAGATGAGAAAACAGAGTCAAGATCACAGGTGGCAAAGCTAGAATTAAGGCCCCAGCGCTCCCAGCTGCCCCAGCGGTTCCTATTTGGGGTGGGTGGAATCCCCCCCACACACACTCAGGAGCAGCTGAGGTGGAGCAGGAACCCTGTCGCTCCCCGGCCCGGCCTCCTTCCTGCCAGGGCCCCAGCCCAGCACTCAGGTGTCACGCCCCACAAAAAAGGCTCTGGCGCGGGCGGAAGTGCGCCGAGGTCTCCCTGCTGCTGGCTGTTTTTACGTCTTCTCGGGGGTGTCCGTCGAGCCTCTGCCCCGTCCTTGGGGTGCCCCCTCCAAGGAAGCCTGAGGATGGAGAAGGCCGGAGGGCACCTGATCCCGCAGCCCTGGGTGAGTCCTGGCAGCCACAGCGCGGCCCCTGGGGCCTCCCCCCTTCCGCCAACGGCACTGGCAGAACAGAAACTAGCAGCCACAAGGACTGAGCGTGTCCCCCGGGCAGCCCCAAGCCGGGGTTTCAAGAGGGAAATGGCTTCTCTTTCTGGTTTGGGGCTTGGTAGGTAAAGGAAAGAGGAGGCCGAGGAAGTGAAAGGACGCCCACCTGCAGACCTGAACAAGGGGTGGGAGGTGGGCCTGTCCATGGCCCCCACGTGGGGGTTCTGCTGGTCTCTGTCTGCACCGGGAGCCGGGGTTTCAGCAGGGGCCCGGGATGCCATGCTGTCAGCCCCTCCCACGGCCCTCTCCTGGCCTCCACACTGTCTCAATGTCACCCATGCGTCCCATGGGGGCTTAGGACGGGAATGTCAGGGCCAGGGGGAGGGGGAGCTCAGAACTTAATGTCAGAACTGGGAGGACCCTCGGAGCCCAGGATGATGTTAGAGCGGAGGGGGGGGACCTCGGAGCCCAGGATGATGTTAGAGCGGGGGGGGGGGGACCTCGGAGCCCAGGATGATGTTAGAGCGGAGGGCGGGGGGACCTCGGAGCCCAGGATAATGTTAGAGCGGGGGGGGGGGGACCTCGGAGCCCAGGATGATGTTAGAGCGGAGGGCAGGGGGACCTCGGAGCCCAGGATGATGTTAGAGGGGGGGGGAGGGGACCTCGGAGCCCAGGATAATGTTAGAGCGGGGGGGGGGGGGGACCTTGGAGCCCAGGATGATGTCTGAGCTGGGGGGGGGGGGGGACCTTGAGAGGGGGATGTCAGAGCTGGGCGGGCCCTTAGAACCCAGGATGGCAGAGCCAGGAGGGCCCTTAGGCCACTTGAGCTATTACAATCTTTAGGACTTGGATCAGGACATCAGACTTAGAGGGACTGTCTGCTTAAAAGAAACTAGTATGACAGTGGATAAATCCCTGGGCCTGGGGTCAGGAGGAGCTGAGTTCAAATCTGGCCTCAGATACTAGCTGTGTGATCCCGGACAAATCCCTCTCTGCCTCTGTTTCTTCATCTGTAAAATAGAGATAATAATAGCACCTACCTCTCAGACTTGTTGTGAATATAAAATTGGATTATGTGTCCGATTAGGTTATATCTGTGAAGTGATTAGCAGAGTGCTGGACACACAGTAGGGGTGTTATGTTGTTCCTGCCCCCCATCCCTGTTCACAGATGCGCCTGAGACCCCCATGGGACCTGCTGGAAGTCACTGGTCCCCCCTTCCCCCAATCCCAGCTCCTCTCATGCAGCTTTCAGGTGCTTGTCTGGGGTTAGTCACAGCGTCTCTCCGGAGAGCGGCCGGCGTTCCCCAGCTGCTGCGAGCACCGGCTTCCACCACCTCGTGCATTATGAATTACTCCCCGGCTCCTATGACAGCTCCCTGGGCCCAGGCTGGGGTCAAGTTAGCCAAGAACACCGATCCCGCCCCGCCCCCACCCCGAGGGCCTTACCCCTCGAACCCTGATGGTCCGGTGTAGAAGGGCCCCAAGGCCGGCCAGCCTGGCGAGCTCCCCCGAGCTTCCCCAAAGTCCCTGAGCTGGGAAGTACCTCCCTAACCTGGCCCTGGCACAGCGCCCGCCGGGTGAGAAATGTCACATCGCGCTGAATAAGTAATTGTGGCCGGCCCGACTGAGCAGCCTGGGAGGGGGCAGAGCCTTCGCTGGGAGAGGGAGCAGCCCCTGGAGCCTCCCCTCAGCGGGGATGGGGGCCCCCTCCGTCTCGGGGGACTCTGTCACCCTCCTCTCCCTTTTCCTCCCAGCCTGGCCAGCCACCAGCTTCCAGGCCCCGGGCGGGGGACGACTTCATTCACCAGGCCCTCTGCCCTCCCAGCTTTCGGTTCCTCATCGGGTCCCCCTTCTCCTCTGCCCTTAGGGATGAGGAAAGAAAAACAGAGTGGAATTCTCCCCCCTCCTCCAGGGGCTGAAGCCACGGCTGCGGCAGGGATTGACTTGAGCTGGTTTCCTCTAGAGTGAGTAACCGAGGAAGGGTCTTCGGGAGGCCGGCCAGCAGCCACCATGTCCTATTTTGGGGAGTATTTTTGGGTAAGTAGAGCTCCTTGTTCGGCTGGGGGGGAGGGGCTGTTGCCAGGACGGAGGTTCAGTTCTGGCACAAATGGGTACCGCGGAATGACAGGTGGCACCCAGTGCTGAGCTGCTTACTGTGCCGAGGGGGCCTCCCCCGGGGAGGGGAAGGGGAGAGGGGCGGCCAAAGACACCGGCAGGTTGCTCTGGAAAGACATTTTGGAGCTGGCTCCTGGTATTTCCTGCCCTCAGCCTTGGGCAGCCCGCTCCGAATCTCCGAAAGGTGGAGGGCTTGTACGAAGGGACCTATAAAGGTCCTTTTAGGGAAGGCCGATGAGGGAGACACAGGGACCCTGCCCTTAACTCAGTTGGAAGAGGCGGCCTTCCACTTGGAGGGGCAGCCATGGATCCAAAATGGTGGGCAGCCTTCATCGAGGAAGACTTCCTGGAGGGGAGTTCTTGTAGTAGGGCCGCAGGTAGCAGATCCCTCAATGTCTCCCCACGGAATCTTCTACACTGGAGCAGCAGCAGGGCAGGGGGCTTTCTGAACAAGTCCCCCAGGCTCCGGGGAAGCTCTGTGTCCCCGGCACCCCCACGGCCTGGCTGCTCTTGTGCCCCAACAGCAGTGGTTCTGGGCTGAGATTTCCAGACCACCTCTGACCCAGAAATGTTGGGGATTTTTTCCCTGTCTTCCCATCATCTCCCTGTAGCTCTCCCCAACTGTCTCTCCCTCTTCCTGAGTACCTTTGGGGCCAGAGGACTTCTTTCCCATAGGAGAGATGAGGGCTATACTTGGAAAGATGGGGAGAAACAGGAAAATATGGATTGAGGGGTGGGCTTCAACCCTCCTTGTTTAGTTTTTCCTAGAAGCCTACCAAACTGCCAAAGGGAGACCCAGGTTGCTGAGTAAACGGTTGCCCCTAGCAACAGAGCCTGGAAAAGGCAGCGCAGCTTCTCAACCTCCACTTAGAGCCTGGGGCCAGGGTCCCCTTCCTTAAAGGGGCCTGACCTGCCACCGGGAATGGAGGAGAAATCATCCATGGTTCCCCTTGCCCACAGGAATTAGGTTCTCTTCCTTCTCCTAGAATTGAGTTATGGCTTTGAGGTTCTGTCATCATTGAGCATGGCAGAGACCCATAGAGAGAGAGGAAGTACCCAGAGTTCATAGGGGGAAGGAGCATCCTCAAGGCCATAGAAGAGAAGGACCATCCCAGAGGTCATGGGGCTGTCCTTGAGGTCATAGAGGGAAAGAACTGTCCTTGAGTCATAGAGGGGGAGACCTGCCTTAGCAAACACTGGGAATATAAGGGCAGGATCAGCGCAAAGCTCTCAAAGTATTTCAGTTCTGCTGGTGATCTAGAACCCCGATTCTTCGCGGTGCTTTCTCTGCCTTTAACTAGGGGGGGTCTAGGCTCTCCTGGAAGAGAAAAGCTTTGAGAGAATCAAGGATCAAGGAATTGTCAAGCTGCTGTAAGGCAACATCGGCGTTCGGAGTTCAAGATCTGGTCCAGGGCTAGTCGTTGACTGTGAGACCTTAAACCAAGTCTTTCCCCCTCTGTCTGTTTCTCGATAGACTAGAGGTGGGGTTTCCTGTTAGGATGCTCCATCGTCACTTCAAACAAAGGTTCTTCTCCCTGGTATGTGAAAAATATTCCAAGTCCCCATGGCCTTCGGAATTGAAGACCCCCAGGCCAAGTCTAGAAGGAACCCCGTTCCCAATTTGTGCAGGGGTCAGAATTGAAAGGGCCCAAAGAATGGTGGGTTCCTTGGAAACTTTTCCTTTCCTCTCCTCTCTTCCCCTTCCCTTTTTTCCTCTCCCTTCTCCTTCTCTTCCCTTCCTTCTTTTTTCCTCCACTCTTTCCTTTCCCTTTTTTCTCATTCCCTCTCTTCTCCTTCTCTTCCTTCTTTTCTCTTCCCCTCTCCTCTCTTTCCCTTCCCTCTTCTCCTTCCCTCTCCTCTCCTTCTCTTATCTCTTTTCTTCTCTCTCCTTTTCTTCCCTTCCTTTTTTGTTCCTCCACTTTTTCCTTTCCCTTTTCTCTTCCCCTCTCCTCTCCTTCCCTTCCTTTTCTCCTCCCCTCTTCTCTCTCTCACTTCCCCCTTTTATCTTCCCTCCCCTTTCCTTCCCTTCCTTCCCTTCTCCTTCCCTCCCCTTTCCCTCCTGTTCCCCTTTTCTCCTTCCCTCCCTTCTCCCTCCCATCCCTCTTTTCTCCTCCCCTCTTATCTCCTTCTCTCTTTTCTCCTCCCTCTCCTCTACATTTCTCTTTTCTCCTCCCTCTCCTTTCCTTCCTTTTCCTTTTTTCTCCTCCCCTTCACTTCCTTTTTTTTCTTCCCTCCCCTCTCCTTCACTTTTCTTTTTTCCTTCCTTCCCCTCTGCTTCCTTCCCTCTTTTCTCCTTCCCTCACCTCTCCTCACCTCTCCTTTTCTTCTCTTTTCGCCTCCCCTCTCCTCTCCTTCCATTTTTTTTCTTCCCTTCTCTCTTCTCTCCTTCCTTTCTCTTTTCTCCTCCCCTCCCTTCTCCTTCCCCTTCCTTCTTTTCTCCTCCCTCTCCTCTCCTATCTTTTCTCCTCCCTTTCCCTCCTCTCTCCTTTCTCCTTCCCTCCCCTCTCTTTCCCTTCCCTCTTTTCTCCTCTCCTCCCTCTCCTTTCTTTTCCTCTTTTCTCCTCCCCTCTTTCCCTTCCCTCTTTTCTCCTTCCCTCCTCTCTCCTTCCCTTCTCTCTTTTCTCCTTCCCTCACCTCTCATCACCTCTCCTCTTTTCTTTTCTCCTCCCTTCTCCTTCCCTCCCCTCTTTTCTCCTCCTCTCTTCTCAACTTCCATCTTTTCTCCTCCCTTTCCCTCCTTTCACTTTCCTTTCTCTTTTCTCCTCCCCTCTTTCTCTTCTCTCTTTTCTCCTTCCCCCACCTCTCGTCACCTCTCCTTTCTTTTTTCCTCCCTTCTCCTTTCCTTCCCTCTTTTCTCCTCCCTCTCCTCAACTTCCATCTTTTCTCCTCCCTTTCCCTCCTTTCTCCTTCCTTTTTCTTTTCTCCTCCCCTCTTTCTCTTCCCTCTTTTCTCCTTCTCTCCCCTCTCCTTCCCTTCTCTTTTTTCTTCTTCCCTCACCTCTTGTCACCTCTCCTCTCCTTCTCCTTTCCTTCCCTTTTTTCTCTTCCCCCTCCTCAATTTCCATCTTTTCTCCTCCCTTTCCCTCCTTTCTCCTTCCTTTCTCTTTTCTCCTCCCCTCTTTCCCTTCCCTCTTTTCAACTCCCCTCTCCTTCCTTTCTTCTTTTCTCCTCCCCACTCCTCTCCTTCCATCTTTTCTCGTCCCTTTCCCTCCTCTCTTTCCTTTCTCTATTTTCTCCTCCCCTCTCCTTCCCTCCCCTCTTTTCTCCTCCCCTCTTTCTCTTCCCTCTTTTCTCCTCCCTCTCCTTTCCTTCATTTCCCTTTTTTCCTCCTTCTTTTCTCCTTTCCTCTCCTTCCCTTCTCTTTTCTCCTCCCTTCTTCTCTCCTTCCCTTCCCTCTTCTCCCTTCCCCCTATCTCCTTTTCTTCCCTCTTTTCTTTTCCCCTCTCCTCTCTCCTTCACAGGCTCACAAGAAAGATGGGCACTCTCATATGGAAAGATGACTAATATTATGAGACATGATGTGCTAAGTGTCCCATGAACTGAATAAACAATGAGTTCGGGGGGGTGAAGGGGGGCTCAGAGAAAGGCGAGGTTACTGTTGACTGGAGAGGGCAGAGGAAGCTTCCCAGAGGAGACGGGCCCTGAGCTGGGCTTTGAAATCATTATTTGGTAATCACCTAGTATGTGCCAAGTCCCTTGCTTAAGCTCTGAAAATGCAAATAAAAGGAAAAAAATTAAAAATCAAGCCCAGAGAGAACTCCTGCCTGTCAGGAGTTTATATTCTAACAAGGAGATGTTCACCAAAGCGATGGGAAAGCAGGGGAGGAATGGGCTGGAGAGCATCCCTGCCAGGGCCTGCTGGAGAAGTCCAGACCAGAGCCAGAGAACTCTGGATGGCAGGAGGGAGGCCGGCTTAGTGACTTTCTTGAAAGCAGATGCTCTGGGAGGAA
The DNA here is from genome assembly GCF_016432865.1 of Antechinus flavipes. Classification (NCBI taxonomy): domain Eukaryota; kingdom Metazoa; phylum Chordata; class Mammalia; order Dasyuromorphia; family Dasyuridae; genus Antechinus; species Antechinus flavipes. Next base: position 676,502,535 of record NC_067398.1, on the reverse strand, counting down.
CTCGCCAATCTGAGGGCTGATGGGACGCAGGGTGAGGGCTTCCAGGTGAGAAGGGTGGGCAGAGCCTTGGCCAGGGATGCAGGAGGAGCTCCTGCCATGGAGAACGTTAAAGCAGCATGGCGGCAAAAGCATGTTTGGAGGGTGGGAAGAGCAAGGGGACTTTGCCCGAGGAGCTGGAGCCGGAGGTGGGAGGTAGCTCACAGAAATAACCGAATGAGAGGCTTAGAGGTTGGACTGCCTTCTGTGGCCTTTGGGGAGCTGAGATGTGGTCAGATGTGGACTTTAGGAAGATGAATCCAGAGGATCTTTGGAGTGACATAGACTGGACACAAGAAACAAGGTCCAGATGGGAGGGGATGAGACCGTGGGATGGAGAGAAGAGAAGAAATACTCCTGAGAAAGACTAGGGGCCTAACTGAATGTGAGGAAGAGACAGGCAAGATGGCGGGACCCCTGGCGGGTGGGTCAGTGGGAGCTTTAGGGGGAACGTGGGTCAGTGGGAGCTTTGGGGGGAACATGCTAAGTCTGCAGCAGAGGTTTGCCCAGAGAGAATGAATAAGGAGAGTTAGCATTTCTCTGGGTCTTCCCCAGGCTCAAGCCAGTCTTGGTTTCATATGGTAGTTTTTTCCCCAAATTTCCCACAATCCTCATGGATTGTACCTGCCATAGTACCTGTGTCTGGTAGGTGTCTAATAAATGCTTCTAGATTGCTCGTTGGTTAATAAAAGCTCACAGACAAATTGAGCTGAGCTGTGATGTCGAGAGGCTGTGCTGTAATAAGTATCCAGGGAAGAGGGGAGGGCATTGGGATTTGTGAAGGTGGTGGTCCTTCTGTCTTTGGCCCTCACTTCTGGGTGTCTGGGGGGATGTAGATGAGCTAGAAGGGTCCATAGCTGGTGATTATTGATGTTTTTTGGTTGAGGGGAACCATAAGCAGAGCAGTTAAAGAAGTTGTGGGGGATTAGCCTGGAGAAAAGGTTCTGGCTGTCTTCTGGGGTCTCAAAGAGCAGAGCCCAGTGAAGGTGGGGCCTCCAGAGCCTCCCCGTTGGGGCTGATGCTCTCCTCCTCCTCCGAGATCTTCAGGCAGAGGTTGGCTAGTCACCCGTCAGGGCATGGTTTGGCTGGCACTCTGATGCCCGGGGATTCTGGGCTTCTGAACCTGGGGGACACAGACATGGCGCTGGGCAGACCCCTGGGGCCTTTGCATGCCCGCCTGGCACAGGCCAAGCCTGGGGGACTTGGCTGAAGCTAAGCAGCAAAAAGAAAAGCTGTTTTGTGTGACATGCCAGGCAGAACGCTGGGGGCTGGAGTCACAGGGGTTGATGTGAACGGGCTCTGTTCTAGCAGGTGCCTGACAGGCAGCCCGCCACCCCCACCCCACCCAGGCTGCCTCTATCCCAAGCTCTCCCTGTTCCCCTCTAGACTCCAGGCCATCTGTCCACCCCACCCCCAGCCCCTACCACACCCCGGCCCTGGGAGCTGCTGCCACCCCCTGCCCCCATCCTGCCTCCCCTGCCAGGGACCCCTGTCCTAATCTGACTTTAGCCCTGCCAGAATTGCTGTGATCATCGGAGCTAGGTCTGGAAAGGGACTTGAGAGATCATCTCATCTGGTTTAACCCAGATCCTCCTCGACCCCTTCCTGGCTCTTTAACCCTAGGCAAGTAATCGGTTGACCTCCCTCTGCCTTGGTTTCCTCATCTGTAACATGGGGATAACTGCACTGTCTCCCAGGCTTATTGTGGGGATCAAATGAGAACATATGGGAAAACCACTTGGCAGAACTCAAAATACTATGAAAATACCAGCTGCCGTTATCATAATGATAGATGTCATCGTCACAGCACAGGGGAAGGTGTGAGCCTCCTTGCAGACAACCGAGGCTGTGTTCTCAGGGAAGGTGAACTTAGTTCTTAGGCTCAGACTTCCACTGTTGCTTTGTGACTGAGCAAATTCATTTCCTGTTCTGGGTCCACAAAATACTGATTCAGATGGTTTTTTAAGGGCCCTCCCAGCTCTGACCTCCTGGGTTCTAAGGGCCCTCCCAGCTCTGACATCCTGGGTTCTAAGGGCCCTCCCAGCTCTGACATCCCTTGTTTTAAGGGCCCTCCTAGCTCTGACCTCCTGAGTTCTAAGGGCCCTCCCAGCTCTGACATCCTGGGTTCTAAGGGCCCTCCCAGCTCTGACATCCCTTGTTTTAAGGGCCCTCCTAGCTCTGACCTCCTGAGTTCTAAGGGCCCTCCCAGCTCTGACATCCTGGGTTCTAAGGGCCTTCCCAGCTCTGACATCCTGGGTTCTAAGGGCCCTCCCAGCCCTGACATCTTGGGTTCTAAGGACCCTCCCAGCTCTGACATCCCTTGTTCTAAAGGCCCTCCCAGCTCTGACCACCTGGATTCTAAGGGCCCTCCCAAGTCTGACAGCCTCTATTCCAAGAAGCCTCACAGCTCTAACATTTCTAACATAGCCTTTGTACTATAATTCTAAGGTCTGTTCCAGCTCTAGTGATTGAATTCACGGCTCCTTCACTGAAGAATCCTGAATCCATAGAACCTCAATTCCTCCTTCTGAGAGCCCTTATAGAAAAACCAAGTCCCAGAAGGAAAAAGTTGGCCCTTAGAACAGAACAGAGAATATCCAGGCTTGGGAGGATCCCTAGGCCATAGACTATTCAAAGTGAAAGGTCTCTTAGAACATGGGATTTCTGAGTTTGGAGGACTCTCAGAGGAGACATCCAAGAGATCCAAGATGGAGGGCACTGGGACTGCTTCACAGCCAGACTATTCACTCCCATTCTCTAGGGGGAGAAGAACCACGGTTTTGATGTCCTTTACCACAGCATGAAGCAGGGGCAGGTCTCCACCAAAGAACTGGCTGATTTCATCCGAGAAAGGTACTTCTCTCCCCGCCCTCCCACACGTCCAGACCCATACTTTTCCTTTCCCACATTGCTGCCCATCCGCAACCCTTGAGCAGAGAAAGAGAAAAACGGTCATTGCTTCCCCCTTGACCCTCCAGCCTCGACCTTTCCACCCACCAAATGCTGATCTTTTCTACCCCTCCAGGGCCACTGTGGAGGAGACCTACTCTAAGGCTATGGCGAAGCTTGCTAAGATGGCTGGCAATGGGACCCCCATGGGGTGAGCTGGATGGGGGGGGGGATGAGAAGGGGGCTTGTTGGGAAGCCGGGGAAGGAGTGAAAGAAGCTGACTGCATTGGTGTTGGGCACAGGGGAAAGGGAATGAAGGCCTTTGTGCCATAAGCATTCCTCATTCTGAGAGAAAATCTCATCACATGTCAACATCTGTCTAGTCAGTAACAAAGCTACCAGTTTGGGCAAATGTTTATTGACCTTGCTTGTCATGTGAGACTCAGAGACCGCAGACACGTCTCATTTAGCTAGGAGGAGTTTGAAAAGTGTGTGTGTGAGAGAGAGAGAGCGTGTGTGTGAGTGGGAAGAGGAGAAGAACGTCTGGGACTTTATGCCCGCTGCCTGATGCCCGCAGGACATTCGCCCCGCTGTGGGAGGTGTTCCGGGTGTCCTCGGACAAGCTGTCACTGTGCCACATGGAGCTGACCAAGAAGCTGAACGATCTCATCAAGGATGTGGTCCGCTACGGGGAGGAGCAGAGCAAAGCTCACAAGAAAGTGAGTCCTCATCCCTCCCTGGCGTTCCTGCGCCCCGATCCTCCACCCCGAGACCGTTGTCTGAGATGAGCTGGACATTCTCAGCTCAGCCCCTAAGTGTCCCAGCCTGTCCAATCCAGTGTTAGAAGTGGTCATCCGGTCTGTCTCAGGACCTCCTGCTCCAGAGGAAGCCCACTCCATCCTGGGATGCCTCTGTACTTAGAATCCTGCCTGAGATATTTATTTATTGGGTGGTTCCCTCCTTAGTCAAATGAGAGCTTTGGGTATTAATCTCTTAAGTTCCCTTTCAATTTTAAATCTACAATTATGGTTACATGAACAATCTTTATATTAAGCTGAAAGCCTCTGCTCCAAGCAGGGGGAGCCTAGTCCAGCTCCTTCAGTAGCTTTTCAGAGTGATCACGATCTCCTGGCCTTTTCCTAGCTATTCCTGAGATTAAAGAGCAACCTCGCCACTTGACATGATGTCCAAGACCCTCTTCCCTCTACTCTGGTCCCCCTCTACCCTGTGCTTCAAGCAGATACAGCCCGGGGAAGGGGCCTGGGAGGACACCAGGAGCAGTTGAAAGACATTTCTTGGGAAGCAAAGGGTTCGTCCTGATTTTTTTTCCCTGACCACTCTTTCCACAGTGCAAGGAGGAAGCTGTGGGCACCCTGGAAGCTGTCCAGGCACTACACGGAGTCTCCCAGCTCTTGCCCAAATCCAGGGAGAGCTACGTGAACAGGTGCCTGGAGCTTGATCGGCTGAGGAAGGAAGGCACTAATCAGAAAGAGATTGATAAGGTAAGGAGCCTGGTTGACCCTGGAGCCTGAACTAAGGTACCTTGTCATGGCCAGTGACGTCCAAAGGAAGGGTCAGAAAGATTAGTCAGTAATAGACAGTTGACTTGCTAAAATTTAGGTAATTTGTTTCCCTTCTTCAGGACTTCCCCACCTGCAAAATTGGGTAATAACTATAGGTAATTAGGAAGGTCAAATGAGATGAATGTGAAAGTGCTTTTTAAACTGGAAAGGGTTCTATGAGCATGAGATATCTGGAAAGGGGGAAGCAAACCTGTCCCTCCACCTAGATGGTCCTCCTAAGGGTTGACCTGGAATCAAGTCCTAACTCCATTACTTACTGACTTTGGAAACTTGGGAAGGCCCTTCCCTTCCTTGGGAGTTATTTTCCTCATTTGTAAAAAGGGAGGGATTGGACTGGGTATTTTACATCAGGTTCCTTCCCTCTAAATTCTAATTGCAGAGCTAGCACAGTGCCTAGTACATAGTAAGTACTCAATAAATGCTTATTCACTTCACTTGATCCTCCCGCTCCTCCTGCTCTGCCCCTGCTGTTTACCCCAAGTGCATTCTTTGTCCTCATGGAGATGTCCAGTTCCTTTGACCTTCTCTATTCCCTGTAGAGCAGTGGGCTTGGAATCAAGGAGACTCTCATCTTCATGAGTTCAAATCCACCCTCACACTTAACTACCTGTATGACCCTCGGCAAGTCACTTTACCCTGTTTGTTCAAAATGGGATCATGGAGAGTTGGACATGACTGAAATGATTGAACAGCATCTTCCCCACTTCAATCCATCATTCTTGACCTAATTTTTTTCCTTTCATTCTTTTGGCCCCAAAGTTAACTATTTCTAAAAATCTTTGTCTTTTGCCTTGGATTCCCTGCAGTTTGAGGCTGGCCTTGCCCACCTTTTTCTCTGACTGTTGTGAAATACTTTAGGAAGTCTTAAATTCACGTGGCCCATGCTCACTCAAAACCAGCTACCTGACTAATTGTTCATTGTTCACCACCATCTAGTAATCCATCTTTTATCTCAGATTTATTGTTTATTGACAGCTTGTGGGGTATAAGTCCAGGTTATGAAGGAGAATCTCCAGACTTAGACAACCTGTGATAATAACTTTCGCATAAGCACAGATGATGACTCCAAAAAGGCATCTAGAAAACTTTGCCAAAAGTTTTAAAGTCTCCAATGAGGCCCTTGCATTTTGGTGGGATTTTCATCACTGCTAACAATGAAAGGCAAGGGTTTGAAGGGAAAGGGAGATGTGGAAAGGAGACAAATTGCTAAGCAAGTTTTCCTAACCTGGAGCCTATAAACTCATTTTGAAAAAAATATTTTGATAATTATATTTCAGTATCTTTGGGTTTCCTCTGTAAACTAATAGCCTTTGAAAACCTTATTCTACAAAGGGATTCAGAGGCTTTAATAGGTTGCCAAAGGGGGAGCCATGACATAGACCCCCACCCAAATAAAGTTAAGAACTCTTAGCTTAAGATGATGGTGTGGGAAAGTAGGATTTGGCTTTCTGGACCATAGCTTTAGATATAGGTGTGATGGCCTCCCAGTCCCAGATCAAATGTCAGTGGTGGCAAGAATGTATTTTCCTGAAATCTAGCAAACCTAATCTGGGTAACAAAAGAGAGAAAACCGTCTAGTTCTATTTACCAAGCTCCATCCCAATAGAGAGTGGTTACAATGTAGGAATAAGAGCGGCAGAAACATGCGGAAATTCACAGGAGAACAAAATTCAAGGAAGGGGCATGAAGGAAAATCCGTGGCCTCAAATCTATAAGATCCTAACACTAAGAGGAGAATTTGGCATCTTGGGCATTAAGAAGCTTAGAAGAAAAACTGAGACTCTTAGCTGGATGATGACTTTGAGGTTTTGTTTTGTTTTGTTTTTTCAAAAGAAACAGGATTAGTTTAAAAAAAATAAAATAAAAAACCTGTGAAAACAAAGTAGCCTCTTATAGATTAAGAAAATAGTTGTGTAAGGGAAAATAGGGACCAGACAGAATGGAGTAAAATGTAGTTAAGAGCATTCAGGTGAAGATCTACAGCAGTAGAAATGGAAAGAAATTACCAAGAAGACCACCAGCCACTTGGGGAGAAAGAGGAAATAGACAAGGATGAAGGAAATCAGTCCTAAGTTAGGTAATAGATACATTATATAGTAGAATTGAAGATCAGTTATTTGCACATCAGCTGAAGCTTTTACTTTCCAAAGCAGACCCTCCTAATAATTTCTTAACTTGCCTTAATCATTTTTGGAAGGAAATGGAGAGATCAAGGAATTTTTATAGACACATGTGATGCTCAATTAGGGGATTAGGGAGGAAATGATTAGAATCTTGGGGAACAGTGAGCAATCTAGTTTGGGATCTATAATAGTTAGATATGTGTCCTGTACCCCGGATTTGGGGATAGTGAATTTCAAAGGATTTAGAGAGAAGATGGAACCCCTTCCCCCTTTAAAACCCTTTGGTTTACAAGCACTTAGAGCAAACTTCTTAACCTTGGGGTCTGTGGATGGATTTCAGGGGGTTCATGAACTTGAATGGGGGGAAATGGCATCTTTACTTTTGTTAATCTCTCCCAGAAATTGAGCATTTCCTTCAATTATGAATGTAGATTATAAACCATGGTGGTATTAGGCTTTACCACACTTCCTAAGGGTTCAGGAGACACATGAAAAATTCTTTTTATTGAAAGGATAAGATTAAAATCCCATAATGAAAGATAGCACATTATTTTATTTTCTTTCTCATTTTCCCACTTTTGATTTGATTTTTCTTGCACAGCATGATATATGGGGAAATGTTTAGAAGAATTGCACATGTGTAACCTATATTGGATTACTTGCTGTCTAGGGGAGAAGGGAGGGAGAAAAATCTAGAACATAAGGTTTTGCAAGGGTGAATGTTGAAAACTATCTTTGTATATATTTTGAAAAATAAAAAGCTACAATTACTAAATTTAAAAAAAAGATAGTTCAGGAAGTATAGGAAGTCATTGAGTGAAATTCTAAAAACAGAGAAACTGTTGCAATGAAAAAGAAAAGGGGAAGTTGTTTAAAGAACCCAACTTGTCAACTAATTTAGATTTTTGAAAAAGACACATACAGAAGATAAGAGCAAGGTCAGATGACTGGGGATGAATACAAGAATGAGAATAGCGAGAAAATAGGAAAGTGATGGTTTAAGTCAGATGAGTTTTTCAGAGCTGTATTAGGAGTAGAGAAGGGTCAGAAGAGAGGATTGCTTGCTGGAGTGTTTGAATGCTAATACCAAGAGTGGAGAAAAGAGAGCCAATCAACTTTGATTCTGCTTGTTTTCTCACCAAAGAGAATGATATTTTGGATTAGAAAGGATAGATCAATGATAGCCCATGAGAAAATGGACAAATAGGGAGATTCTGAAAGATCATCCAACTCCTAAACTCTTGATTTAAGGATCAGAAAGATTCAGAGATAGTGATTCAGAGATTCAGGAGATTCAATTACAGGGCATCATAGGATCTAGTGATTCTTAGAATCAGGAAGATTCAGGGATAAGGATTTATAAGATCAAGAAATTTAGAGATTAGGGATTAGATCCTTAGGGTCAGGAAGATTCAGAGATAGGTATTTATAGGATCAGAAGATTTAGGGATTCAGGGATCCTTAAGAATTAGGGACTCCTAGAATCAGGAGGCTTAGACGTGATCATAGAAGTTTTCTATGACCTAAGAAACTTATCTAGTCCAACCCCCTCATTTTAAAAGTGAGAAAATTGAGTTGCAGATCTTGGTCACATGGGAAGTAAGCAGTCAAGCCTGGTATCCAGTCCTGGGCTTTCTGGCTTGGAAATCTTTCCACTACTTCCACCAAGCCCAGATGTACTTCCTCCCTGGAGATTGAAAGAACTAGCCCATATGATTTTAGAGCCTGGAGAATAAAAGAGGTGCTACTGGACTGGAGAATGACAAATATTAACATTTTCAAAAGATTTGCCTAGTATGGGTCAGTGAACTTTGAGCAGGATTCTAGAAGGCACTACAAATGAAGTGTTTAGTGGACATTTAGTCAAGGAACCTAGCTTCCCAAGCAGGAGCATGGTTTTTTCAAGAGCAAGCCTCATTGGACCAGTTTCATTTTATATTTTGACAAGGTATTATTAAATTGATAAATGGAAATTGACAGTTTACCTTGATTTTAGCCAAGTGTTTGAATCTGACATGCTGTTCTTGTAAATAAAAATCCATCATAGTATGGGATGATTCAGAATGAGTTGAGTGGCTTGGCATAAATAGTTGTCATTAGTGGTTTGTTGTCAACTTAGAAAGTAGTCCTTAGTGAAGGGCCCCAGGGATTTATCCTTCATAAAATTCTGGGATAAAGGCAAAAGCATTGTTTTTGCAATTTACAAATGACACAGCTAAAAACATCAGATATAAGTCTAGATTGAAAAAGATTGCCATAGGCTGCAGTATTAATAGAGTTAAATGTAAAGGTTTTTGTATTTTTTGCTTTTTGTTTTATTTTTTGCTGAGGCAATTGGGGTTAAGTGACTTGCCCCAGGGTCATACAGCACAGGAAGTGTTAAGTGTCTGAGGTCAAATTTGAACTCTGGTCCTCCTGACTTCATGGCTGGTGCGCTATCCCCTGCACCACCTAGCTGCTCCAAATGTAAAGTTTTACAGCTAAATTTAGACAAAATCAAAATTTCAAGGCAAAGTTAAGAGGGTCTGAGTAGACAGTGAGTCTCCTGAAAAAAACCCTCAGAGTTTTGGTAGACTCCAAGTTCAATAAGGGGTAGTTAGGTGCAGTGGATAGAGCCTGAAGTCAGACTGATTTTCTTGAGTTCAAATCTGGCTTTAGACACTTGGGCAAATCATTTTTAACCCCATTTGCCTCAGTTTCCTCATCTGCAAAATGAGCTAGAGAAGGAAATAATGAACTACTTCATCATCTCTGCCAAGAAAATCCAGATGAAGTCATGACTCAACAACAGCAGCTCAGTTTCAGCCCATAGTATGCTGTAGTTTCCTCACAACTCAGTGTTGTTCAGGCCATGTTTAGAGAGGCAGAGGCTACAAACCAAGAGATGTGAGTCCAACTATCCTCTGATCTAATCAAGTAATATGAAATATTTTGATCCATTCTGGGGGCCACATTTTAGAAAGGACATTGATGAGCTGAAGAATATCCAAAGTATTCACCACAGTGGTGAAGGCTTTATAAGCATTAGTTGAAAGCAAAAAATTCCACCACTGAGGAGCCCACATCCCTAACTTATGTCCCATTCCTAAGGATCCCATTCACATTCTTGCTCCAAAGCATCTTTGTAGTAGTGGGGAGAATTTTAGAGAGTTTTGTTGTATTATCAATAAAGTCTCAATGTTCAAAGTTCATTTTAGAAAAAGAAAAACATCAGGAAGGATTTGATGTGGCAGCCACCTTTTCAAAGAAATGTCATAGGGAAGAGAGATTAGATTGTCTGTCTCCAAAGAGAGGTAAGTGTAGGCTTGCAGTCAGGACCAATAAATATCCTTACGATTGGAGCTAATCAGAAATAGAGTGCCATGGCTGAAGGTAGGGATGGGCCATCTTCAGTAGAGGTTTCAAAAGTTGGCTATATGATTTTTTTTCATTCATTCAATTTTATATTAACTTTTTAAAATAGAAATTTCTTTATGAATCACGGGGAGAAAAATCAGAACAAAAGGGAAAAACAAGAGAGAAAAGAGAAATAGAAAAAAAAAGTGAACATAGCATGTATTGATTTACTTCAATCTCCACAATTCTTTTTCTGGATGCAGATAGTGTTTTCTACCCAAAGTTTGTTGGTATTGTCTTGGATAGATGATAAATTGTTGTATACAGTGTAGAAGACACTCTTGTCCTTGTATAATATTGGGGGCCCCTTCTATCTCTGTGATTCTGTGATCTGCTCAAAGCCCCCAACTTTCATCTCCCCTCTATGAAGAAAAACTTTATTTCTCTTAATGAAGTTGATACCATTCTGGGAGCTCCACACCTGAAAATATCTCCCTGTTTTAGAAACTAATGTGACCCTTTTCCTTTCCAAGACTAACCTTGCCACTTGTGCCCAGGATTCCATCTCCTATCCCCTTATTTGAGGATCATTCCCTTGATTTTTTTGGTCTTCATTTTCTTTCTCTCCCGATTTCTCCTGTGCTACTCACAGGCATAGCATTCTCTTATCTTTAATATTCTTATCTTGGCTGTACTGTTCCTTCCAGTTAACATCCTGTGTCCCTTCCTTTGATTGCGAAGTTTCTGGAAAGAACAGTTTATACTTTCTGCCTCTACTTCCTCATCACTCATTCCCTCCTTGACCCTGGGTACTAAGGCTTCCTAAACTCCCACTACTCTCCTGACATAATTTTCTTCAAAGGTCACCAGTGACCTTGACCAGTTGAGCTTTGCTTTTTTTTTTTTCATCCTCCTTGACTCATCTGCAGGTTTTGATGCTGATAACCATTTCCCTCTCTTCCTGGACCCTCTCTTCAGTAGTTTTCAGTGCTTTCCTTTCCTTGGGTTGTGTTCAAGGTCTCCCATGGCATCCAGGGCCATTTCCAGTCCTCCTGATATTTGTATCTAGCCACTGGACCCAAGTGGCTGCGAAGGAGAAAGTGAGCTTAGTGACCTTGCATCCTCCCTGATGTCATGGGCCTCTTTGAGAATGAAGTACAAACACCAGCAGCTCTCTGCAGTAGAATCTGAGTGCTTGGCAGTTTAGAAAAGACCTTGGTGTCTGTACATTATCTTGCCAGGTGATCTTCAGAACCTTCCTGAGACAATTCAAATGGAAGCGATTCACTTTGCTAGCATGGTGCCAGTATAGGCTGACCATGGTGTTCGAAAGGCAAATGTATGTTTTGCCTAAAAGACTCTTTTACAGAGAATTCATGCAAGCAAGGTGCTCACGAGCTGGTCACAAGAAGCGACACTAGGACAGGCTCAAGGTCTCCCTGAAGAACTTTGGGATCGATTGCCTGGCATAGGAAATGCTGGCACAGGACCTAATAGCACGGTGTGCCAGCGTCAAAGAAGGCCCTGTATTCTTCTGAGGGAAGCAGAATTTCAGTAGCTCAAAAGAAACACGAGATGCAGACATTTCAAGACCTCTTCATCGCAGATGTTCACTGGGACTATTTGTGTCAGACCTGTGGCTTCGCAAGTGGCTCCTGTTAGTCTGATCATTCAGGCAGACACAGCGTCCATCAACCCTGACATGGTGATGTCATTTTTCAAAAACGAAGGACAACAGCCATTCTCTTGGTTATTCTGTCTTACTTGTACCTTCTTGGTCTTCTTTTTATCCTCTTCCTTCTGCCCCATCTATGACTGTGGTCAAGTTATTGTGGTCAATAACTCTGGCTCTTTCCTAAGCCTTGATCACTCCTTGACTCCCATGGGTTCAACTGTCACCTCCACACAGGTGATGCTCAAGTCTGTGTCCAGCTCAATTCTCTCCACTTGAACTCCTGCTTAATGTCTCCAGCTGCCTGCTGGACATCTGCCTGAGTGTTCTACCCATGTCTCTTCTTCCTGCTTTAATTTGCCCTCTAAATATCCCTCCTTGTTTTGAAGGTACTGTTATCTTCCTTGTCATCCAGACTGGAAACCTTGGTCACCTTTGAGATTTTCTGCTCCTTAGCAAGTCACATCTGAGTCCTATGAAATCTCCTTTATTTCTACTCATCTCATTCAAAAGACAGAAAGATTGAAGCTATGAATCTCCCATGTACAGTTTTTATTTTAAATATACATCTTTAATATGATACCCTTATGATGCTGCCCTTCATGTCTGTATCTCCTTCTTCTGTTTACCTGTTTCATGCATACTTATTTCTAATTCTCCTTCTCCTCCTCCTCCTCCTTTCCTTTCTCCCCCATCTACATTTTTTTAAGGCTTATTACATTCTATCCTTTCATCTACTTTGTCAGTTGTATTGGAGTTCAGTGGTATTATAGAGATATATTAGTCTCTTTTATTTTCCCATCACCTTCATTTCTGAATACATATCTTCCCAATGACTCACCACTCATTAAAAAAAAAATTATAAAAAGAGGAAAAAAAAAAGGTTCAGCTAAGCCAACCTACCCATCAGCTGGGTCTGACAGTCTATGTGATAATCCACACCCCCGGACCCCCGCCTCTGCAAAGGAGGGCGGGAGGAGCATTTTCTCATAATTATAGTGTTCAGTTTGGCTTCTTTGTGGTTTTTTCCCATTGCTATTGTCATTGTGTCAATTGTTTCTTGGTTTTGCTTCCTTCTCTCTGTATCCATTTGTATCCATTCCTATGCATCTCTGAATTCTTGGTATTCATTGTTTCTTATAACAAAGCAATATTTTATTACATTCATGTACCACAACTGTAAGGATGAATTACATTCTTGGGTTCTGAAGAAATGAGCAGATATGATGGCAGAGGCATCTCCAGTGATCGTTGAAAGACCATAATCAATAGGAGAGAACACAAGACCAGAGAAATGCAAATGTTGCCCCAGTTTTCAGAAAAGGAAAAGCGCATAGAGTCTGCAAACCACAGGTCAGGGAGTTTGACTTCCGTTCCTAGGAAAATCTGAGAGTAGATTTATTTTTAGAGAAATAGATGGCAAATGTTTGGAAAGGGAAACATTGATTATAAAGAGCTAACATCAATAACAGGTTATGCCAGAAAACCTTATTCCTTTTTTGACAGGACTACTAGACTAGTAGATGAGGGAAAGTTAGGAATATAGTTTGCCTAAATTTTAGCAAAACTTTTGGTTAAATCCTCACATAAGATTCTTGTGGAGAAGATGGAGAGAGAGCATAGATGATAATAGGCCTGAGTCAGGCTTAGATGACTCAAAAGAGTAGTTGTTGATGGTTCAGTATCAACATGGCAAAAAATCTCTAGAGGAGTGCTCCAGGGATTTATACTTGGATTTTTTGCTATTTAACATTTTTACTGATTATTTGGATAAAGGCATAGATGACGGGCTCCTTATATTCTCAGATGACTTTAAGCTAGGAGGAATAGTTAACAGTAGGCAATAGATTTTTGCTGTTTAACATTTTTACCAATTATTTGGACAAAGGCATAGATGAAGGCTCATTATATTTTCAGGTCACTTCAAGCTAGGAGGAATAATTAATGGTAGGTGATAGTCAGGATTCATCTTGACAGATTAGAATGTCAAATTGAGCCTAATTAAATGAAATTCCATATCGATAAATATAAAGTTTACATGTAGCCACAACCAGACTAAGAACTTGAAAAACTGGAATTTCTTTCTCCCTTTCTCTTTAAGGACAAAAATAAAATATCCCAAAATATCCCCAGTACACACACACACACACACACACACACAAATAAATTTTATACTCAGGAACCAAAGAAATTACCCTCACATTGGGGTGAAGCAGAACAAATGAAAGCATTTGTTATGAAAAAAGATCTCAGAATTATAATGGACTACAATGTGAATCTGTTATTGTGATTTGGTAGCCAAAGAAAATAAAGCAGCCTGCTGCATGAATAAGGCAGGACTTACCTTCCTACAACAGGAGACAGAGTCATGTTCCTCTATCCTTGTCAGACCTCATATGGAGTATTATGGTTTAAGGAGGACATTGATGAACTGGAGAATATCAAGAGAAGAATTATTAGGGTAATGAAGGTCTTGACAAATGAAGACTGGTTGAAGAAACTGGGCATATTTAGCCTGGAGAAGAGAAGACTTGGGAGGAACATAATAGCAATCTTCAAGTCTTTTAATGGCTCTCATGGAGAGGAGTGATTGACTAAAGAGAGCAGAAATAGATACAGTAGGTGACAGCTTTAAGAGAGAAATTGAGATTTAAATTTATTAGGCTTAAAAATTAGAGCTGTCCAGACAGCTAGTTAGTGTGGTGGATAGAGTACCAGCCCTGAAGTCAGAAAAACCTGAGTTCAAATGTGGTCTCAGACACTTAACACTTTCTGGCTGTGTGATCCTAGGCAAATCACTTAACCCCAATTGCTTCAAAAAAAAAAACTAGAGCTGGTTAGTGTTTCTTCTAAGATTCTAAAGAGATCTTAAAGAAGGGAAAGGTACCCACATGTGCAAAAATGTCTGTGGCAGCCCTTTTTGTAGTGGCAAAGAACTGGAAACTGAATGGCTGCTCATCAGTTGGAGAATGGCTGAATAAATTATGGTATATGAATGTTATGGAATATTACTGTTCTATAAGAAACTATCTCAAGGATGATTTTAGAGAGGCCTGGAGAGATTTAATGAGCTGATGCTGAGTGAAATGAGCAGAACCAGGAGATCATTGTTCACAGCAATTGCAAGATTATATGATGATCAACTCTGATGGATGATTGGGGCCAGTTCCAATGATCTTGTGAAGAGAGCCATCTGCACCCAGAGAGAAGACTGTGGAGACTGAGTGTGGATCACAACATAACATTCTCACTTTTTGTCTGCATTTTATTTTTTCTCATTTTTTTTCCCTTTTTGATCTGATTTTTTTTTTGCATGCAGCAAGATAATTATATAAATATGTTTGCATATATTGGATTTTTATCATGTTTAACATACATTGGATTATTGCCACATAGGGGAGGATGGGGAGGGAAGGAGAGAAAAATTAGAGTACAAAGTTTTGCAAGGGTCAGTGTTGAAAAATTATCCATGCATATGCTTTGAAAATAAAAAGCCAAAGCTTTAATTAAAAAAAAATTAGAACTGTCCAAGAATGAAATGGGTTGCCTTAAAAAAGATCTAAGATTTCTCTTCTTAGATTTCTTCCAAGTAGAGGCTGCATGATTACTTGTCAATTATGCCATAATGGGAGTTTCTTTTGTGTGTAGGTTGGACCATATGACGCTGATATCCTTTTCAATTCTCCAGTTCTGTAATTTACAATTGTTTTAGCTATTTCCCAATAGAAGAACATCTACTTTATTTCCAGTAATTCATTACCAAACAATTCTTCATTACCAGCCTCTACAGGACTTTTTGTTAAGCCTTTGAACTCCTTGGGTTGTATGATTTCTAAGTGAAAGAGTATAGACATTTTAGTCACATTCTTCACGATTCCAAATTGTTTTACAGAATGGTTCAATCACTTCACAGCTCCATCAACAGTATTAGTATGCCTATCTTTCCGTAACCCTTCCAAAATTGACTTATCTTTTATCATCATTGTCAGTTTGTTGGGTATGAGGTGGAACCTCAAGAGTTGTGCTGATTTGTGTTTCTTTTCTTATTAGTGATTTGGAGCACTCTTTCATAATACTATTAATTGGTTACACTTCTTCTATTTGTCCATGCCCTTGAATAGTTTATCCAATGGGAATGAGAAGAGGAGAAAGGAAATAAGCATTTCTATAGCGCTTCTATGGCACTTCTATGTACTAGGTGCTGTGCTAAGCATTTTTTACAAATACTATTTCATTTGATCCTCACAACAATCTTGAGAGATTTTGTTAGCCCTATTTTATAGGTGAAGAAACTGAGATACAGGTTAAGTGACTTGTTCAGGGTCACATGGCTAGTGAATGTCTGATGCTAGATTTGAACTCTATCCTATACCCTTAATTGCCTTTGAACTCTGAATTTTATATATTTATAATATACATGTAATTATATGTATGTATAATTATGATATATATATTACAATATGTATGTATATATTTAATTCCATATATAACTTGGTTAGCAGATTCATATTTAAAAATGATTTTTTTGGACTAACAAAGAGTTTAAATTTTTAAAAACTTAAAAGCAAAAGAAAAGGATTTAAAAAAAATGTTATTGTAATAAAAAAAAAAAAAGGCTCTTTGTTTCCCTTGTAGGTAGAAGGAAAGACAAAGAAGGCAGCAGAGACTCTGCGTCGCTTTGTGGAAAAGTACAATAATGCCCGGGCTGATTTTGAGCGGAAGATGCTGGAATCAGCCCTGGTATGAGAATACAGGGGAAGGGAACCTGGACGGGGATGGGGAGACACCCTCCAGGGAGTGATCTCTGACAACAAATAGAGAAACTGTGGGTTTCCAACTCTTAAAGGCCCATAAGTCCTCTGGGTTACTTCCTTGTGTCTGTTGCCAATAAGAGCTCCAGCATTACTTAATATTGACCATCTCATTCAGTCCCCGTTCAGAGATGGGTTCTAGACTGTATTGTGTTGAGCTGAAGAAGAGTTCTCAGGAGGCATAAGGTTCTGATGCTGCCTTCACAGAGCTCCTTGCTTAGGAGGGGAAATACAAGGCCCTCTTGTCCATATTATTAAGTAGAAGGGACCATCCTAGCAAGGTAAATTGAATACAGTGAGAATTCAAGGCAGCTCTTCCTGGGGAATCCTAGGATTTGGAACTGGCTTTCATGATCTACTTCAAGCCCTTTATTTTGTGGATGAGGAAACAGACCCAGAGAAATGAAAGGACTTGTCCAACAAGCTAATAAGGATAATAAGACTTCTTGTCCAGCTAGCTAATAAGGATAATAAGACTTGTCCAGCCAGATAATAAGGATCTATAATAAGATTCAAAGCCAGGGCTTCTGACTCCAAACCTATTCCCTTTTATAGTGTGACTGTGAACAAATCTCCCATTCCTTCTAACCTGGCAGCTTGTGATCCCATTGGGAGGACTCTTTATAGGAAGTGGGGATGATGCAAGATCTAGTCTTCTTAAAGGCTAGGGAATCCCGAAGGATCATTAGGATTCAGTTACCAAAAATGGAGAGCAAAGCATTTCTAGGTCTGGGAAAGGTTTTGAACAAAATCATATTGCCTAGAAAGAGTGTGATTTGAGATAGGGAGATGGTGGATCATTTAACTTGGCTATAATATAGCTTACATGGAGCTGGAGTATGGGGAGACAGGGTCGGTGTGGGAGTTTGGGGTTTTGAATGTCAAGCCTTCCTCTTGTGGGTTTTGGGGAGCCATGGAAGGCATTTGAGGCTGGCCAGATACATGGTGAGAGCTGACCATTAGGAATATGATCTTTGTGGTCCACAAAGGACTATTTTTTGCTCTAATCCAGGGGTTGGGAGTAAGTTTCCTGAGAGGAAAAGGGGTAGGATGGTCTTGGCCAAGCAGGTACCATGTGACCTTTTTCCTGTGTATGGGCAGCGCTTCCAGGCCATTGAGGAAACCCACCTTCGACACATGAAGGGCATCTTGGGCGCATACGCTCACTCTGTGGAAGATACACATGTACAGATTGGGCAGGTGAGGTCAATACTGGGAAGGGAGGAGCAGGTGGGCTCCCACCCAACATCCGCTTGTGTTGGGGACAGACTCCTCAAAAGAGGAAGCCATTATGGAGGGGCTCAGGAGGAGAGAAGGGGGTCTCAGCCCAGGGAAAATGGCCTAGGCTACAGGATGTCTGGAAGGGCTGCCACATCTGGGCTTCCCCAGAATAATGCACCATTTCTCCTTCTCCCTGTGGTGCACACAGGTTCATGAAGAGTTCAAGCAGAATGTGGAAAATGTGAGTGTGGAAACTCTGGTGAGAAAGTTTGCTGAGAATAAGGGAACAGGCCGGGAAAAGCCAGGTGAGTGGTTCTCTGCTCAGGTCAAGCTTGAAATTTGCTGTTATGTTGGAGTGTGAAAAGAGATGAGTTTTCATCTTCATCTTAATCTTCATTTTATTTTCATTTCATTTTAATTTTTAGTTTTTCAATTACCTGGAAAAGCTTCATGGAGAAATGGGGCTTCCAATCAAAGGACATTTAGAATATAGAACATCAAAGCAGAAAAGGACCTTAGAACAACACAGGATGTCAGAGCTGGAAAGACCCTTAGAATGTGGGATGTCAGAGCTGGGGGGGCCCTTAGAACCCAAGATGTCAGAGTTGGGAGGGTCCTTAGAACCCAGAGTGTCAGAGCTGGGAGGGCCTTTAAAATATGTCAGAGCTAATAGAGTCCTAACAACCCAGAATGAATTAGGAAGGCCCTTAAAGTCCAGAATGTCAGAGCTGGGAGGAGCCATAAAACAGAGATTATAATCTTCTAAGATTCCCCTCATTTTTGGATGAGCTGCTAGCAAGCCGTGCCTTCTCCATATCATATATTTATCCTTATAAAATTCATCGTAATAAACTTAGCCTAATGTTTTCCTGTCACGATCTTTTTGGACCTCAACATGTTGAGCTTTTTTCTCATTATTTTTCTCATCTTTGTTATTATTTGAAAATTTGATAAGCATTTATCACTCTTGTCAGTCCTAGAGGTATGGTTCCCCACAGATGTCTGGGCCCATTTTTCTGAAGACTTCCTTTCAGACTGATGTTGAAACATTAATGATTTCAGCTATTTACCAGAGTACTCCACTGAGTTATACCTTCTCATTTGTCTCCATCTTATCTGAAATAATCACATGAAAGACAATTTTAAATATCCCTCTTCAAAGGGAGGAACTGGTCATCTCCCATTCAGAATTAGATTCTATTTTTGAGGAACTCCATTCATTCCTTGAAGAGAGTGGTCCAGGACGAAGGGGATAGCGATCTGGTTGCTCATTTTCTGGAATGTTAACCAAGATTATGTTGTTAAGAGGTGTTTTCCTTGTTTGAGATTGATCTTGAATTCATCTTGGGCAGAGGAGTCACGTCAAAAGACATGGGGACTATGCTAGTTTTGTATATCTTTGCATATCTCTTTCCAAGGTAGAAGTGGCTTTGGATATAGATATTAATATTAAGAAGACCTGAGCCCAAGCTTTAAAAAAAAGCATAGTATTAATATTGTTAGTATTTTTCTTTTCTTTTTTAAGACTTTTAATTTTAATTTTTTTCTCAATTGTGTATAAACAATGTTTAACCTTTGTTTTCTTACAATTTTGAGTTCTAGATTCCCTCCTACACTCATACCCCTCTCCTCCTATTGAACAGGCAAGCAATTGGATATAGTCATGCAAAATATATAGAAATATACAGTATGATACAGAAGTATTTCATATTGTAGAAGAAAATACAAGGGAAAATAAAGTATAATATGCTTCAGATTTCATCAATTCTTTCTCTGGAGGTGCATTGTATTTTTCATTGTAAGTCGTAGGGAATCTTCATCTTGGGATCACTATATTGCTAAGAATAGCTAAGTCATTCACAGTTGATCATTGTACAATGTTGCTATAAGTTGTGTACCAGTCTCTTGATTCTACTCACTTCACTTTGTATTAGTTTATATGTCTTTGCTGGTTAGGTAGAATTGTTGATCTTATCATATTTTCTTGGCCTGCCTGTGAACAATTAATATTTTTCTAGTTTGTTTAGTTCTGACTTTATTCATGTAAAAAGTGTTTTGTAATTGGTGTTTATATAGTTCTTGAATTTGTCTTGGTGGATAGATTCCTGATAGATTCCCAAGTATTTGATAATGCCTACAGTTAATTTAAGTGAATTTTTTCTTTCTATCTTTTCCTGCTGTACTTTGTTGATAATCTATAAACATTAGTATGATTTAGATGGATTTATTTTATATCTTGCAATTTTGCTAAAGTTGCTAACTTTTTCAACTGGTTTTCTAGTTGATTCTCTGGGGTTCTCCAAATATACCACATCAACTGCAAAGAGTGATAGTTTTGTTTACTTATTGCTGTAACTGGCATTTTGAGTATAATATTGAATAATAACTGTGATAATGGACATCCTCACCTCACCCCGATTTTATTGTGAAGGTTTCTAGCTTATCCCCATACAAGTAACACTTGGTGATGACTTAAGATAACAATTACTCATCATTTTAAGTAAAATTCCATTTATTTCTGTTCTTTACAGTTTTCAAGAAGAATAAATGTTATATTTTGTCAAGAATTTTTTCTGCATTTATTGAGATAATTCTGATTTTTTTAGTTATATTATTGAATGTGGTTGGTTAATCTTGATGATAGTTTTCCTAATATTGAATCAGCCCAGAATTCCTGTTCTAAATCCCACTTGCTTATATTATATGATCTTTGTGATATGTTGTTGTAATTTGCTTATAGAATTTTATTTAAATGTATTGCATAAATATTTATTAGGAAAATTGGTCTATAGTTTTATTTTGTTTTTGTTTTTGCTCTTTCTGGTTTTAGGTATCAGAACCATATCTGGGTCATAAAAGAAATTTGTGGTAGGACTCCTTCTTTGCCTATTCTCCCAAATAATTTATATAAATTGGGATTAATTGCTCTTTAAGTGTTTGATAGAATTCACTTGTGAATCCATCTGGTCCTCAGAATTTTTTTCTTAGAGAAATCAATGATGGCTTCTTCAATATCTTTTTCTAAGAAAGGGTTATTTAAGTATTCAACCTTCTCTTCTATTAATCTGAGCAATTTATATTTTTGTAAATATTCATCCCTTTCACTTAGTTAGATTTGTTGGCATATAGTTGGGCAAAAGAGTTCCTAATTATTGCTTTAATTTCCTCTTTATTAGTAATGAATTCACTCTTTTCATTTTTAATATTGGTAATTTAGTTTTCTTTTTTAAAAAAAATTCAAATTAATGGTTTTATCTATTTTTGTTTGTTTTTTTAAAACAACTTCTAGTTTTATTTATTAGTTCATTGGTTTTCTTACTTTCAACTAATCTCGTTTGATTTTTAGGATTCCCAATTTGGTGTTTAATTTGGGTATTTTTATTTTGTTGTCTTTCTAATTTTTTCATTGCATACCCAATCATTAATCTATTCTTTCTCTAAAAGTGCTTACTGATATAAGCACTTAGAGATATAAAATTTCCCAAGTACTGTTTTGGCTACATTTCATACATTTTATGTTGTCTAATTGTTGTCATTCTCTTTAATGAAATTCTTTATTTTTTCTATGTTCTTTGACCCACTTATTTTTTGGGATTAGATTTAGTTTACCTTTAGTAAGAGGCTTCTCTCTTAGGAGTCCCTCATACCCAATATATCACATGTTCTGCCCTTACCCATCCAGAGCCATTCCCCTGAGACCAGAGTCTTGGGGATGTCCACAAAGCCATTTTGGCCCCCTAGATCCCAAGACCACCTTGCTTTCAGATATGGCTTTTGACCAAGGTACAAAACAATGGTGCCATCATCTCTTCAGGGCTATGGATAATAATAAGGAAAATATTTTTGTAAGTCTTCTAGTCCTTTAAAAATGGGGGCTGCCACTGATATTAGTTCATTTATCCATTTTGCCTTTTGTTCTATAAACTGTTATTAAATGCCTATTATTTATGAGACACTGGGGATATAAGACCAAAACCAGCAAACATTTATCGAGCGCCTACTCAGGGCAGAACCTCGTGGGAGATCTGAGAATAAATAACACACCCATCCCCCGCCCTCACATAGCTCACTGCCTAGCAGGGGGCTAGAACATGACCCCAAATTACTAGAATGCTAAGTGACAAGGACATAGAGAAGCACAGCTCCAAGGAGGGGAAGAAAGATGATTTCCGACTGTAAGGGAAGGAGTCTTCATAGACTATCAATTAAGAGAAGTGGGACAAGTTACAAGGGAATATTCTAATTAAGGTGTGTAAATAAGGTTCAGGATGGGAATACACTGTCATAGATTTAGAATTAGGAGGAATCTCAGGCTCCCTAATCTAACTCCTTTGTTACAGATGGGGAAACTGAGGCCGGGAGAAATGATTTGATTTTGCCTATGGTCATAAAATAGTAGGATTTTTTTTTTTCATTTCACTACTCTGATTCATACCCTAGTATTTCCATAGATGTATGACACTCAGGACACTCTCTCCACTGCTACTAATCTTAACTTCTCTATGCTCTTACATTTGGAGTTATTATTTTCTATTCTTTCCCTCCTCTTGCCCTGTAATCCTCCAGAGAAGATGACTCAATGCACGAGAGACCTCTTTGGGTCTTTTTGATATTTTCCTGGCTACCCATGGGACGTGCTTTCCATCTATTATCCTTTGCCTTTATCATCTAACTGGCTCGCCTCCTTTTGCAATCGTTGCAATTCTATCACTTCTCAATGTGCAGGTCATTGTTATCGATGGAGTTCTATCTCTTCATGCCCACTCAGCTTCTAGGTTTGAATTTAGCTCTGAGAAAACTGGGAAACTGATTTTCATTCTCTTCACCTTCGTTTTCTTGTCTGTAAAGGGAATGATCTCTGAGAGCCCTTCCAGATCTTTACCCATAATTCTAGGACCTTGTGATATTTCTGTTGCTTTTGAATCATCTGTAGAGATGGTGATATACCATGATTTATAGCCTTCAAGCGTCATGGAAGATTCTCAATGGGGTTTTGATATTGGAGAGCTCACTGAAAGTGGTAATCTAGTTTTCTAAGCAGTAAAAAGTCCCTGTGATGTGCCAAGCACGGTGCTAAATTCTGGCAGTTAAAAGGAAGGCAGAAAACATTCCTCTGTTCTTTGTTTTTCATTTGCTTTCAGTTGTGTGTGACTCTCCATGATCCCAGGCAGGGTTATCTTGGCAGAGATACTGGTTTGCCCTTTACTTCTCTAGATTATTTTATAGATGAGGAACCAAGGTGGCAAACAGGGTGAAAGAACTTGGCCAGTATCTCTTAGCTAGTAATTGTCTGAGGCCAGATTTGAACTCTGGGAGATGAGTCTTCCTATCCCCAGGCCTAGTGCTCTAAATGACTACGTACAAACAAGAGAGACAAGATAAATTAAAAACAATCAACAGAGAGAAAGTACTAACATTAAAAGGGATCAGAAAAAGCCTCTGGTAGAAGGTGGTACTTGAAGGAAGCCAGGGAAGGCAGGAGGAGAGGGGGGATATTCAGGCAGTATGACAGCCAGTAAGAGTGGGGACCTGGAATGTAATGTATGAGGAACAGTGAGGAGCCCATTGTTTTCAGACCCCAGAGTATATGTGGGAGGGGGATCCAAAGTCTTAATTAGGAAAAGTAGAAACGGACAGGTTATGAAGGGCTTGGAATCCCAGAGGATTTTATATTTTCTCCTGGAGGTGATAAGGAGCCAGCCACATGACATGGTCAGATGTGTATTTTAAAAAGATGACTTTGGAAACCTAGTGGAAGATGGATTAGATTAGAAATCTGAGGCAGGGAGCCTGCCCCAGAACAGTGAGAATGCCATGGTCACCTTCCTACTTTGGGAATCATTGATTCAGAAGGACTTTGACAAGCTGGAGAGTGACCAGAGAGCAAACAAGATGATGAAGGGCCTTGAGTGTCAGATCCCACGAGACATTGAAGGAAATGAGGAACCTGGAGAAAAGAGACATGGCCATTGGGAGTTTGGGGATGTGGCAGCTGTTTCCTAGTATTTGAAGGTCTGCCATGTGGAGGAAGAAGTGACTTGTTCCATTTGGTCCCATTTGTAGTAAATGTTGATGTGTTTTCAAGGAAAATGACAGAGTGTCCCATGAAATGAAGGACCAGAAGGAGGGAATAGATGCCAAAAGATAACCAGTTTAAATTTGGGAAAGCTTGTTAATGATTAGAGTGCTACAGAAGTACAACTTAGCGACTGTGGAGGCAGTGAGTGCCCTCCGTGGAGGTCTCCATGAGGGAGCTTGCTCGATAATCATTTGTCAGGTATGTTATAGTGAGGATTCCTTTTTGTGTGGGTTGACTTATGGCTGCTGTGGCCTCTTAGAATCCTGAGATTATATGATTCAGATGGGAGACTTTTGAGTAATCAGATGAGATTTCGACCACTTTCATTTCTTAATCTTTGGGCCATCTCTTCCAACATATTATTGATACCATCTCCCCTACCCCCTGTCATATTGAAGTTAAGTATTAAGGTCAATGCTTGGTGACCCGGTTGTTGACTTGGTTGGTGGATCTTGGATTCTTATGCTCTATGCAATTTCTATGTCCTTTGTAGTAAATGTTGATGTGTTTTCAAGGAAAATGACAGAGTGTCCCATGAAATGAAGTTCCTTTTGTTCCCCATGGACGCCCATTGAAGCATGTTGCCAATTCCTTTGTATCAGCCCCTCTGAGCAGAGCCCAGAAGCTGTCTTATCCTTTAGCTGAGACTTCTTTTCAGTTTTAGTTCCATTAATGTGGGAAATATCAGCATTGCTGGGGTTCATTTCCTATAGCCTATCTGTCACTGGACAAGAATTTTACCGTTTAGGGAGCTAGGCCTAAGCCCAGGTCCATAATTGGTCCCAGAGCCATGCTTTGTTGCATCCTCTGCCCTTTTCTCCACCAAGGTGTGAAAAGGACCTACACAGGACAGAGGTCTACTTTGTATTTTTCTTCTTTTCATGGGATGCCATGGCCAAAGATTGGTCTGGTGGCCCGGGGGTGGAGGTAGGCTTCTACTTAGCTAATTTGGGCCTTAGATAACAGGCAGAGTCAGTGGCTGGACCTTATTAACTTGGTATAACCTACTATCAGACCTTATGGGCCACTTCTGTGCTGTGAGGAGCCAAAGGAGGCCTGCCATGAGGAGGGAGAAGGTGCTGTGAAGGCAGAACTAGAAATCAGTGACTGGACCTTGCTAACTTGGCAAGCATTGTACGTAGGTATTTGTTTTCTTTCAAGCAAAGTTCTGGTGAAGCCATCTACTCTAAAATTAAAGGATCTCAGGGAAAGTAGAAAAAGTGCTAGACTTAAAAGTCAAAGGATCTGGGTTCAAATTCTGGCTCTGCTTGTGTATCTCTGGATATGTCATATAGCTATCTGTAAAAGGAGGGAGAGACAGATTTGGATGGATTTTTAAGCTCCCTCCTAGATCTCAATCAGTGAATTAAGAATGAGCAGACCTAGTTTCTGTCTCTGCCTGTATCTATGATCTGGCCAAGTCACTTCCTTTGTCTGGGCCAAGTTTCTTCTTCTGTGAAAAAAAGGGGATGTCAAAGTTTCTGAACCTCTTAAACTCTGAAAATCTGATTCTGATTTAAATTAATAATTGAAATATATTTTTGAAAAAGATCTGATTCTGAGAGATATAAGCGGCATTTGAGATAGCCCTTAAAGGTAAGATTTCAATAGATAGAGATGGCAGGAAAGTAGCTGATGGGTTCTCCCAATTTTTTTCTTTTTCAGGTGTCCTAGACTTTGAGGAGTACAGCTCTATGGCCCTTCCGGAAGGCAAGTACGTGTGGGAGCCCCTGGAGGCCCTGCCTGGGCCCTCCACCCCCTCTCCTCTTACTCCTGTCCGAAGTCTGGTCAGACCCCAGAATCCCAGCAATTGGACAGAGGAGGGGAAGGGGAATGTGGCATGGTGGTATGGGTGGGAGGGTCCTTTCTTTCTCCTTCTGTTTCCCACTGTATCCAAATTCAGGGAGCTGCCAGATTCCATGATCCCTTCTCTTGGGGCTCAATGCCTTTGTCTATTCCCCTCTCTATTCCCCCCTCTTCAACACAGGTGGGAGACGCCCCCGAGCCAGTGGTGGAAGCAGGCCCTTCCGAATTCCTGGGCTGAGCCGAAGGGAGCGCGAACATCGGCCATCGTACGTAGCGTTTCAGGAAGCCCGGTTCCACCCCGCGAGGGGCACCAGGCCTCCTTCCCATCTTCTGGGTGATCCTGACTTGAGCCGGACATAGTGGGTGATGGGAGGCCAGGGATCAGGGTTGAGATAGTTGGGGTTTGTGGTAGGAGTGGGGAATAGGGGAGTATTGGGGTAGAAAATGGAGAGGTGAGAGGGGAACTCCCTTCTGGGAGCTGAGAAGGAGAATCCCAAGCATAGAGAAGCCTAGGGGATTCTAAGGAAAGGTGAGAAAGGATGGGGTTTGAGGGGAAGCTGGTCTCTAATAGTCTGGGATTTTCTTCCTCCAGGGATTCCCCGGAGGCTGAATCAGTGGTGAGTAAGGGCTGTGAGAGTTCTGCTCACCTCAAGTCTGAGATCTTGATGGGGCCCCAGGCCTGGGGACTGAGGGAGGCTGAAGGCAGAAGGAGGCTCCCACCCCTACTCAGGAGGACAAGGAGCTGACTTTAAAAACCATACTCAAGGAGAGGAAGTTGGTATATGTAACCAAGCCCCCAAAAGGGGAAGATCTTCCCCCAAATCACACCATGGGTCAGCCAATAACACTTGGCCAACAAACTGTAAGCCAGGCTTTGTGCCAAGTGCTGGGGTGGTGTACAGGCGGGAAGACAAAGAAATTCAGTCCCATTCTGAAGAAGCACACGTCCTAATAGGGAAGAAGGCACGTTGATGTCTAGGGACACGCGAGATACATATTATGGAGTATAAAAAGGTTATGTGAAACCGCAGCTCTTGGAGGGGCCCAAGGGCTGCTTGCAGCAGGTTGGATATGAGCTGAAGGAGCATAGGCGAGGAGTCAGGGACCCAGCAATACAAAGCCATCGGGGCTTGATGGAGCACTGGGACTGAGAGCTCAGTGTGCAGGGAGCCTGGGCTCCTCCCGCTGTCCCTTCTCCTCCAGGGGCGTTGGTATCTGTCTGAGGGGCATGAGATGGGGGCCAGCCCCTTTCCCAGTGCCCCTGATAACACCTGTTCCCCCAGACATGCCCCGTGGTGGATGAGGAAGGATTCTCTGTCCGGCCAGATGTCAATCAGAACAATATCCTTCCCGCCCAATCCAGGGGAGTGGGGTCTGGGGAGTGGAGACCCGCTGCCCTCCCCCTCCCTCTTCCACCCGCTGCCTCCCTCTCCCCTTCCCAGCCAGGTCTGTGACCTTGGCCAGGATCCTCAGTGGAGAAGCACAGAATTCAGGTCTGGAAAGTGGTAAATGGTCACCACCTGGTGGTCAGCTTGGAGAATGGCAGCCAGGCTGCTGCCCGGGACTGGGCCCTGAAACAGGACCTGGGAGAGGATGGGTAACAAGGATAAGGAGTTCTGATAGGACCGGACTTTTGATTTAATTGGCCTAGGGAATTCCCAGATAAGGGCACTCTGGCCTGTAACACTTTTCTGCAGCTAATGAACTTGGAGAGTTTTCAAAAGTTGGTTTTGAAAACAGGAGTAATTTTTTTAAAAGAATAATCATAATAAGCAGTAAGACATATGGGTTTAGAATGAAGTCTTTGGGTTGGAGTCTTGTTTCTGATACATATTGGCTGTATGACCTTTGGCAAGTTCATTTCTGAGGCTCTAGGGAGGCTGGGATCTCTCGGCAGGGACTGAATTGGTAGAGGGAGGGAACTCATCTGGGAGTTCCTTCTATCTGCTAGATCACAGGTCCAGTCTTTGTCCCTTAGAATAATTTGTGATGACCCTGGCATTGGGTCTACCTTCAGGGAGCCACTTGTGTGAACAAAAGATGTGCAGCAACCTACACTACAGGAACACTCCTAAGGGAATCCCTGGTCCAAGGAAGAAAGGACAGGGAGGGAAGGAAGAGGAAAGGAGAGGAGGGAAGAAGAGAAAGACCAGAAAGGAGGGTGGAGGGAGAGAAAGAAGGAAAGGAAAAGAGGGAGAAAGGAAAGAGAGAGGGAGAAAGGAAGGGAGGAAAGGAGAGGGAATGGAGGAAGGAGAGAAGAAAAGGAAGGAAAGAAGGAAGGAAACATTAAATTTCCTCCTGTGTGCTGAACATTTTACAAATATTGTCTCATTGGATGAAGGAAGGAAACAATCATTTATTAAATTCCTCCTGTGTGCTGAACACTTTACAAATATTAAGAGGGAGAAAGAAAGAGAGGAAGGAGGAGAGGGAATAGAGGAAGGAGAGAAGAAAAGGAAAGAGGAGGAAACATATATTTATTAAATTCCTCCTGTGTGCTGAACACTTTACAAATACTCTCATTTGATCTTTACAGTAGCCCTGGAAGGTAGGTGCTATTACCTCCCCGTTTTGTAGTTGAGGAAAGTGAGACAAACAGAAATGAAGTGCCTAGCCCAGGGTCACACAACTAGTAAGTTTTTGGAGTCGTATTTGCACTCAGGTTTTGTTGACCCCAATGCTCTGCCCATAGTGCCATTGGCTGTAAGGCCTTTGATGTCAGGGGTCCCTCAGAATCATCCATGGAGTCATAGATTTGGAGCAAGAAGTCCAAATCTTTCATTTTATGGATGAGGAAACAGCATAGGCTGAGTTGGGATTAGAACCTAGTTCTGATTCCATCTGTACTGTCTACTGGTCCAGCCTGTGGAATTGGAGGCTGTCCATTCATGGCTGGGGAGGAAGGGGGGAGATGCCTGTGGTGGGGGCAGGAGAGGGGCCAGGGGGGCGTGACACAGTCTTTCACTTACTCCTTGACCCCCTGAGCACCAGAGCGGGAGAACTCTCGCTTCTGCTCGTCCAGTGATTCTGACTTTGATGACGAGGAGGAACCCCGAAAGTTCTTTGTGCAAATCAAACCAGCTCTACCCCCCAGCCAGCCCCGGGACACTGAGGCTGCTGCCGCCCAGCTCAAAGCCACAGCGGGCAACCTGATCCTGCCACCCGCCCCTGGGGTAAGGAGCTGGCAGAGGGAGGTCAGAGGTCATATGCATTGTGGCCCATTGGTTATAGGACGGGGCAGCTGGTGGGTATACACCGGGTCACTTCCCTGACATCCCTGTTCTGTTCCCAGGGCACCATGAAACGCCATTCCTCCCGTAAGTACCACCTCTCCTCTTTGCAGGGCTGGGGGCAATGAGGGAAGGAGGGTGGGAGCGGCTGAGTCAGCCCAGGTCCTGGCCCCAGCCTGCTTCTGGAGCTTTTCAAAGTCTCCCAGCCCTCTCCTCCTGGACCACTTCTGTCCTCTTGTGACTGGAGTCTGTCCTTGTCCTGGAGTGACCAGTCTGACTGGGAAGGGGGGCCTCTGGAACCCCTGGTGGGCACATGGGTAGGTAATGGGTGGGAGAGCATGATGAACTTAACCTGAGGAGTGGGGTCTTTTTACAGGGGAGATGTCAGGGAAACGACTGAGGCCCCACTCAGCTTCCAGAGCCATCCGGTATGTACACATGCAGGGGAGGGAGGGGGGTGAGAAACCCCTGCCCTCTACTCCCAGTATCTTCTCCTCTGAGCCTGGATCATGCCCTTTCCCCCTTTGTTTAATCCCCTTCCCACCCTTTGAGATCCATTGTTTAATCCCCTCCCTCCCCACTCTTTGGAGGCAGAGATCCAGCTGTAAACCCTCCCCCTCCTCCTTCTCCAGATGTGCAGAAACACCCCAAGCAGAAGTACAGCTGTCCAAGGCCCTATTTGGCCCTCCTCTGGAGTCGGCCTTGGAGCCAGAAGACTTTCCAGGTGATGCTGGAGGGAAGGCCACTTGGGGGGAGGCCAGGCTGTGAGGCTGGGCTCCCCCGTGTCTGATCCCCTTCTTTCCCTCTCCCTCTGCCCTTCTCCAGGCTCTGGCAGCTATGGCCTTACCTCCAGCCCCTCTCCCTTTTCCTCCTCATCCCCAGAGAATGTGGAAGATTCAGGTCTGGACTCTCCATCCCACCCAGCTCCCGGCCCCTCTCCAGACTCCTGGGTTCCCCGACCGGCCACACCCCAGAGTCCTCCTGGGACCAGGAGGCCTCCTCGCTCCCCATCATCCCGGCCCCACACCTGCCTGGCCTGGACAGCACCAGGGGGGCCTCCAGGATCCGAGCCCAGCCCTGACCCCTGGGCCAGTGATGGTGAGTCTGAGCCCCTCCCCAAGATTTCCCATTCTCCCAGGTTCAGATCATCTTAGTCTCAGAATTGGGAGAGAGCCCCCAGAAAGCTGTCAGGTCTAGACCAGCCTCCTGCCCTGTTGTCGAGCCTCTGCTTGAATACTCCCAGTGATAGTGCCTTTTTCTGACTCCTACCCACTGCTCAGGGAAACTGAGTCCTCTCCCTTCCTTTTCTTTTCCAAGACGCCTGGGGGGTTAGGGTGCGATGAATGTGGAAGGGAGGCACTGAGATGTGGTGGAAAGGACACAGAAGGACAAGGAGGCTTTGTCCTGGCTTGGCCAATGACTCCAGGTACAGCCTACGGTCGGTCCTTCCCCATTCTGAACCTCAGCTTCCTGATTGGTAAAAAATTGAGAGTATAGTTTTTACACACTTTGGAGGGAACTGTTGTGAGGAAAACACTTTGTAGATTTAGAAGTAAATTTCCAAATTTCATTGGAAATTCTAATCACTGTTAACTTGTATCTTTTGGAGCACCATACACAGTCATATAGACCTGAACTCAAATCCTGCCCCAAATATTTCAGGTTGCCCAGAGGACTGGGAAAGTCACTCAGTCCCTATCAGCCCTGCTTTCCTAGTGAGGGTGACACTGTAGGATTGTTGAAAGCATCAGATAATCATGTATATGCACTTATATATGTGTACTTACATGTGCATGTAGGGTACTTTGCAAACCTTACAATGCTACATAAATAAGAGCTATTATGATTACTATTATTGTTGTTCTTACTCGTCTCAAATCCACAATACCCAGACCAGGTGTCTGCTCTGCCCGACACAGGGCTCCGGGAGGGACAGGCCGTGCTGCCCAGAAGAGGCCATACCAGGAAGATACCTAGTGCCCTCACCCGGAGCAACGGAGACCTGGTAGGGGCAGCACAGCACCCAGGAGGCTGGGGTCAGCAGCTTGCTGCACGTGCTTGACTTCCTATAGAACATGGCTGCTCATGGTTCTGGGCTGTGACAGGTCCCAGGACAGAAAGGGGACCTGGAGGGGGAGAGGAATGGGAAGAGGTTCCCGAGACAACACAGGGAGGTGGGCGCTGGGCATTGCCCAGGGCGGGAGTTTACCTCTGCCCACATAGTCTGGGGGAGGGAGTCCAGAGTGCAGGGTTCACATCCCAACTCCCTGGTCTCTAGGCCTCTATTTTCCTTTAATCTCCTTTTCTTCTCTTATTGTCAAAGCTAATTTCTAATATTTCTAATAATTTCTAATTTCACATTTCTAATACAATATTAAAGAGTAATGATAATAGTGAGCAGCCTTGTTTCACCCCTGATCTTACTGAGAATGGTTCTAGTTTACCCCCATTATATATGATGCTTGTTGATGGTTTTAAATAGATGCTACTAAGGAAAAGTCTATTTAAGGTCCTCTGTTTTCCTAATGAAGAGGGCCAGACTTGATTTTTGGCCAGCTCCAATGGTCTCTACTTTGTTTCCAGTCTCGATCCTTGAGTCCTTCCCCCCTGAGTTCCTCCGGCCCCACCAGCCTCCCAGAGAGGAACAGCGTATTCTCCCAGTCAAGCCTCGGTAGGTCTTGGGGACCCTGTGGAATATTAGGAGTCAAGGGTGGAAGAGAGGGTATGAGCTGCGGTGGAGAGTTTGTGTAAATCACACAAAGGAGAGGGCTCTGGGCTGGGAAACAGATCCCCTGACTGTGATTGCAACCTTCCTGAGGGCAGAGTATCTCCACAAGTTTGACTAAAGGGACTTGACTAAATTTAAAAGTTTCAATCCCCAACTCTGCCTCAGCTCTGCCTCTCTTAGCTGTGTGGACCTCAGTTTTCTTAGCTGTGTGGACTTCAGTTTTCTCTTCTGAGAAAGGGGCTAACTCAAACGCTCAAAATCCTCTAGGTACCTAAAATGCCTTCCAGAGGAAAAGGGATTAACTTTCTTTGTTACGTCCCCAAACAAAGTTGGGGGCAATGGATGGAAGAGAGGTCCAGGAGGGGCAGATTCTTGCTCTTAAGTTAGGAAAAACTTAGAAATCAAGAAGGCTGCTCAGAAGTGAAATGGGTAGTGAGCTTCCCGTCACTGGAGGACTTCAAGGACAGCCTGAACCACCTGTTGCTAAGGGCATTCCTCTCTGCAGTCTGTGCCTTTTATCTGGGACATCCTGTCATTCTGAGTCTCAGCCTTGCCCCAGATTTGACTTGGATGAGTCTTCCCTACCCCAACTCTGGGCCTCAGTTTCCCCATCTGTAAAATTAGGCTGCATTTTATTATTCCTAAGGAATCTCCTGACTCTGTTATTTTATCCTCTGATACAGTTCTTTGAGGGGCGGGCCTGGCTCCTGGGACTTATTTTTCTCTCCCCCCTCTCCCCACAGGGATCTCCAGGGGTCCGAGCCCTGTGGTGCTAGGTTCCCAGGATGCCCTGCCCGTAGCCACAGCCTTCACTGAATACATAAATGCCTACTTCCGGGGTCAGGATGCCCTCAGGTAGGACACAGATTGGAATAGATGGGGTTGAGGGGGAAAGAGCGCTGGCAGGTCTGATCATCACTCATTCTCCTTGCTTCTTGAGCCACTGTAATCCTGCCCCCTAAAAATTCTCCCTGGTCACTGGATGGTCAAACGGACAGAGACCAAGAGATCAGAGATAGAAGCAGAATAAGAATTGAGGTTCCCTAACTAACTTACAGGATCACCTTCGGTGAGCATCTTCCTCTGTCTGAGACTGTTTCCCTTTTTTGCAAAATAGTTCTTGTTGGCCTCTTGGGCTTCCTCTCATTGAGTTCTGAGGCTCAGGTGAGATCAGGGATAGTAAAGAACATGGTAGATAACAGTGACATCAAATGCAGTGGTAGCCTAGGATCTTACTAAGGGAGTTTTGTGGGGAGGCTACTTTTACATTTGCCCTCTAAAATACCTCTCCTGCCCAGGACAATGGCTGAGATTAGAAAGGCCTAGAAAACCCAGGCCTGCATCTGTGGAGGAAGCTGACATACTAGGAGTTTCCTACAGTGATAAAATCACAGGTCTTAGCAAAAAGCAAAACAAAACAATGTAAAATATATTAAATATATTATACATTAATAGAATATGTTATATAGAAAATTTATTACATATTAACAAAACATATATTAATAAAATTTATAATATTAAATCACAGATCTTAGCAAAAAGCAAAACAAAACAATGTTAAATATATTACATTAATAGAATATACAATATAGAAAATTTATTACACATTAACAAAACATGTAATATTAAAATACTAATAAAATATATGATAGCATATAAATATATATTTTAAAAATTATAATACTCTTTAGTTTATATAATAAAGCAACACAATTATGTTATGTTATATAAAATATATGATGATGTAGCTTATATGTTAAATATTATGACATTTTATGTACATTTATATTTTAATATATTTACACATTAAATGTCTAATTAAATATTCCATTTTTAGTGTGTAAATATATATATTACATTATAGAACTATAATAGAACTGCAAGATAAATATTAAACAAAATAATAAAATATATAAAATGCAATAATGAAAATAATAACCACCAAGATTGTTGTCTATAAAGCCTTTCAAGACATACAAGTGGTTCATCTCAGGAACCACTTCCTTCCCAGGAAGGTTTGTGCTTTATAATCCCAATTTTTAAATGGGGAAACTGAGGCTGAAAGAGGCTATGCTCAGGGTCATGAAGCTAGTGAGTCCGAAGGAGGATTTGAACTGGAGTCTTCTTGACTCCACGTTTAATGCTGTATCCATGATGCCATAGCTATGCTCTGGAAAGCTCTTTTCTCTGGAGGTGAGACTCAGCAGGAGGGTGGGGGGAGGTGAAAGGGGAGGCCCAGTGCCCGCTCTGAGCTCCGTGCCCCACAGCTGCATGGTGAAGGTGACAGGCGAGCTGACCATGTCCTTCCCTGCGGGGATCGTGAGGGTGTTCAATGGGACGATGCCCCTGCCCGTGCTCAGTTTCCGTCTGGTCCGAACCACCATCATTGAACACTTCCAGCCCAACGCTGACCTGCTCTTCAGGTGTGGAGGAGGCAGAGGCTGGGGCAGCCGGTCTGGCCAGAATGTTGTAGGGGTACTCTGGGGGCATGGGATCAAAGCTAGGAGGGAACTGGGTGGGGGGCGTTGGGAAAGGAACCCTAGATCTTAACTGGGGGGAGGAGAGTGGAAAGAGCCAGCTTTTGGAGAGATTTGGGATGGGGAGCCTGGACCCACCAGCCTCAAACCTGCTCTCCAGTGACCCTTCTCAAAGCGATCCAGCCACCAAGGACTTCTGGCTGAACATGTCTGCTCTGACGGGGCATCTTCAGCGCCAGGCGGAACAGACCCCGGCAGCCTCCTACTACAATGTGGTGCTGCTTAGATACCAGGTGAAGGCCTAGGAAGGGGGATACAGGAAGAGGGAGAGCCGGGAGCCCAAAAGGAAGATGTCAGCTGTGATAGTAAGAGACGGAGGGAAAGTTGGCAGGATTCCCCAGATGCCCGGGCCATGTGGTCTCAGAAGGCCTAGATGTAGGGATGGGGGCTCTACATGGAAACTCGGGGAGATGGGATGGGGCTCTAACTCAGGGAGATAGGATGGGGGCTCTAACTCAGGGAGATGGGATGGAGGTTCTAATTCAAGGAGATGGGATGGGAGCTCTAACTCAGGGAGGTGGGATGGGGGTTCTAACTCGGAGATGGGATGGGGCTCTAACTCAGGGAGATGGGATGGGGGCTCTAACTCAGGGACATGGGATGGAGGCTCTCAGGGAGATGGGAAGGGGGCTGTAACTCAGGGAGATGGGATGGGGGCTCTAACTCAGGGAGATGGGAAGGGGGCTCTAACTCAGGGAGATGGGAAGGGGGCCCTAACTCAAAGAGATGGGATGGGGGCTCTAACTCAGGGAGATGGGAAGGGGGCTCTAACTCAGGGACATGGGCACCCCAATGGACAGGATAGGGAACTTTCATTGTTCACATACAGAGACAGTACTGATGAGATCTAGAGTTGGAAGGAGTCCCAGCTAACACATAGGACAAATTGGGGAAGGGGACAAGACCAGCTGCTTCTCTCCCTAACCACTGCCCTCTTCCTTGCCCAGTTCTCTAAGCCTGGGGCCCAGGCGGCCCCTCTGCAGCTCAGTGCCCACTGGCAATGTGGCCGGGCTCTGACCCAAGTCTCAGTGGAGTATAGTTATTGCCCAAGCGCCATGGCTCTGCCCACCCCGCTCACCAATGTCCAGATCTTGCTGCCTGTGGAGGAGCCAGTCACCAATGTCCGTCTGCAGCCTTCTGCTAGCTGGTGAGACCTCCTTGCGTTTTCCAATGGGGGACTGGATTATATTCTGGGATCTTGGAACCCTCCGTCCGCAAGCCTGTTAAAAGCACTGGGCGCTGTGCCCGGTGCTAAAGAATCGGGCAGTCCTGACCCTCAAGGAACTTGCTTACCCAGGGAAGCCACATAGACACGTGAGTGGGTACATAACCTGCCATGTGCTGGCTGCCTGCAAAGCAAGGAGAGGTGATTGAGGGTGGAAGTTGCCAGCTGGGCAGGCCACAGTAAGTGGAGTGTCAGCTCTGAGGGAAACGGGAAGTTGGCCAGAAGTGAGACCTAGAAGGACCGGATGGATGTGGGGGGTGAACAAATGCTGTTTTGTGTGTGAATCATGTGAGTCTTCGTGAGCTTATTTGGAGTTTTCTTGGTAAAGATACAGGAGTGGGTCACCCTGCAGAGGAGGAGACTGAGGTCCAAGATGAGGCCCAAGGCCTAGGAACCCAGGGCCAGTCTGAGCTCTGGGAGGAATGGGATGAGGAAGGGACTGGGCCCCGGCTAGCAGACTTAGCTGAGGTCTGGACCTTTTTCTGCCTGTAGGAACCTGGAGGAGAAGAGGCTTTTATGGAGACTTCCAGATGTATCAGAAGAAGGGGGTGAGCCCTTGGAGAAGGGGAGGAAGATGAGATTGATTCATTTAAGTCTTCCCTTACAGAACCTTAACAAATAAATCTGAGATGAAAGGCCCTTAGAACCCAGGATGTCAGGGCTGGGAGGCCCTTAGAACCCAGGGGGTCAGAGCTGGGAGGACCCTTAGAACCCAGGAGGTCAGAGCTGGGAGGACCCATAGAACCCAGGAGGTCAGAGTTGGGAGGGCCCTTTGGGCCCTTAGAACACAGAGGGTCAGAGTGGTTATGTGGTTAGTTTGTCCACAAATAATTAGAATACAGTCATCATTTTCTAAATACCTGCTATATGCCATGCACTCTGCTAAGCCTGGGAATACTAAGAAACAAATTCCTGCCCTCAAAGAGCCCGCATTCTGGTGGGGGAGACAGTCCATATAAGGAACCTGCAGAGTGGATGGTGATACCAATAGGGTAGAGATTTGGATCTTTCCTCAGCCCCATCCCAGGGATTGGGGTAAGGAGATCTTGTCCAAGGCACATGGCAAATCACTCGCTGTGCTCCTCCCTGGAACATTAGGGTGGATGGAAGGGTG
Source organism: Antechinus flavipes (assembly GCF_016432865.1). Classification (NCBI taxonomy): domain Eukaryota; kingdom Metazoa; phylum Chordata; class Mammalia; order Dasyuromorphia; family Dasyuridae; genus Antechinus; species Antechinus flavipes. The sequence continues at coordinate 676,466,145 of NC_067398.1, read as the reverse complement.
GGAGGCAGGAGTCAGCCATGTCATCCCTGTGGCTGAGGAGGAGACTGGGGCCCTAGTGGCCTCCATTGTGCTCTCCTCAGACCTGGAAGGGTGTCAGGGAATGCCCCGCTTCCCAGCTTAGGCGGGACCAGCATCTGGCTGCTCTGCCCCCCCAGGCCAAGGCCATCTCTCTGCCAGCTGGGAACCTCTGTCCGGACCCAGTCTGCCTGGCCCGGTAGCGGCCCACTTCACCAGTGAGGGCAGCACCCTGTCTGGGGTGGATGTGGAGCTCGTGGGCAATGGATACCGCATGTCTTTGGTGAAGAGAAGATTTACTACAGGTACTAGACCGGGGAGGGGGCCATTCTCCCCTTCCCGGGGCTTCCTTCATTTTCAAAGTCCCTATGAGGCTCCACCTCCGGAGCCCAGGAAAGGAACTGCAGTTGTGCTGCCTGGAGGTGACGAGGGGAGAGGAGGGAATAGATTCGAAAAGGGATCCTCAGGAGGGTCTGAGACTGGATGGAATGGAGAGGGAGAAACCGGTCAGCAGCCAGGCAAGGCAGCCCGAACCATTCCCTGGGCCCAGGCAAGCTGCTCTTGTTCCACAGGGACCTATCTGGCCAGCTGCGGAGCTGGGCTGTGCTAGCCTGTGCTGCTTCCTCTCGGGCTTGGATTTGCATTTTGGATTCCATGGGGAGTCTGCGCCCCCCCTCTTTCCCAACTTGGGCCCAAGTTGATTTTAAAGCTCTAGCTTGGACTGGAATAGTTGGGAAAGAGGGGGGGCCTAAAGCTCCCCATCCTGGGCTGAGCCCTTCCCCCTGAACTTCCTCTTCCCTCCCACATTCCTCCTGCTCAACCCAAGGCCAGGTCAGCCCCTGAGGTTTTATGTCATTTGAATAAACACTTTATTTTCTAATAAAACTATTCTGGCTCTGGGCTTCTCACTTAGGGGAAAGGGGAGGGGGGCTCGCTTGGCTACTTTGGGAACTTTGCAATGTGGAACCTCATCAATATGGAACCTCATCCAGACTTTGGATTGGAGAGACTTTTGCAAGGAAAAGCTCATAAGATCATTTAAGCAGCAGTGTTGGAACCCAAAATATCAATTGCGAGGGCCCGTAGAACACAGAATGTCAAAGCTGGGAGGATATCAGATGTAGGAAAAGCCCAGGCCTTAGAACAGACAGTGTCAGAGCTGGGAGGGTCCTTAGAACAATGGACATGAGCTGGGAGGACTGTTAGAACCCAGGAGGTCAGAGCTGGGAGGGGCCTTAGAACCCAGGAGGTCAGAGCTGGGAGGGTCCTTAGAACCCAGGAGATCAGGGCTGGGAGGGGCTTTAGAACCCAGGATGTCAGAGCTGGGAGGGCCCTTAGAACCCAGGAAGTCAGAGCTGGGAGGGCCCTTAGAACCCAGGAGGTCAGAGCTGGGAGGGGCCTTAGAACCCAGGAGGTCAGAGCTGGGAGGGCCCTTAGAACCCAGGAGTTCAGAGCTGGGAGGGGCCTTAGAACCCAGGATGTCAGGGCCGGGAGAGCCCTGAGAACCCAGGAAATGAGAGCTGGAGGGCCCTTAGAACCTGGGATATCAGGGCTGGGAGGTCTTTAGAGCAGAGTCCTTAAACATGGTAATGTCGAGGCTAGTCAGAGGCTACTGGCTTTTATATCTTTAGCATTAATTTGGCAAGTTTCCCACACAGGTTACCTTCTATTGGATTCCTGCCCATCTTGCCAGGGAAATACAATTGTTCGATTTTACTGGAGAAGGCTGATGGTCACTTACTAACTCTGCCAGTGGGTGGCAGAGGCGAACTTCTATCCTGCTCAGGTTTTTGGGACCCCGCATCCAGCCCTATCTCTCTTCAGCTTCTGCGAGCTTCCCACCCAATCTTAAATTTTTATATTATGACATTGAATAGAGTTTAGAAAATAGACAGTGTATCCTCTGGCACCGGCCTGAGAATCTGCTCTCCTGGTTCCCATCCCAGGACTCTCTCCCCTAATTCCCTTCCTTTGTTTTTTGACATAATCTTTGGCACTTGTAAGCATCATGACTTAGATTCCTGAGTTCCTCCTACCCAGTCCTTACAAGGTTCATTTTTGGAAATGTAACTACTGTTCCTGGTATCTGGCCTACTTAAAGCTCCTACCTCCCTCTCGAACCAATCTTTCTTCCTCAGATATTGTGTGCCTCCCCTTACATTAAGGTCCAAAAGTCCTAGGACTGCTCCTCTAGAGGGAAAGATGGATCTGGCATGAGAGGGGAGCACGCTAGGTTGTACTGGACACTGTACAGAAGAACAGAAACTTCACTAGCTAAGATTTATTGAGGAAGGCAAGCCTGATCCCCTGATCGCCTGATCCCCTGGTCCCCTGATCGCCTGATTGCCTGATCCCCTAAGAGACTGGCTATAAATTGGCTCATTGGTTCCAATGGTAGATTTCTTCACCACCAAGGTTTCTATCAATATCTGGGTACCAGGAAGATTGGGCACAAGAAGTCACAGCTGGGACATCTAACCTCTTTATACTCGTTTCTAATTAACATCATGGTATATTTGAACACAATTTGAAAAAATGTACATATTTACAACTTTTATATAGTCTTTTGGGATATGGGAGGTTTTGTATACCGATTTCAAAACATATTTGCACATCATAAGGATGAAAACCAGAAATTATTGGGTGGAAGCGCTGGCAAAATAAATGTTTATTCTATGAAGTGATATCCTCATCTTTCCTCTCAGAGGGTGGGGGCCCTGCTCACCCTCCAACACATCCTCCAACACATCCTTTAACGCATCCTTTAGCCATCTACTCTGAGTCATTTAACAACCTTTTCCTGTTCCTGAGATGTTAAGCCTGGCCATGGTCCCTCAGATATATTTTCTTGATTCTTGGCCCCTCAGATATATTTTCTTGCTTCCCAGGATGCCCTTGGATGGGAGTTCTTGATCTGAGGGTGTTCAAGACCTCTAGAAAGAAGTGAGAAGGTCTATGAGCCTGGTTAGGGGGAAATTAGCTTTATTTTCACTGACCATTGATGGAAACTGAGTTTGCCCTTCAATTACTTAAGGGATCCAATTCATCAAATTGCCAGAAGGGTTCTAAGTAAAAAGAAAAAAAAATTGTTGTGGGATGGGGCTATTCCAGGTAGTCTAGGTTGCCGATTCATTCCCAGTCACCTAGAACAAGTTCCCCCCACCCCCAAGTTCGTTTCCATTTTCTAAGGGGGGAGAAATTGACTCTTCCGGACCTCCTACCTAGGGCAGTTAGAGGAATCTGGGAGAGGATGTTTATGGGGGTTTGTTTAAAAAAAAGTGTCTAGAAGCTGAGGGAGAAAAGTAGCCTTGAGGTGTTAATTGTCTCTGGACCACAAAGACCAATCAATCTACATTTCAAAGGGAAGGATCTCTTCCCTTTTTTGTCCTCGAAGCTAGGAGAGGCCCCAAGTGTTGGAGGAGGGGTGATATTAAGAGATTACGGAGGCGGAGGAAGTGGACGCCTTACAAGCAGATGAGCCAGTTGGGAAGGGACTTTAGTGCATACAGTGTCACCGCAGGGAGAGAGGTTGGAAATAGAGAAAGTTGGAGCCAGAAGGGATCACAGAACAAAGACTATCAGAATTGGGCGGGAAGGAGGGAGGAGAATGGAGAAGGAAGCCTTAGAAACCACTTAGTTCAAAGTCCTTATTTGACAGATGGGGAAACTGAGGCTCAGAGAGGTAGCAATTTGCTGCAGAAAAATCTGTGATGTGGCAAGGATTCTAAGTCCTCTGCCTCCTAGCCTAAGCTCTTTGTAACTGGGAAAGGAGGGAAGAAAACTTTGAGCGTGAAGACAAAAGCGTTTGAAGAGGCAGAGAACTACCTGAACTTCGAGTCTCCTGGCAAAGCACAGAGCATCGCCTTAGTCCGGTAAACTTTGGCTCGGCCACGGGGAGGGGCCTGAGCTGGGCGGGGAAAGAAGTGGGGAGGTGGCCAATTCTCCGATCAGGTGAAACCTAGATTTTTTAGTCTAGAGGGAAATACTGTGGCCAGAACTTGGAGCCGGTTTCCCGGGGAAGAGCTGTTTACGTCAAGGGCAGGACTACCTAATGGTGAGTGCTTTAAGAAGGGGGCCTGAGATCACCCAGCCTTCTGCAAGGGGACGGAGCTCACTTAGGAAAGTGGGGAATTGGGGGGAGCTGATTTCCCAGACCTCCAAGGGAGGAGACTCTTAGGGAGAAGTTCTAGCTTTCCCAGTCTCCCTCCATCACCATTTCCTTTGGTGTCCTGGTGAGTGCTGAATCGTTTGCGGGACAAAGAGCGGGCTTTCTGAGGATGTGAACTGTCTGTACCAACCAGAGTTCCCCCTCCCTCCCCCTCCGATCCTTGGGGCAGAGACCAAAGGGCCAGTCCCAAATTCTGAGCTAGTCAACTGCTTCAAATTCTCCGAAGGAAAAATCCCTCCTTTCTCCTTTATGTGAAAGTTTTGGGGTGGAACTAGAATGTAAGGAATCAAGAATTCGGGAAAACCAGGAACTGAAATAGTCCCAGGACTTCAGCCACTATATCCCCACCTAGGAACCCATGAGCCCCTTCACTAATTGTCTGGCCAGGGGCCCGGATCTGCGTGCCCGAGACTGTGAGAGAAACCGTTCACCCAGTTTGGGTTAAAAATCCTCAGCTGAGAGTGCTAAGGGTTTTCATTTAAAACACACAAACTCCAGCCCAGCCCTCCTCTCCACCCGCCTCGGCTTCTGCTTTCTCTGCTTACTTCCCTCCAGCGTGGTGGTCGGGTGCTCTTTCACCCCACACAGCCTGTGGCCGACTTTGGAAGGGATATAACGTAAGTGCAGGAGAACAGAATGTCAGAGCCAGGAGGGCTCTGGGAAGAGATTTGAGAACGTCGGGATGTTAATTAACATAAATTCCACAAATGTTTATATCAGGTGTGTAGCGGGAGCCTGGTAGGTGTGGGGACCTCAGCAATGGAATAATCCCCACTCAGGAGAAAGCCTTCCTCATCTCCGCCTCATCTCTGCCCCTGAATGTGTCTTCAAGCTCCGCTCAGTTCCCATCCTCTGCCGGAGGAAGGCTTTCCTGGTTTCCTAGGGGCTAGGACCTGGAATTATACTCCCCATTTACATTGTATAAATTTGTTGGTGTTTGGAGGAAACACTCCAATAGAATGTAACCTTTTTTCATGGCTGGAACTCCCCAGCTCTAGGACTTTGTAGGCTCTTAATGAGTGTTTGTTTATTGGTTGGTGGGGAGGAGGGGGAGATACTATATGGTTACAAATATGGGAAATTCTAAGTATATACAAAGTATAAAAGTGAAGAGAGAGAGTGGCCAATAAGGGATGGGGCCTCCTGGAAGGGTTTTGAAGAAAGCTAGGGAGTCTTTCTCAGGAGAGATGTGGAGGGAGTGGATCCCAGGCACAGGAGGCTGGGAGATGGCCGGTCCTCAGTGGGCAGCTAGCAGGCTAATTTGACTAGAAGGCAGAGTATGGGAAGGTCACCCAGCCGACTTTGGAGACAGGTACCTTGGGTCTAAAATGGCATCTGTATCTAATCTTCCAAGAACTGTTGATTACAAACAGCTGATGTATGAGAGCTGGGTGAAAAATTTTTAAATGACCTAAGTCAGTGGTTTCCAATCTTTAAAAAATGGGAAATCTTCCTATCCACCCCCAATCCTCTGCACTTCCTAACTTCCTCATGATTTCTGAGGACTCCATTATCTTCTACTATCCAGGCTTGAAACTCTAGGTTTTATCCTTGACTCCTCACTCCCTACTCCTGTCCCATATCCAACCGATTGGTTACCAAGAACTGTCGATTTTGCCTTCATAACATATCTCTTCTGTGGCCCCTTCTCTCCTCTGACAAGGCTACCACTCTTATTACCTTATGCCTGACCATTGTACTAACCTGCTGACTGATCCCCCACTTCATTCCATTCTCTACTCAGCACAAATTAACCGGCCCAATGTAGAGATCTGACCATGTCCTATATTCCCCTCTCTCCCTGACATTCCACAATTTCAAATGGTTCTTTATCACTTCTATGAACAGATATAAAATCTGACTCCTCTCCCCTTACCACTCCATGTTCTCTGCAGTCTTGAGACAGCGACTCTTCCCCCATGTCTAGAATACTCTCCCTCCTCATCTTTATTTCCTGACTTCCTTCAAACTTCTGCTAGAATCCCAGGTTCTAGGGGAAGGCTTTTCTGATTCCCCCTAATGCTCATCTCCTCTCTGTGGTCTTTATCTCCAATTTACCCTGTGTCTAACTCGTTTGTCCATACTCATTTACATATGAGACTGTGGTCTCCTCAAGATCAAGAACTGGCTTTTGCCTTTCATTTTATCCCCAGGACTTAACACAATATCAAGTAGGTGTTTAATAAATGTTTGTTGATTAATTGGCATTTTAACTAGAAAATATCTTGGACCTTCACAAAGTTGCCTTTGTATCATCATGACCTCATAGCCAGCTGCAACTAGATGACACAGTGAGTAAAGTGCTGAGTTTAGAGTCAGGAAGACTCCTTTTTTTTTTTAGTTTACAGCCAGCCTCAGACACTTACTAGATTGGGCAAGTCATTTCAGTCTGCCTCAGTTTCCTCAAGTGTAAAATGAGCTGGAGAAGGAAATGGGAAATCAGTCCAGCACCTCAGCCAAGAAGACTCCAAAAGATGTCTTGAAGAGAAGAGCTGGACATGACTGAAAAATGACTAAGCTACCTTGAGGCAATAAGGTGATGCAGTAATGAAAGCACTAGATCTACTTAGGGTCAGGAAGACCCAATTCCATCTTGGATACTTTACTAGTTGGGTGACTTTGAATGAGCCATTTAGCCTTGGTTTGCTTCAGTTTCCTCATCTGTAAAGTGAAGCTATTAACAGCACCTTCCTCACAGGATGTTCAAATGAGAATATTTGTAAAGTACTTTGCGAATCTTAATGTGCCATATAAATGCTAACTATTATTATTATCCGCTGAGATAATACACTGTGAATTAACAGTTTAAAATGAGTTTAAATGAACTTACAGTAGAGTCCACATCTATTCAAAAAGAGTTTTCCTGTAAAGTGACATTATTAGGTATACAGAAAGTTTATAAAAGAAGCAGTGTGAAGCACCAAAGAAAGCACTGAATCAGCACATTGGTTCATATCCTGCCTCTGATGATGACCTTGGTTAAGTCACTTCATTCTCCAGGCCTCAGTTTCCCCATTTGTAAAATGAGATTGGATTCCATGGTCATTGAGGTGCCTTTCTGTCTTAAATCTATGCTTCTGTGAATCTGTTTATTATTGTTAATCATTTAATGAGTTGGACCTTTTGCATAGCTTGGCCATAGCTTGGCCCACAAGTTGGAAAATTCCACATCAAAAATAAACTATATAATTCCAGAACTTGAAGAGATTTTATGGATCATCTAGACAAGGAATTAATTTTTGTGTGTGTGTATTGAACCTTATCTTTATTATATTGATTATATTGAAATATATTGACTAGAATAACTAATTATATTGAAATAGTTACTACAACAACAAAAAAAGCCACAGATTGTAAATGAAGAGCTCCCAATCCATTCCCATCTCCTAATTTTACAGATGAGGAAATTGAGACCCAGAGAGGGTAAAGGGATTTCCTATAAGCAGGGGAAAAGATGCTATTGAAATGATGTTGCAGTGGGGTGCTGAAAGAGCAGGCTACCCAGAGGCTCTAGCCCTGGACTCTTCTGAGATCAGTATGAGGAGAGCCCCAGGAGATGTCTAACTCCTTTGAATGGCCCTTGGATGGAAAGAAACTGGATGCCAAGGCTGTGGGCTGAAGCTGGGTCCTGGAGCTTTGGGCACCATTGCTTTTCAAGAACCATCCCTCATAGTGGCCAGGACTGAGAAGTTTGAAGAGATTGGATTCTGAAGATTGTTCAGATCTGGGCACATTGGGTGGCCGATCTGTCGTCAGGAGCCATAGGAAGCTGTGGGCAAGGGCTGACAGCTATTTACCACTTGGATGAGGGTGGGGCCTACACCCAACCTGGCCCAGGACCAAGGTCCTTCCACATATATTCAGTTATATATTTCCTTTTCTATAGCCTCGGTTCGGAACCAGGAAGGGTTTGTCCAGGGTTGTGAGTTTTTAAAGTCCTTTAAGATATATTATAGCCAGCCCTTTTGGGTGGAATGATATGTTAATGGGTCAATATTTTACCAGGTGTGGAATACAGCTTATTAGGGCTTTGCCCAAGGTTGGCCCATGACCTGAATATATTTAATATTGCTGGCACACAGCATCTAGCCTCTTCTTCCCCTAATCCTAGGGGAATCCAACCAGGTGCACCCAGTTGCCCTATGGGAAGGCAGAGCTGGGAGGGCAACATTTTATGAGGTCACTCAAGTCTAGGGTGGAGTTGGAGGCTTGGAATGAAAATGTGTCTTCCTGGAAGAAAAGAATAAGTGATAGCTAATATTCCTCAGAAGTTTATAAAAGCTCTAACCCATTCTCTCCTCAAATTCTCCCTATTGCCCTAAGATGGAGGCAGGGCAGGACAAGGGACTCGTAAGTGGTCACTCAGACAGCTAGCTTTGATTCACCTGCCTGGATAGAGGATTTCCAAGGTAACTTAATTTAGTGAACACATTAATTGCCTACTGTATGCAAAGACTTGTGCTAAGGGCCATTATTATTTTTAAATGGTTCAGCCTCTGACCTTAATAAACACAAATTTTGCTATGGGAAGAGAATGAGCACATAGGATCAGAAAGCTAGAGCTCTGCCTGGTACAGTTGCATAATGGAAAACTTCAAGGAGTGTAGCCAACCGGGAAATAGAGATAGTTGACCAGGGCTCCCTTCTTAAAATGAGGTTTCAGGAAGAGAATTAATGAGAGATGAAAATCCACCCAAGCAGGTAGACTATGTCACAGAGAAATGGAAGGACCGGTAGATGGGACTGCAATTCCCCATTACATTGTGAGTTCCTTAAAGGCAAAGACTATTTTTGACTTTCTATGTATCTCCATTGCTTAGCATGTGCTAGCCTACTCCAGGGAAAGAGCTTGTTAGCTTGGCTTAACTTGCTGAACGATTGTCAAGGATCTTTGATAAATGACAACGAGCAAGAGATCTGTTGCCCAAATGGAGAAAGAGCATGTATTGTCCTAATTTTCAAAGAAAGAGAAGAGAATGGAGTTTTGGATTTCTGTGGAAATTCTAGAAAGGCTCATTAGAGAGGTGTTGGTGAACTTCTGGAGAGGAAATCAACAACAGCAGGAGATTAAATGGATGAGTCGTTGAGAGCAAATCATATATGACTAAACTTATTTTCCTTTTTGACTATTTTAAAAAACAGAAATCTAGGGGATGCTACAGGTAGAGTTTATGAAAATTTCAGCAGTTATTGACAAAGTGGGAAAAATGGAGAGATGTGGGCTAGACAACAACAGCAATCATGATGATGATGACTAAGATGTATATAGTGTCTGTTATATGACAGGCACTGTGCTAAGCAGTTTTCAAATATTATCTCACTTGATCCTCACAGCAACTTAGGAGGCAGATGTTATTATTATCCCCATTTTACAACTGAGAAAACTGAGGTAAACAGTCACATACTAAGGAAGTATCCGAGTCTGGATTTGAATTCAGATCTTCTTGACTCCAGATCCAGAGCTTGTTGATCTTCTCTACTGGTTAACATAACTGCCTACAGACAACAGAACAATTGGATGAATTTGAAAGTAGTTGAACAGTGGATCAAAAGAGAAGTTCCTCTTTCAATGAGGACATAGCATGGCACAATGAAAAAAATCTTGGATTTATAACTGATTTTGGTTCTTTCATTTAAACAACCTTGAACAAATCACTTGTCGTGTCTAGACTTTTAGCTTTTTTTTCTGTAAAATGAGGTGGTTGGACTAAGTGACCTCTAAAGTTTCTTTCAGCTTTAACTCTATGATTCTCATGATCAGCATGGAAGGTGGTCACCGATAGAATCAGCAAGGGAGCTGTTCTTGGCTCTGGCTATTTAACATTTTTATTAGCCTTAGGTAAATGCAGAAATGAATCATTCAGCAGGCATTTATGAAGTACTGTTCAGATGCCAGACACTGGGCATGATTGTTAAATTGACAGATGACATATAGCTCAGAGGTTGGATTGTTTTTGGATGACAAGATCAGGATTTGAAAAGGCATTAACTGTTTAAAATATTGAACTGAATCCAATAAGAATGAATTTAATAGGCTTTTTTTTTAATCCATGTAAACATAGATAGATGGGAGACATTTGGCTAGTCAACAACTTATCTGAAAAAGATCTGGGGAAAGTTTTTGCTTGTTATTTTTGTTTTCATGTTTTGTAAACCTCAAATGAACCAACATTGTATGTTTTAGCAGCACCCAAAATGCTGTTAGATTTCACTTAAAGAGACAGAGTGTCCAGAAGGAGGAAAGGTGATACTCTCTGAACTGAGCTTTGGTTGGGTAACAGGTATAGTGCTCTATTCAGTTTGGGTTGCCAAGAAGGACCCTAAGAAACTAAGGAATATCCAGAGAATTGGTTGAAGGAACTGGGAATATTTTGACTGGAGAAGGGAATCCTGGAGAAGGGGAGAGGGGAGTAAGGGTAGAACAGGATAACAGTTTTCCAAATATTTAAAGAATTGTAGTGTACACAAGAGATTATATTGGTTCTGATTGACCCCAGAGGCAGAGCAGGGAGTATAGTTATTCCTTCCCAGTCACAACTTTCCCCATGGTTGGCATAAGAAATTATATGGAAATTTTTTGCAAGTTCTGCTGCAGTTGCTGATGAAATGCAAAGTCCAGCAGATAACACAGAAAAAATTTAGAAATGCAAAAATGCATAAAATATATGTATAGTGTTGTACAATATCAACATATTTTATCTTTTAATGCCATAATAACTTAGACTTCTCTGGTACAAAGGAAGGTACAAAAATTTTTACTTGGATTTTCCAGATCGCGGGTGCTCCATGCCCCTAATCCTTGAAAAGGGATAATTGTAATCTTAATTCAATTCCCAAAGCATTAAATGCCTACATAAACCCAAGCATTGGAGAAAGCTCTGGAGTTAAAAAGACAATAGTGAATTAACCTTTGTCTCTTGGAGCTACCCTTCTTTTGGAGACAACATATACCATATGGAATGTTTTCAGTGCCAGCATTGACATCTCAGAAACCTGCCAGAACTACAAATCAGGGTTTGAGTTAGAATTTTATTCCTTGTCTACATGGAGAAAATGTGAGTGCAAATTAATCTTAAAACTGTGAACTCTAACCGTCCCTACCCATCCGCAAGCTGGTTAGTAAACATTTACCAGCATACACACCGCTCTCCCACAAAGGAAGGAAACTCACAGTTGGGGTAGATCAGAAAAGGCTTCACTTAAGCTAAGTCTTAAAGGAAATTAGGAACTCTAAGAGGCCCAAGTAAGGAGAAAGAGCGTTCCAAGCGTGAACAATCTGTACTAAGGTGCAGAGATGGGAGGTAGAGTCTAGCCAGTCAATATGGCAAATGCATGATGGGAGAGTATCTTCTATAAACCTGGAAGTGGAAAGACTAACCGAATGGTGTTATAGGAATCTAATGAAATGTTCATGTGTCATAGGAAATGGACAATTTCAGAGGAAACTGAGGCATTCTAGGAAATGATGCAAAGAGAAGTAAGCTGTTGAGAGTGAACATTAGAGAAAAACAATTTTGAAAGACCCGAGAATTCTGATCAATGCAATGGCCAACAAGGAGACCAAAAAAATGAAAATGAAACATGTCACTCACCTCCTACCAAGGAGGTGGTAAATTTAAAAGGCAGAAAGAGACAGATGTTTGCAGACATAGCCAACATAGAAATTTGTTTTGTTGGAATATGTCAGAAGAATTTTTTAAAAAATTGGTCAATGAAAGGGACAGATTAATTTTTTAAAATATTTGTTACTTGAAAAAATTTGTTTAATTAAAATAAGACTTGAGAGCTGGACTGGAATCAGATTGTGCTGGGATTTAAAAGTCAAAAAAAGGAATTTGTATTTTGTCCTAGAGGCTAGCAGAAGCATCTGGAGTTTACTAAGCAGATGGATGACAATTTGCTTGACCTGTAGTTTAGGAATATCTGTTCACAGAACCAAGGGAATATTGTATACAGTAAGAGTAATATCATTTTAAAAAATGACTAAGTGAATAAGGGTACAATTTATAAAGGTAACTGTAAAGGACATATGAAAAAATGCTATCTGCATCCAGAGAAAGAACTGAAAAATAGAAGTATATATAGAAAAATTATACACACACACACACACACACACACACACACACACACAATGTATATTATGTGTGTACCCCTATATGTGTGTATACTTATATCCATACCCATACACACCCTATTTGTGTCAAATGATAGCCCTCTCTAGGATGGAATTGAGGGAGGGGAGGAAAAAAATTACATGATAATTTTGTTGGACATTTGAAAGGAGGAGGTAGTTATACACAGCAGATTTGTGGTTCCATGTACAATCATCTTTATTATTGTACTATGTTATGGAAATGCTTGTTTTATTCCACAAATATGTATTGATGTAATTTTTAAAAAGGAATATTGGTTCGATAGCTGGGTGCAAGATGAATTGGAGTGATAAAAGAGACTCAGGGTGAGGAGGCCAATTGGAAAGCTCTTGCTGTAGTCTAGGAGAAATGGAATGAAGGTGGTGATTTTGTACAAAAAGAAAAGAGGATGGATGTGACATATATAATAAGATCTATGAGGAAGTCATCCAGATTTGTCAACTGCTTAGATGTGATGGGTGAGAGAGATAGGGAAGAACTGAGGTTGTAAAGCTGGGTATTTGGAAGGAAGGAGATGGTTTTACAGAAAGAAAGGTTTTTTTCTTAGTAAATTTATTTATTTTTAGTATACATTGCTTTATGAATCATGTTGGAAGAGAAAAATCAGCGCAAAAGGGAAAAATCATGGGAAAGAGGAAAAAAAAATAGAAAAAAGAAGTGAAGACGGTATGTGTTAAATTACATTCAGTATTTATTCTTAGTTCTTTTTCTGGATGCAGATAGCATTTCCTGTCCAAAATCTATTGGGTTTGCTTTGGATCACTGAACCACTGAGAAGAACCAAGTATTTCATAATTGATCATCATCCAGTCTTTCTGTTATTGTGTGCAATGTATTCCTGGTTCTGCTTGTTTTGCTCAGCAGCAGTTCATGTAAATCTTTCCATGACTTTCTAAAATCAGCTTCTTCATCATTTTTTATATTTATATTCTATTACATTTGTATACCACAACTTGTTCAGCCATTACTCAATTGAAGGACATTTTCCTACTCATTTTCCAGTTCTTTGGTACCACAAAAAGAGCTGCTACAAATATTTCTGCACATGTGGGTCCTTTTCCCTTCTTTATGATTTCCTTTGGATACAGACCCAGTAATAGCCTTTCTGGTCAAAGGTAATGCACAATTTTATAGTCTTATTATGCATAATTTTTAAATAAAATATTAGCAAAGAGATAACAGCAACTTATCAGCAGGATAATACCCTATAACCAAGTGAGATTTATACCGGATGCAGGGTTGGTTCAATATCAGGAAAACTGTGACCATGATCAACCATATCAATAAGAAAACCAACAGAAATTATATGATAATCTCAACAGAAGCAGAAAAAACTTTTGACAAAATACAGCACCCATTCACATTAAAAACAAGAGAGAGCATAGGGATAAAGGGAGCTTTCCTTAAAATAATAAGCAATATCTGTCTAAAACCTATAGAAAGAAAATGCATGAAAAACTGGAATGGGGCAAATTTAAACTTGAAGTCAGAAAAAATTTTCTTACCAAATAGGGTTGCCCCAGAGTAGAAGAGGCTGCCTCAAGGTTTGTGGTTTCTCTCTTCCTGGAAGTCTTCAAGCAAAGGCTGGAAGAAGATTCGGTATGGACACTTTAGTCAGAAGAATAGTTTCTCTAACCCTAAAGTTTCTCACTGATTCTATTGTTCTTCCCAATCCTTCTTCTTCATCTCTCACCTCCACACTGACCTTACGCTAATCTGATTATTGAAGGTCTTCCAGCCACCTACTAGGGTGGAACATACTTCTCTTGATTCTTTTTTCCCCTCATTTTAGGAGTTAGAAAGAGTTGAGGGAAAAACAAGAGAAAATAGCCAGTCTACCTTTCTTTGCCACTTTTTTGACTCCCTTGCTAGCTTTTCCTCCTGGACAATGGGCTCTGGGAAGAATCCAAACTGGCTTAAGTCTCAAAAGCCAAAGGGATTTTGACCTTTTCCTTTCCCTATATTCACCCTACCTTTTTTTTTTTTTAATTAGCAAAACTTTTCTCTTCCTCCTATCTTTCCCTCACCAGTATGTAAAATAAAAAGCTAAAATCCCTGATAACAAATAAGCTTAGTGAAGGAAAACAAACTGGCCATGTTCAAGAATCCATGTAGCCCAAGTCCCCTATTTCTTTGTTCTGAGGTAGATGATATGTTTCATAATTGATATGAATTAGAGTTCTCAAATCTTTCCAAGTTGTTTGTTTTTAGGTTCTGTTGGTATTGTACAAATGGTCCTTCTGATTTTACTCACTTTGCTCGGCATTAATTCATACAGGTTTCTCTGAAACTGTCTCTTCCTCCTTTCTTATAGTATAATAATATTCCATTATATTTATATACCATAGTTTGTGCAGCCATTCTTCAATTGATTTTCCATCCCTCCGTTATTGAGGGGAAAGAGGTAGGAGAAGCGACATTGGTTTCTGGGGACCAGAATCCCTGTTGCTAGAACCTGAGCGCATGGTTCTACCCTGCCAGACAAGTGGTAGAGTTGGGGATGCTCAGATGACTTTGTTAGTTTCTGTAGATAGTTATCTTTGTCTATATTGGTTTTCCTGCCAGACAAGTGGTAGAGTTGGGGGTGCTCAGATGACTCTGTGTAGTTTCTGTAGATAGTTATCTTTATATATATTGGTTTCCCCCCAATAGAATATAAGGTCCTTGAGGGCAGTGGATATGTTGGTTTTGTCTTTGGACATAAAATACTCAATAAATGGTTGTGAAATTGAATAACATCTAATGTTTTCTGGCTTAGTTCTGGGTGTTGAATGACTCCCATCTCCTCAGCCACGTGGATCCTAGTCTCCCTGTACCAGGCCCTGGATTACTAACTGATTTTTTTTTTCCTATCACAAGGCACTTAAAATTATCAGAACTGAAAAGGATCTTGGATGTATGGAATAGAGAGAGATAAGGTGAAGAACTTACAGGAATGTATGAATTCTTTTTCTGTATTTTATTTTCATCATTTCTGTGTTTCCCCTATGACCTGTATAACATATGCAGGCTCATATTTACTTGAGCCTTGGCCAGCTATAAACATATTTACTTAATCTGAGCTGATGACATTTATCAGTATTTGACATTTATCGATATTTAGTCTGGACCATTATCTGCTTGGTTAATCCTGAAGGCCTGATTTTCAACAGACATCTTCCATTCCAATCTCTCCAAATAGCAACAACCAATTAGATGCCTCCCCCTCCCCTTCTCAATGCTCTCTTACTTGTGATGTATCTTTACTACTTCTTCAGCCCTCCTACCACTGAGCTTTCTCTTTCTTATCTTGTGATGGAACGGCTCATCCTCAGGAGGTTTTCAATAAACAAATTTTCTGCCTTCTACTGCGTGATCTCTGATTAGTCATTTGGGGTAAGGGTCTTCTACATCCCTCCCACTGGATATTACTCATTCTGGTCCTTTTATGTTGTAAAGGATGAAACTACAATCTCAGAGGAGGAAGGAGTTTTTGCCCAGTGGTACATAGAGATAGTAAGTAGAAAGACCAGCCTAAGAACCATGGGCTATACCTAAAGGCCTTGAAGGCTTTTAGATTCAATTTCCTTTTTTTATGGAATAAGAGACTGAGGCTTTGAGAAGTAAAATTGCCCAGGGTCTCCTAACTACTAAATCTCTGACACGGCATTTGAATTTAGGTTTCTCTTATCCCAAGCCCAGCACTCTAACCACTGCACCAAATAGGACACTAAACCAACTTCCCCTCCTGTCCTTTCCTTTATACATTCAACAGTTTATGAGATTTAAAGATTTTTCATTGAAGGCACTTTCACTTCAATTCAAAACTTTATTTGCCCTTTGCTATTGGTAAGGTCCTAGGCTGAGTGAAGCGGAGAAAGAGAGGGAGAGGTAAAATCAGATCCTGATGGGATTCATAGGCTAGCTGAGGGATGAGATAAGGATAATCAGAGGAAAAAAAGGGAATACTCCCTCCCTACCTCCTCCCAACCCCCTACCTCAGGAAATAGGTTGACACAAGAATGTGGAAATGTCGAGGACACAATGGAGAAGCTCAGGGAAGGATTTAGAGGTAGAAAGGACCTTAGAGGTCACTGAGTCCAACCCCCTACAGATGGGGAAAACTGAGGCCCAAGGGAAGTAAGCAGTACACACAGCTAGTAAGTGTCTGGAAGGATCTGAACCTGACTTCAAATCCAGAACTGGGTATCTCACGACAAAGACTTGCTGGAAGAGATGATGTTCACGTTGAACCTTGAAGGATAAGGATAGTTTTGTCTGGAGAAGGGGGCTGCAGGACTTCTTCACTTGGGGTCTGGTATATACAGAAGAGCTGGGGGATATGTTGGGGGAAGGACAGCGAGTGGGAGAGTACAGAGAAGAAAGGAAAGGGGGGAGGGGACTGAGCAAAAAAAAAAAAAAAATCCTGGGTTTCAGCCCTCGCGATGAGACAGTTGATCTCTCTGTTTGCTCAGACTTTGTGAGACTCTCGCAACAAAGGGCTCAGAAGCTGAGAGGGGGTTGGGCTGGAAAGAAATCCTAGGTTGAGGTAAGAGGGTAGAAAATGCAATCTGAAGGCAAAAATGAGTTAGGACTCTCAGGATTCTAGGCCCCATATATATTTTAGAGATAATACTGACTGGGTCCTCTTTGGGATAAAGTGTTCTATAGGACAGTGGGGGAAAGGGAGGCCCAGGACCCGAAGTATTGACTGCAGGCCCTCCCTAGACTGGGGGTCCATAGCTGATGGCTCCAGGTCTCCTCTGGAGGAACTATGGAAGAGTGGGAAGGAGAGAGGAAGCAGATTTACTTCAGGGTGTCTTAAATTCCTCTTAGAGGAGAAAGGTCTGGGAGATAAGTGCTGTGTAAAGAGAATTTCCCTTTGTAGACCTCCTTTGTAGACCTCAAATGACTTGATCCATAAAATAAGGAATATCTTAGGTCTCTTCCACACTAAGTGTGTGGTTCTATGGAGGGAAAAAGGGAAGGAAGGGGGAAGAAAGTAGGAAGGAAAGAAGAAAGTAAGGAAGGAAAGGAGGAAGGGGAGAAAGGGAGGGAAAGAAGGAAAACAGACACACCCTTATTGAGCATTTACTTCTTGCCAGGTACTAGGAATACAAAGACAAAAACGGCCATCTTTTCCTCAAGGAGCATATATATATGTGTGTGGGTCAGAAACCATTTAATAAAAAGACTGGAGAGATCTCTAGAAGCAAAGCAAAGTTTATTATACCTTCTCAAGAGAATTGGGCATCCCACTCATTGAGGGAGGAAGCACCGTAGGGGGCAGGGTCAACGCTTTTAATCCCTAACACAAATTCCCCCTCCTCCACTGACCCTCATCCTTATTGGCTGAGGATCTTACATTCTAAACGCAGGAACTACCCAAGAAATTGAACTTGACCAATAAGTACATAGTTGCCCATATTTGGTTGAAATAGGGAGGATAACAAGAAGGGCACTTAAGTATGCCCTTAGGAGAATAGCAGGGAGAAGATACTTTAAGTATGCCCTTGACTTAATGCTTAAAGTCCTTCAGGCCTACTCAAATTTTGAAATAGATGAAGCCTTACTTGATTTTCACAACTGTCTTGAAAGATCTCTCCTTATCTGGTTCATATATATCTCCTATTACCGTATATAGTACATGCAGCTAGAACTATATACATGCAAGGTAATTCAAGTGAGGAGAGCATTTACAACTAGAGATATCTGTATATAAGGTGATTCGAGTTGAATTTTTAAAGAAACAAGTAATTTTTAAGAAGCAGAATTGAAGGAAAAATATATTTATTGCCATTTGTTACCATTGCAAAGTCACAAAGATGAAAGATGATCGAGCGTACATGACGAGCAGCGAGAAGAGTAGAGTGAAATTTTAGAATAGGCAAGATAATGTATAATAAGACTGGAAAATTATGTCACAGCCTGGTTGTGAAATCCATTAAATCCTTGAGGTAATAGGGAGTCACTGGAATTTATTGAGAAGAGGAGTAACAGGGCTACACATTTGCTTTTTATCTCCCATTGGTCATATATATCTATAGTTATGATATAGATATATGTGTCTGTCACATAGAGTGTTGTTTATTTGTCATATATAGTGTCTTCCATTTGAAAATTAAGGTAAACTGAGAGACAATGGTCTGAGCATTGTTAATAATTTATTGTTAATAAATGGTCAATTTATTAATTAGACTAACAGAAACCAAGAAAATGCATCAATAGCCTCTCTTAATGACCAAAGACCCCAAGGTAGGGATCACTAGCCTTCATATAGTTTTGGGGAGTAAGGTAGTTGAGGAAGACGGTGTGATTGGTTACAGGGTAGACAGCTTCTTGAGAGAGTGGGGTAAAGACAAGATGGTTGGTTACATCCAGGAAAGGGACTAACCACCCCTTTCTGTCATTGAGGGATGCTTGATTGATTTATGGGATCTATTTGCATATTGCTGGCCTTGTTAATGGACCTGTGTTTAAGTACTTCCTGGTTCCTAGGAGGTTTGTTAGAGAGATAAAGCTTTCCGGAAAGAAAATTTATCTCTTAGATCTAGCTTCAGGATTTAAAGATAACCTGGCCTTGGTATTTTCTCTAAAGCTGATGGTATTAACCATTTTCTCCATTAATTATAACTTTAAACTAACTCAGAAGGAATGTGGAAATCCTGAGCTCAACTCAGGGATGTAATCAGGTGGTTGCAGATCCAGTTTTAAAATTAACACAGCATAAAATAATTTACATTGGGGAATTAATGCAGGAGAAATGAGTTATTAACTCTGATATTTTCAGTATATATATATATATATATATATGTATATATAGTTAATATATCAGTATTATATATGTCTATATATCTATATATATCAGTATATATATATGTCATGTATCGTGTCTATAGATACATATTGTTCATATACACCATGTTTTTGATACATAGCATATATGTGTAATATATATTTAATTATGTATACTATATATATCATATGTAGCAATTTTTTGACATGTGGTAAATTTGTGGTGTTGTAGCAAAATTTTCATGAACAGTATATGTGCCATATATAGCATGTCATATTTTCCTATATGAAGTATAGATTTGTTTCATATATAGTTTATACATATATACTTTGTATATATATTATATACTTATATACTTTGTGTATATATATATATATATATATATACTTTGTATATGTATTATATTTAATATATGTGTCTATATCTTGTTTGTTTATAGTTGATTGCATGTTGGCTTTCCCATTAGACTAGACGGTCTTTCAGGGCAGGAACAATTTTTTGCCTTTCTTTAAATCTATAGAACTCAATATTATGCCAGGCACATAGCAGGTGTTTTGGGAAAATCATTGTGTCAGCTGTGCAGGAGATGGACTAGGCTGACGGGAGACTTGTGTCATGGACAACAATGAGTGTTGCTCTTGCAGTCATCCAGTTAATAAATGATAAGGGCTTGAGCCATGGTAGCAACCAAGTGAATGGAGAAAAGGGGTATATATAAGAGAAACTATATAGAAAAAAATAACAAGATCTGGCACCTGAACATTTGTGGAAAAGAACATGGAGTCAGAAATTATGCTGAGGTTATGAACCTGGCTATTTAGGAGAAGGATGATGTCCCCAGCAGAAAGAGTCAGTTCCCAAGAAGGGTGGGTAGAAGAAGTATTCTGGGTTAGGCTAGTTCATGTCAGTCCAGTGGTTTCAGGCTCATGATTAGAATGAAATAGGGTACTTATGGACCATAAAATACAATTAAAATTTTTTTTTACTAGTGATAAAGGATTAAAAGGTTGTAGTTCCTGAAGTTAAAAAGATACTAATTCATATAACAACAGCTACTCCCATAGCCTTCTGCATTTATTGTGGCAATTACCGGGGCTAGGTCAGGAAGACATCCCCTGAAGGACAGGAAAATCTGTTGCAAAACTCCATGTCAGTTCTCCCCAGCCCAGTCTCAAACTAGTAAAACTCCCTATGCCAACTCTCCAAACAGCCTCTCTGCCCTC